>NW_017729000.1:26924545-26930404 GCF_001723915.1 Gavialis gangeticus
GTGAAGGTTTGTGGGGATGTGGGTGTGTGTGGGTTTGTGCAGGAGTTGTGAAGGTGGGTAGGGGGTATGGGTATGTATGTGGGGTTTGTGAGCAGGTGTGGGGCTTGTGGGGGGGTGTGGGTATGGGAGCGTGTGGGGTTTGTGGGCAAGTGTGGGCTCCCCCACCACATTTTCTTCCTCTGCACAGCCCCCACATCACATGCCCCCCATGCACAGACTCCCCCCCCAGTATACCCACTCACAACAAGGAAGCATAGAGATAAGAAATGACAGGCTCTGGAGCTACACCTGGTAGACAAACTACATACCTCTCAATGATGATAGACCTTAAATCACATTTGCATGATAGACATTACAAAACCAGTCACAGAACCTGATTCAACTACATCTGGTTCAGCTAAACTACATCCATTGAGCTTTAGTTTTCATGCGATGACTGGGCCCCTAAATGAGATTTAACCTCATGCATGTGTATCATGTAATGGGTAGTAACACTTTATCGAGCTTTAAAATGCAATGGCTATCATGGCCCAGTGAGACAACTGAGAGCACATAAAATCAAGTGCTTCCATCACTATTTCAGAATTAAGTCTATTTGCCTTTCATGAAAACAATCCCCCCAAAGAAAGAATGTATCCAATCTGGTGAATCAATCCATTGATCATCAATGTCTATTTTACTGCATTTTAAGCAATAAGAATAAGATAGTCATTTCAAAAGTTCATCAGAAATAATTCTTGAAATACCCTTAAACTGAAAAAGGAAATTAGAGAGTGGAAAAAAAGCCACTGCAAGTGCATAAAGGACATGGACATAGTTCATATCTTTCTGACTGCATATGTAGTGCAATTATTTTATATATTTTTTCCAGATGTTCCATTCTTTTCAAAATTAGTTTGACTGGAGTTTCTTTCCCCAAGGTATGTTGACCTAAGCTGTCAAATGATTTACGTGATACTTAACTGTGTTTTGCTCTGCAAATGTGTGTGTGTGTGTATGTGTGTGTGTATGACTAGAATGCCTTCAAAACCAGTTCCCACAACTAACTAATATAAGATAAACTCAACCACACAATCTCAACCATAAGAAATCAGGACTTCTATTGGTCTGAGGGTAATAGCAAACTCATTTTCTTCTCATAGATGTTGTGGACTAGAAGTATTGAAACCCACCTTCAGAGCCAGTTGACTCCTAACTCTTAGGTTCTAATAAGCTAAAAAGAATATGTATTTAGGAGCAACATATAATAATGTAAGGTAATTTTTCCTTGTAACTTTAATACATGGATGTTTGCATATATTTGATCTAATTGTTCATTATGCTAAGCCCCTTAGGTCAATATCCTAAAAGCTGTGCTCCCCACCCTCTTTTTAAACATTAATCACTGCATAGCTCTTAATGTTGGAAGTTAATCGTATTCCAAGGTACTCAGACCTTATCCCTTCCTACACAATCCTTCAGAATAGAGACCCAGGAGTAAAAATTCATAGCTTTATTGAACAGTAAGAACCATGGACTAATCAGTCATTCCCTTACTCATTATAATTTCCCTGCTCCCTCAGCTAACCACTCTATGCTCCACGGGTAATAATAAGCCTCTTTTCTTTTAAATGGTCTTATTCTTTTACACAATTAGGTTTATCTATTTCAATTGCCCTTTATTTGGTTTGTAACTATTTTTGATAACTTCTAGTTGGTCCTTAGGTTTACTGCCCTCCCTCCTTCCTCTACTTTAAGTGACTATTTTGAGTTATATAACAGAATTAAACAAAAGTAAGAGGGGGAATGGAGAGTTAGAAGGGGATGGGGCTAGAGCAGTGGTTCCCAAACTCTGACAAATTGCATGCCACCAATTTAAAGAGGTACAGCCTTGAGTACCACCAGCAAATTTTCATACAAATAGGTAACAGAGTATGTATTAAAACAACATCAAAACTGTTAATAATCATAAAACATTGTTTTATCAGTTACAGTAACCATAAAAAACAATTGAAAATGGTTAAAAAGAAAGTGTAAACTTACCCATCCAGAGATGTTTTTGGGGCTGTCTTTAGTGGGAGAGTTGAGCTTGCTTGACAGAGCACAGTACTTGGAAGTCTGGTGGAGGGCTGTGTGTGTTGGGGGGGAGGTTGAAGCCTGGGGAGTGGGGGTCCCTGCATGCCCTGGCAGGATGTGGGGTACTGTGGATCAGGAGTGAGGGGCAGCAGTAGGGCTGGGGGGGCTGTGTCTTGAGAGTGACAGACAGACACAGAGGCACAGACAGACACACACACACAGACAGACACACACAGACACAAGTGCATAGACACACAGTGCCCAGCAGGTAAGTCTGTGAAGGGGGAGGGATGAGGACACAGGGAAAGGGTGGGTAGGCAGATTGAGGCCCCACAGTGAGGGAGGGAGTGAGACAGGGGTAGGTGCTAGGGTGAATGGGACCTTGGGACTAGGGCAAGTCATGCGACAGAGCCATGGGAGGCTCATCCAGATGTGCTGTGGGTGTGTGACTCCCTGCAATTGCATGCAGCCCAGGGGAGGCATGGGGGGCACATGGCCCCTGGATTTGTGTGTGGGGCAGAGGCAGGCTGCCCACTGTATGTTGCACTCTTCACCCTGCTGCCATTGCCTCAGGAGCTGAGTGAGATGCCATGTGCGTTCTGCACACTGACTGTACCACGTTCCCTGCCCACCCAGCAGTGGAAGGCACATGGCATTGCACATGGCTCCCGAGGCAATGGCAGCAGGATGCAGAGCCCAGCATGCAGCCCACCTCTGCCCTGCATACAAATCTGAGTGGGTATATGCCACCCTTGCCCCCCTGAGGTGTGCCCCCCACTTCCTTGAAAAGGCCCAGTTTGCCCTGGGAGGGGCTGTGTCCTTCTGTGCCAGCCCTGCTGCGGGGATGGGGTGAGACAGCCCAAGGGGATAAAACCCCCCTGGAGCAGTGGGCTGCCCACTGTGCATTGGGCTCTGCACCCTGCTGGGGAGCTTATTCTGAGGAGCTTATTCTGTTAAGCATTTAAACATTTTCTTGAATGGCGTTCCCATAAAATGTATGGTTAGAAATTGTTTAATATTGGGCATAAAAGAAAGCATTTACTTGGACAATTGCTTGACTAACAAGTGATATCACAGGATGAACTTCTGAAAAAAATGATCAAGTAACATGACATTTTTCAGATTCGAAAGGACTGATATATGTTAGAAAAGAATGGAATAATGTTAGAGACTAAGGCCCTCTCCACATATTATATCTATTGAGCAATTACCTTGTTAATTGCACAATAAATTTAGACTAGCTACACATGCCAAATAACTATTGTGCCTTAAAAAGGTCCAAAGAGCTATGAAATTATTGCTAAAAAATGTGTAATAACTTTACAGCCAGCTTCTATTTAGCTTCAATTTGCATGTATAGGCAGTTCTGCAGTTGGGAGACTGCAGCTGGTGTGATCTCCCAGCTGCTGGGGAGCACAACTCACCTCTGGGGCTGGGAGAGCATAGCCAATGTGGTTTCCCATTCACAGAGATGCAGGGATGCTTCAGGCAGCAGCTGGGAGCCATTATGATCTCCCAGCTTCGGGGCATTTCACACACCCCCAGGGCTAGGAGATCATAGCAGCACCCCATGATTGTTGGGGCTGAGAGTGCTGCACCTGATGGGTCTTTTGGTCCCAGGTCCACTATACACATAGCTGAGACTAAGAATCCCTGCACCTGAAGAGGTTCTTGGTCCTGGCTGTACCCCTGGCTGGGAGACCCATTTGCTGCAGGAAACATGTGCCGCCAGGACCAAGAGTCCTATTAGATGTGTGGATTCTTGGTCCCTGCTTTGTATGTGGTGGACCTGGGACCAGGGCCTGAGACTCTGTCCTGGCTGCACATGGTCCCTGAGGCTGAGAGCTGCATCAGCAAAGAAGGCTCCCAGAGATAGGAACCTGCTTCTTGCTGGTGCAGGGAGAGCCCAAGATCAGACTCTCCCTACACAGGCAATAAGATGTGATTGGATCTAATGCGTGATCCCATAATTGTACCTCTTTAGATTGCACTTTAGATCTAATTGCACCTTTACTTGCACAGGTAGAGGAGGCTCAGCATCCTAAAACACATTTCTTAAAGGGAAGATTATAATATTTGAGTCACAAAAGAAGAGAAGAAGATGGTAGATGGTTTTGACAAATTTACTGTTTAGAAATTTAAAACCTAAGAAATTATTTTATGATGGGGGAAATTCCTTAAAAGGCTTAGGCTGCATGGTTTTACCTGTTTTGCATTAGAGGGGCATTTAGATTGAGAGCTAAAGAAAAAATTATCCCTTGTACTGTGAATAAATTATATTTCTAGCTATATTACCTACTACATGTTAATTCTTTACAAATGCTTTCTATCAGCTTAAAATAAAAACTATTTTATAGCACACTTAAGGCATAGTGGATGACAGGTAAGCATGGGATAGTAAAAGGTTGTTTTCTTGCTTAACTTCAAGCCATTTTATTCCACGAATTACTAAAAGATAATTTTGAAAATGGTTAGGGCAAATCTAAGTAATTGTCTCAAAGCAAATTCAGGGAGCCATACCAGCTATAGTAATCACACACTATACGGGATTATATAGTCCAGTACATGGGGCTTGCTCAGCAATAGACACAAGTAGAATGATCATTTACAATAATTTTATTATTAAAGAAAGAAAAAAAAGCCCACACCAAACCACAATAAGACAACATATGAAACACCTATGCTATGGTTACATCAGATCAAATATTTTCTCTCTTTCTGTGGAGACTTTCAATACAGAAGATACTTTAGAAGTAGATCCTCCTTTAGCAGGGTTGCACTCCAGTTGAAAAGTTATTAATTCTTAAATCAGTGGCAAGTCCTGACTTGATGTATCAGATAATTAATATTGTTTATAGATGAGCAGGGAATTTAATTTAACATTTGGTTAATCCTGTTTGCTCTATTATTGACAACCTGAGCAGTTAGCAGTAGGAAGAGGTAAGTGATCTTTGCCAGTGACAAAAGAAAGGTTTTAACTCAGTTAACTAAAAAGAAGCCAGTCAAGGGGAGACACCTAGAGACAAGATCATAAATATCTATTAATCGTCTTAAATTAAAATTAAAATGGAATATTCCTTCATTTCCAAGTTAGTTAATGTCTCTTTGCTTAAATTACGTATTCCTAGAAATCTCATGGTTAACAAGGTAAGCTATAAATTACAGTAGAATTTCAGTATTCCATAACCTTATGCCAAGAAATATTTAAATATATTCTCTTGGCAATGACTTTTTATACATTATTTCACTGCTATTTTTTGTACCAAAAATGTTCAACTCTCAAAATAGTCTTTATAAACTTTGAATCATTCATGAGAGTATCTTCAAAATTAAATAACTAAAGAAGTTATTGTCTTTTCTCATTACCAGTCCTTGGAGTGGTGATTATTGTCTTGAATTTCAAAATGAGCTAAACACTGCCAGTTAACTAATAAATTATTTTCTAAATATGCTCAAATGGCTTTCAACCAGTTGTAACATCAAATGAACTTGCTATATTAGTATGTAAAATATCTTACAATTCTCATAACAATGGCATCAAGAAGCCAGATGAGGACTTGCATTACAATACAAAATATTTGCAAATGTACATTATAAAGCAAGCTTATGCTAACTTAGGCGCTTAAGGAACAAAGAATATATTCATCTTCTCAGCACAAACTTAAATTAGAAGGAAAAAAAATCTACAAATTCTTCATTTCTGTGATTGCTCTCCTTAGAATTTGAAAAATGAATGCTTTTAAGAGTTTCACCAGGAATATTTCTAGAATCTGCGGGGGGGAATTTGTTTGAAAAAGCAGGTCT
>NW_017729000.1:26935404-26943313 GCF_001723915.1 Gavialis gangeticus
ATCTTCTCAGCACAAACTTAAATTAGAAGGAAAAAAAATCTACAAATTCTTCATTTCTGTGATTGCTCTCCTTAGAATTTGAAAAATGAATGCTTTTAAGAGTTTCACCAGGAATTTTTCAAGAATCGGGGGGGGGGGGGGGGGGAGGGGATGGGAAAGGAAGATCCTTTTAGGAGAAATAAGAAAAGTACACATTTGAGTTGGTTCATAGCTATAAGTAGTCTTTTTTGACACAACCAGGAACTTTTTTCCATGGGAAAACATGTTATGAAGCCTGCTTCCTTGAGATACAGATCATCATATTACTTGTGTCTTACACTGATGTGTAATTTTGTAGTGGATTCCCTTTTTTATTAGTGGTTGCTAAATGTACATCCTATTGTTTGAAATGAATTTACAGTTTGCAATTAAAGAGTCCTATCAAATATGCTATACAAAGCACAGATCATAATATCCCCTACAAACACTTTCAGCACATAGTACAGAAGAAAATAATTTAGACCGATAAATCAAATAGAACTTATAAACCTGCATTTCAGTAAATGCAAACACACTTAGAGGTTTTATTGCTCCAGTGCCTTTGTACTTTTGATCTGTCCCTGGTTGACCAAAGTACAGCTCTCATAGGAACTTCCTTAATTAGTTTGATGACTCTATACATTAAAAGAGCAACTAAAGCATAGGTGAGTTGGCTTTTATATTATCCAACCATCTTGTGTATACATATAAAAATAATGGCTGGTAGTTCTTAAAATTCAGTAAGGATGCAGGTAAGCTTGTAATGATAAGTTACAGGACTTTTACTAATAACCACTTCTTAATCAACGTAGCTTTATCTTCCTCCATAGATAACAATCTTCTCACTATGTTTCCAATATGGGAAAGTAAAAAGCTCAGGGAATGTCTTTAAGAACCTCCCCCCCAGGACAAGATTTTAAGAGTATTCAAAAACAAGACTAATGAGCCTTAGAAAAATGAAAGTAGCAATTCTAAGATAGCTGCATGATTATGAGTCACCCCCTCAGGAGCGAATCCAAAGCAAACGTGCTAGAAACAAACAAACAAAACCTGCCTATCTCAAAGGTGAAGGGTAGGAATTGAGTTTAACATAAGCCAGTGGCCATCTTGAGGCCCCCACTTGCCTTTCACAGATTTAAAAGGACAATTAATTACCAAAATAGCATGCTGGGAGGCATTCTTCCTACGGTCCAGGTGCAGCTAGGTAATCAAAAAGAACCAAGGTCTAGCAGTGCATCTTTAGTCTTCAGTCTTCAAAGAGGGATAGGATAGACGAGACCCTAAAGAGTCTGCTGTAGTATGCTGAAGGCTGGTGTGTTTTGAGGGAGTTATATTTCCTATTACCTTGTGACTTCTTCTCTTACATTATATGAGCTTGATCTTACTTCAAAATGCTTTTGTTGGCCTGAGTGCAGGATTTACACATCACTCATAAGGGATTAGGTTACTTGCGAGTCGTATCTTTGCTAGACAAAATATGTGCCACTAATATATATATTAGTGAACTTCAGCATATCAGCAAATACAAGATAGGAATGTTCTGGAACTGCTAATTTAATGAACAATTCTTCATGCATTTCTCTGTTGGTGAAGCCAACCCCCTTAGCTGTTCATGAGGCTAAGATGGAGTCATAGGATGGCACTTTCAAGAGGTGCCTTAGTGAGTAGGGGATGTGGGAGGGGGTAGCAGAATAGTGTGGAGAGATCTGATTTAGTTTCAAATGAACTGGTTCTGGCCTTGGAAGCAATTTAGGCACAGAGGCATAGAGCACTGTACAGACTAATTTACACGAGAATCAGGTTAGATTTATACAAGAATCACAGGCTAGAAACAGACATTGTTTTGTCACAGGATCAGGTGTCCTGAGACAGGTCCCAGCACAGCTGATCCTGATTGACTGGTGGGCACAGACATCACCCAGGGCCCACTGTCCTGAAAAATTGGGCCCTGTTGCTCCCAGAGCTGCAGGGGCCCAATCCTGTGGGACAATGGCTGGCCCGGGTCATGCATCTGTAAATACAGATCAAGGAATAAGATAGTTTCCTTGCTCAGAGTGGGAAACGTGTCCCCTGGGGTTGCCTGCTCTGCCCTTGCAGGCATGCCCTGAGTAAAAACAGGCCAGGATTGGGGCAGAAACTGGTTGGTGGGGTGCTTGGGTTCCTGTAAGTGTGCCTTGTGCCCTTACAGAAAGGCAGCTAGTTAAACTAAAGGGCTGCAGCTGAGGGAGGGTTAATGGGGGCATGGCTGGGAATCAAAAATCCCAGTAGGCAGAACCACAGGGGGAGAATGAAGGGCAAGCACCAGAGGCAGGGAACCTCTGTGCTAGGAGGAGGGAACCTGGGAAAGGAAGCCTGAAGTGCCAGCAGACCCATCTCAGGGTCCCGGGTGATCAGGTTTCTTTGGTTGCTTACTTTGCTTAGTGAAGGATTGTTTATAACTGGGGCAGGCTGAGAAGCTGCATAGTACTAAGGCTTGCTGAGAGATGCTCAGGGGAGAGACAAAGCTGAGCTGAAAGGCCCTGAGGTGGCAACCTGCTACAGTTCCCTTATCCTGCCATGTTGCCAGAGACAGTTGTCCAGGCACCCTTTGCAATGTGCCAGGACAAACTGATATCACATTTTTGTGGCAACAGATTCTGGGACACCTGCAAGTGACATCTGAATGGGAACTGCTCTGTCTTGGGACAGAGTAGTTTGTCCTGCCACAAACCGGCCATTTGCTTCTATCCATGAAACCCCTGTGCTTCCCAAATAGATTGCTTCTGATCCCCAGGATACCTCGACTATCTGTGTGTAAAGCTAACTTGACTATCTGTGTGTATGTTCAGACATGCACTGAGTCCCATTTAACACAAAAAGACTTAGGCTTTTGAGTCCTACTGGCTTTCCATGAAATTTGAGATTCTAAATGCCAAAGTCACTTTCTGTCAATGAAACGCTTTTAAAAATATTACTCATACATTATGAAGAAATAGAGAGAGACTACATTGAACGCTGTTCTGAATTTAAAGAGACCGGGATCCCTTTCCCTCCTCCATCTGCATCTGCTGTGCAGTTTGAGTGGTTCACTTTGTCTCTCTGTTCCCAATTTCCTAATTAATCGAATGAGCATGGTGAGATATGTTTGTGCAGCACCACCCAGGCACTGTGTACCATCAGCATCATCATCAGAGGCACCCCAAACTAGATTTTAGCTTAAAACCACAATGACCTTCTAACTCTGATATCTCAAGTCCTTACCAGACCTAAAAGAAACGGGAAAAAAGTGGTACCTTCTGTTTCCAGTGGTGTAATGACCCCATTTCTAGGCCTTCAGAAACCTTAAATAATAGACTTTACAGTGTAACATTTTTAGTTACCTGAAAGCTGCCATTGGCACAACACTAAATCTTGTCCACCTAGGGCTTCAGATGTGTAATTTAGGGGAGGCAGGAAATTTCACACCTGGCAGCAAAGGACGAAAACATTTATGTGGCAGGTTATTCCAAATTGTATTATGTCTGCCTGAAGCTGCATCACTGTTTTATGAGGAGACTGAGGCAATTCATTTAGGACAGGTACAGACATTACACTTTTACTGGAATAAGTGTTTAGAAACCAGTCTAAAGCTATAACAGTACAGAAGTTTGGTGGGCACAGACTGGTTTAAAAATGGCAAACCCTGGTCTGAGATAGACCTGGGTTGCTGTGCCCTCAGATTCAATCAATTTGGGTGAGACTTGGGAATTGAACTTTCATACCAGATCCCCAACCTATTCATGTTAGGTTGCTGTCCACTGGCATCCCAGATGCCTTGGCTTCCCCTCCACCCCCATAGTTCCCCCTCACATGGAGGTGCGCTACCACTCACTCTGCTGAGAGCCTAGGCACCCCCATCCCTGGGCTCTCACAGAGCAGTCAGTACGGTGGCTGAAAATGATGGGGGGAGGGAGTAGGGGTGCTTGGCCATGCCTTGCAGCCCAGTCATGCTACCTGGGGCTGTGTGTGCTCACAGGGGGCATGGGCCCTGCATGGCTGTGTGGGGACCCATGCCCCCAGGGATCGCCATGCCCCACCCCCCCAAGCAGGCACATCCCCAGGGAACACAACTGGGCTGCAGAGGATGGGCGAGCTGCCTGCAGTTGACAGATGCCTGTGGCTAATGATGACAGAATAGACCCCTAGCATGGGTAGTGCATACACCTACCCTGGAGATCTTCAAAAGGAGACTGGATGGACACCTTGCTGGAGTTATGTGGCCCCAGCAGCCTTTCCTGCCCAGAGCCAAGGGTGAACGTGTGTTCTGCTCACTCCTGAACCTACACCACATACAGAAACCCACATAAGTTTGATCAATTCCACCTTGGGCTTTTTGATTGTCTTAGCGTAAGTGACCTAGCCTTAGCGTAAGTGACCTCCTGGTTTTGGCCCCATCTCTAACACTGGAGCTTCTATCATTCTCATGGTGGGAAAGGCAACAGGGAATATCTGGCTTACACCATTTAGACCAGATTTGCTATTTAGTTAAGGAGCTGAGAAGAGAGGAATATGAGAATAAACACTGCTGGACTTAAGCAGTGCAGTATAAAAAACATATTGCTTACATCAATGAAAACCATGGATGCCAATAGGGAGGGACTGGACCCAGGAGTTTTAGGAGCAAGCATAAGCGTGAGTGATATACCAAAGCAGACATGGTTAGGTTACTTGTCTTATCTTTACCTTCAGGAATCAGTATAGGATGTTTCATAAAAATCTTGTGATTCTGAATATTTTTGTAGTGTTGCCATGGCAACCTGATGTGATATAACATATGCTAGGGACAGAGTTGTGAAGATTTGAATAAGAGATGTTTGAGATAAGTTTAAAAAAGAGAAAGAGAGTGTGTGTGAAAATAAGCTGGGGATAAAGGCAATGTAAAATGTCTTCCTGAAATACATAAACATTGGCAGTATATATTTATGTTCTTATAATCATTTAGTACCAATGCCAGAATAAGCAATTACACCAGAAAATATGTTAAAAACTATAAAAGCTACTTATTTTCTTTATGACCCATCTATTCTTTGGGAGTGCTGTCCTGGCAGGGGTGCCTTATAGATACAAAGTGCACTTAAGTCTTCCCATGTTTAAGAGACGACACCTATGGCTTTACACTTAAAGTGGATGCAATCCCATCTATGTCCATCCAACTCTGCTGAATGCAGTGATGTGATAGCTTTACACCAGGCCTCTTCTCATGCCTCTCTGCTAGCTAGCACCATACTCATCTTGCACAGTCAAAAGAATATGACAATATTGAGCAGGAGCATGCAGATGTAGAAAGATTCATTTTACCATTCACTTCCTCCTGCTCCTTAACTCAAGCAGGGTTGAGGTTCTCAGGCTAAGAATCAATTCATAAGACAAAACACTTGAGCTGCTGAACCATAAAAAGGACGTGAAGGGCAAGGCTGAAATCAAGATAACACTGCTTCTAAAATCATTTACATTCAAACTGCAGATATTGTATGCATGACTGCAGCATGCTGTGCTCTGCACAATGTCTGTGAAGCTGGAAGTGAGTATTTTTATATTACGGGAATCTTGGACAATTATTGTCTCCTTAGACAATTCACCTAGCCAGAAGGTGTCACCGTAAACAAGACAGGGCCAGTGGCAAGGGAGGCAAGTGAAATAAGAAATGTTATTTACATTCACATCCATGACACCTGGAACAATTTTAATGAGCAACTGATTGTTAATGCAGACAGTGTTTTTTGTAGATAGTAAACAACTGTAGGATATGTTATACTGATATTTTTACAGGAGTTTAGAGTGCCTATTGTACTTATTTTTAAGTGCTGGTGTGAGGGGACCACGAATCTGTATGGGATACATTGTACATGATTAATTTTATGAATTTTGTTGGGTGAAGGATGATTTACTAAACAAAATATCAATTTAAGCGTAACTATGTATAGACCCAATGGTTTGCCATTTTATTGCTTTATGTAGATTGTTTTCTCTTATTTAATACCTTAATAAAACCTTTTAACGTAATTGTGGCCTCCCTCTTGTTTACAAGTAAAGAGACAACAACAAATGCTTAAACAAATACAGACTTTTGTTAACAAACTGCACGTGCAAGAAGAAAAGTAAAGAAGAATGCACTCAGAGATTGAACCATGTTATCGCAGAGAGCTTCAGCAATTTATCTCTACAGAAACTGGGTATGCTCAATAGGACTTTATGAAAAAATAAATTCCCCTTTCTTCCTTTCATGTCAAAAGGGACCTGTTAGAACAGAGTTGATTTCTGGTGACTTTTTAGACTCGCAGGCAGTAGCCACTGCCTTTCATAAGTGACTCTTGCAAAGCCCAAAAATACAGGTACATCTTTTAAAAATTAGTTACCTGAATGTCACAAATGATCAGGAGGACCTGAATGCGAGATGGGTGAAAAACAAAGAGGATGATCTAAGAGTTGAGAAAAATGAACAAGACAAGGGACTAGAAATGTCGCTTCCCTGATTTTTAATGTCATAAGAATCTATCAAAAACTTTTGATTACTAGGTACTAGACTCCAATTACCATATTTCCTTAAAAACATCACACTCCCAGACAAGAGACACACCTTATTTCAGACAGTCAGAATAAATGTCAAAAGATCTTTTTTTGAAACTGTTGATAAGTACAGCATTTTCCCAGGGGAAAAACACAGGGATTTTCAGACTGGGAGGTAGAAAACATTGAGGCTGCTCTGTTAACCCCCTACATGCAGGATACCATAGTTGCTGCTGGCTAAGACCAAATGCCCAACTCCTCTTTTCTTCTCAAATTGACCTAGATGGACAGCCAGCAGCTGAGGGCTCAGTCCTATCCAGCAGCACCTGCAGTTGACCAAGGGTCCACCCAATTTATTGAGCAGAAACCTGGCATGCTAGCACCCCAAGTTCAGCACTGCATTGGAAATAAAGGGCATTTTTACATGTGCTCCAGGGGTGGCGGGTGGGTGGGAAGGGCACTTTTAATTTAAGCGGCTCCGAGACCACTCTAATTGAAGTTCCACAGCATCTTGTGTATCAGCGTCCCTGCACTTCAAAATGGTAGTGGGGTTGTTTTAACTTAAGCTCATCAGATAAGCATTAGTTAAAGAGTCCCCACCAATTTGAAGTACGGGGATAGCGATACACAAGACATGGAGGCTAGCTGGAGCATGCTAATTAGCATACTCCAGCAGCCTTGATTAATCAAGTCTGCTCCAACATGCTGTGATTACAGCGCATCAGAGCATCTTTCCAGCACGTCTACAGGCCCCCAAAGTGCCACAGCATGAGCCTCTGTGAGGGGAGAGAGAAATATCCACAGCCAGCAGCTAGGGAGCCTCATGTGCTCATCATCCCTGTACAGCACATACAACATCACTGTTTCTTTCCCTTAGCAGTGGCCTGAGCCAAGAAAAAAGTGTTATTACCATATTTCTTTACTTAAATATGCACCCCAATTTCCAGCAGATGATTTTTAAAAAACAGGCGCATGGTATATCTGAAAAAATACAGTACATTTGAAATAGTCTTTCTTGCAATATAATGCCCAGACACCATGTTTCCCTGTACGCAGCATAGGGTTCCGAACAGAAAAGATAACTGATACACAAAGATGGCAAAAGCTGAAACTCAGGCTTTTTTGTGGAGGTCTCTTAAATTGTGGGCTTTCATTGTAATTGTTTTGTAAAAAGGAAATGGCTCTTGTGGAAGAAGATCTGGGGTTCCATGTTGTGACAATATTTCAGTATGAGCAAAATATGCTATATGTAGCTTAGCACCATGCCTGAGGTTAAGGGGGATGTCTCAAACACTGATTGGGTATTACAGATTTATACACAGTTGGGAGGAAGAATATATTCATACTTTTTTTTTTTTTTTTACTG
>NW_017729000.1:26943466-26952278 GCF_001723915.1 Gavialis gangeticus
TTTTTTTTTTTTTTACTGGAGGTGCACAGCCCAAAGGCATTAGGAAATTATTATGCTTTGAATTTACATAGATAAACAGATTATAATACCAATTTAAACATACATATGCTCCCCTTGCTTTTCACAGGACATTTCACCCATCTGAAGAGTACTCTTTACTCACAACATAAGCAAGTAAGCTTTCACCAGGACTTTAACTATATCATTTTACATTTTTAATCTTATAGCTTTGTCAGTTAAGATTTGAAATAATGAATGTCTATTAATTTATTCTTCACCCTTGGCTATTTAAACTCTAGCCTTTGAATCCTATACAGGAATTAATTTGTTTTCCTGAGTATCAAGCCCCAGAGCTGTGAGAAAGGATTGAAAAGGAAACAGATGTTCACATTTGCATATGGGCAGCCTACACCCATTTACCCAACCAACAATGTGGCAGTTGCTTCACATCTCATTTTTTGTTATAACCTTGTTTTATAAATGGTCAGCATGTCTTCAATGTCTTTTCAAAGGACAGTTTTTGGGTGTTTTTGGATTTCTGTTATTCTTATCTGTTATGCACGGTGTCACAAGGGAATATAACAAATGTAAATAAAATAAATGTGGTCTCTCTCTCATTCTCTCTCGAAAAACATTGTTTTCGCTGCCTGAGCACATAGTCATGTTTTTTTTCCTAATAATACTCCGATTAATCAAAAAGAATCAAGCACACTGCATAATGAAGCAAAGACGTTAATGTGATATTAGCATATAATTGCACTGTTCTTTAAAAAGATATTGCAGACTCAGGGGATAAACATTGAGGATTGATGACTTCATAATAGTGACTCTTTCACCTTACTGAAATCTCATCTGACAAAAACATCTGCGTGAGATTTAAGTGTAGAAATCTCACATGGACGCTTTGGCTTGCTATGTGTAGATAATATGCATAAGGAAATTTTAGTAATATACTTTTTTATAAGTATAGAAAAATATATCTTTTTTTTTGCTTGGGAAGAGCAGGTTAGAATATTTCATTCACCAAAAATTCTTTTGACACAGATAAGAAAGACTGGAATCCAAACGATCTTGGGTTTAGTTCTTCAAATCCAAAACCTTGGGGGTGAGGTCTGATAGGAAGGGAAGAAACCTCAAAGCTTTCAGAACAGTGCAAGTAAAAAGGAAATGGGAATGAATCTGAATTGTAGACGCATTTGTATAGGATTCTAGTTCTGCAACTACATAACTTGATTGGCAAAGTTCTACAGCATTAAGACAACCTTGTTCTTTCTCTCATTTGATAATGATTTGGAACGGCTACCAATACTGTCATGTTACTATTCTATCAGCTTCTGGCAGCCTGAATGGAATTTGGTCCAAAGTGCCTTTCAGAAGAAGGGGATTTTAACGTACTCTACATAAAGAAAGAATTCACTGACTGGTGGATAGGCTACAATATTTTTTGCCACAGGGGCACTGCACCATTTAGAAAAGTGAAATAAATTAAATACATGTACCTTTATCTAATCATCACCATTCACAGGTATTAAATTAACAAGGCAGCTGGTGAGGACCAGATCTGGAACAGTGTCACAGATTATACTATTCATACTTTGAAAGGACCAATGAGACTTTAGGCTGGAAAATAGGAATTATCCTATAGTTATATTAAAGCATGAAGGTCATTTTAAAAGTACCTTTAAATATCTTATACGTTAGGAGGCTTATAGGACCCACCAACATTTTAAAGATGGAATTGCAAGATAAGCAAATACAGGAGCCATTTTAATCTGCATACAGTTGTGATATTCAAGGCAGTATTTGACTGAAAAAGAAACGCTAAATGAAATATAAGATTTTACTTGTGTGAAAAAGAGGTGGGTCGGTCTATTACCTCATACAGCCTATACTTATTTATGACTTTGAAATGTTAAAGTAAAACAGAAAGCAGAATATTAATGTCATATGCCCAGTTGCAAAGATATAGATAATTACATGCATACAAGGCAATTGGAAAATCAGGTCTGTGACTTAATTCTTTTCCATAACTGCAATTAGAGCTGTTATGCAGTGTTTGTGGGTTCATACCCTATGGACAGGGACAGTACCTATCCTATAGTCCTCTCATGCTATGCTGTGTGTCAACCAATATCCTGGGGCAAAATTGGAATTCAAAAAACTGTTTAGCCTAGATAGAAGAGCTGCAGTAATTGCTCCAGTGAAATGTAACTGAAAGTCAAATTTGTAAAATCTTGACTTTTTTAAGCTTTATCCAAATAGCAGCACTCACAGGGTGAATTTACTCAACAGGTGGCTATTTGCTATATTCATAAGTATGCAAACATTTCAGGTTTTGCATAGCTATAATCACAGTTTGAGCACTGCTAGATTTGGGAATGTTGATGTTTTGTTACTTTTAGAAACCATTTTATGACATTTTAAATTAACAAACAAACAAAGCAAAAGGAAATGAAGAATTAAGAAAACAAGCTGCAGCTCTGTTTTCTATTTTTGAGGATTCACTGAAAGCGAAGTATCTACATTTAATAAATGATGCATGGCACACATTATAATCTGTATAGAAAATATGTACAGGAAAATTAATTATGTACTATTTTAAAAGCAATGGCCAGAAAGCTGACAAATGATCAAAATTGTCTTTCACTATCTTGTGACATTAATTCTAATTTTTTGGTACCTATATTCAATACAAAGCATTTTAGATAACTGTGATATAAGTGCATGCCTATTATTGAGAGACAGTTTCCTCTATTCCCTACTTACCAGTACTAACTTATTAATATCCCTGGTTACCATCACTATGAATTTAGGCTACTATCATTATGCAGCTATAAATCTTAGTACCATGACAGGTATTGAACTGTGACCCTCTTGGATACTGGGGGAAAAGTGAATTATAAAACCCAAACTAAAAATGGAAGGAAACGCAGAAAACACAAGAAATTCATACTTTTTCTTCATGTGTACCTGAATGTATATCAGAGTACTGGTCTGAAAGTCTTACTTTCATTGCTACATTGTTTCAAAACCTGGGAAAAATCCTTCTGGAGTTTTAGAAAAGAAGCAAGACATGCAAAACTGTGAAGTGGGATGGCATACTTCTGAGGACTAATGACAAGAGAACCTTTAATTAAGTTTATAATTGCTCTATTTAGGACTTAAAAATACTTCAACAATTGGGCTCAAAGTTTGTTTTTACTGCATTTACTTTAGAGACAGGCAAATACTATACAAAGTGTAAAATTGTAAATGTACTGGAGACAGATAAGGGTTTTCTTTCATTGAATTCACTAGGCTTTGAATCAGTAAGTTTTATATATATAGTTACCCTCCAAATCGGTCTGTCTTAAACAGGTCAGCTATTTCATGGCTGTTAATCCTTCTTTCCTGAATTAAATGTTTCTGTAATAAACCTTTTTATACATAGTAAATTGTGACATAATAAAGATATATTATTATGTATTTATATTCTATATAAATATAATGCATATGTATAAATATTAACAGCAAAATACAACATCCTCATGACTAGAAACATTTTCCTGACTTTTTTCCACTTGATACTTTTTTTTTGCAACTTGAAACATTTTAGGTATTTCGTACAGAAAAAAAAATACAAATTATGGAACTCTATTCATCTCCTGTATGTCAATTCAAAATTGGGAGGCTTCCAAGCCAGACAGAGCCACAGATTTGAAATTTCAAAATCAAACATTCCCATGCAACTTTATTTGGCCTAATATTTCTTTATTTTTATTTCTTTCTTTATTTTTATTAAACTTATTTAAAAGCTAGTTCAGTAGCTGACTCCTTTTTTGAATTAACAAGAAAAGCACATTGTCAGTTTGCTTATAATTTGAAGAGTATTCACATTTTCAGCAAGGACAGTGGGTTGAGGGGGTCATCAGGGAGATAAGGACTCCTACTTCAAAACGACGACTAACATACATTGGTTTAGTTTTCATTAAGGATTATTGTGAACATATGAAAAATGGTCTAGTGTCTGTATTTTTTTAGCAGGGGGAGGAAAAGGTTTATGACACACTCATTCAGTCAGTGACAGAACTAGAAAGTTGGCCTCCTCCTAAACTTGTATGTTAATCAGACCTGACTTTCCTTTTCCATGATAAATGATTTAGAAATAAATATTGTGGTAACACAATGTGTTAAAGTGGTAGGTTTATGTGACAATGACAATTGTCCCATCTGCAAGATGCTGGGAAACCATGGAGACCCCACAGGCAATGATCCCCTCCCTCTTTCCCAGATGGCACCATCTACACACAGAAAAGCCTTAGGGATGCAGTGAATTAAATGCCAACATGTTATGCATGAGTTTGCTTGAGGAATTCCTCTGCTGTTTATCAGTAATGGCTAATTACCCAAGAAAATTCAACCTCATATCAAGCATACTCAATTTAAAAATGTTACACTAGAAAAGGGGTGTGTTATGTGCAATACAGTAGGCTTTTTTCTCTTGCCATAAAAAGGTGAGCTCATTTTGTGCTAGGAATAACCTTAACATTTCAATGTTAGATATATCAAGTTACATTAGTCCTTCAAAAAAGATTTAAAGTATGTTTAAATACACACACACTGTAATTGTCAGGTTTTTGTCTAAGACTTGATTTTAACTAGAAAAATTATGATAAAGATATTGTATCCAGATGGGCAGGAGGACTTCACCTTGAATGAGTTAAGCTCTGAAACACTATATTAGGAAAGTTTTAACATAAAAAATAAGCATCTGTAGACAGGTTATTTGAAAACTTGGTAAGAGATAGGTGAGGAGAGACTGAAACAATCACGATAGTTTGGTTTGGAGATGAAAGACAGTACAAACCTTGTTACTTATGCCTCTGAAGAAAAGGCCAGTCAGTGCCATGTTAAATACCCCCTCACAATTCAAGAACAAGTAGACGTTCAATGGATCACAAAAACAACACATTCAGTAATGATCAGGGAAATACTTTTTAAACATAATGTATAACTAAATTGTGAGACTCAGGACAACAAAGAATGATTGGATCCAAGAGCTTTACAAGGTTCAAAGAAACAGTTATACATTTAGGCTAGATACAAACATTCAAAAAGCCTGAGGCAGAATTGATCTAAGTTATGCAGTTTTTTGTAAGCAGCCTAATTTAGATCAGTAGTGAACAGAACACACATTTGCCCTTTGGGGGCCAGGGAGTGGCCCATCTTAGACCGGTTTCCACCATTTTTAAACCAGTCTGTGGACACATATACATGATTCTAATTGCACAATAGCCTAATAACACTGCGCAGTAGTGTGCTGGGCAAAAACCGTGCCAATATGCTACAGCACAGTATCATTAGGTTAACAGTAAGCATCACTAAAAACTTGTGTGTTGGTGCTACTGTTCAGTAGCATCAATTACTGTGCACTGATTTAGTACTTAGTTATCCCAGTACTAAACTTAATGTACGGTAACTATGACACATTAATGAACATATAGACATGCCCAGTGTGTGCCAAACTTCTGTTGTGAGTATAGACTAGCTTTGCGTGCTGAACTTCTGTTCTGTCATGGGTATAGATGGGTTTCCAATCACGCACACCAGTAAAAGTGTAATGTCTCTATCTGCCCTTATATGGGAAATGCAAACACCCACAAGCTGTTTGTTGACCCAATTAAGGGAGGAAAGAAGCAGCGATGCCCATTTTAACATACAAATTAGAGAATCCCCTGAAGATTATGAGAAATGGCAAAAAATTGAGATAATGGAATATTTTGGGAAATTATAAAGAATCTAGATGATGAATTATAGAAATATCCACTACAGCTCTTAAACCAAATATATCTGCAAGGTAAAGACCTGAAGATTTCAGACACTTTATTTTCACACTTCTGCCTGGAGCCCCTAATTCCAGAGAATGTGGGTGGTACAGAACAGTAAGTCTAATACACCATATTGCCAGGTGCTGCTAGCAGTCACAAGACTGAGAATACAAAAATATGTTAATTCACAGATTGGGAATAGTTCATTTGAAATTATTCCAGGTCAGGTAACCAGAGAAATCATGGTCACCTTAACAATGCTATATGAAATAGTTCTAGAAATGCGAGGAAGTTTTTCTGTGCTTTGGTAACTATGAAAAAATAACAGCATGAACAACGGATGCAAGTCCTAAAAGAATGTGGTATATACATATAAGATGTACAACTGATATGGAAGCCTAATAAGAGCAAAAAAAGTATACGTCTTTATTAGAAGTGACTACTCTGGAAGATGCAACGTAAGTAAAAGAAAGATGTGTTTTTTCACAGAATTTGCCCAACGTCTACCAGGAGAATCTGAAAGCTGACCTGATCATACAGGTGTGTTGTGAATATCAGACAAGCTGACAATATGGTGGGCATCAAATTATCCAACAAAGAGATGCAAAATATGATCAGTGCAGTCACTAATGCCAGCAAGCAATTTGGAATAAAGATCATTTCCTGAAAAAGAAATATATGCAGGTTCAGAAGATCAACAATGAAACAGGTCAAACAAATGTCACTGGATCAAGCTGACCAATTCAAATACTTGAGAACAATCCTCAGTGGATGGTCAATGTGATAATGAAATCAGAGACAGAATTCAACAGGAAGAATAGTTGTTTTTAGCAAAGTGTTTGCTGGTTCAAGATTAAACTAGAGTTAATATTAAGACTGCTTAAGTACTATATATGGTCAATGCTTCATTAGAGTGCTAGTGTTTGACTCTCAAAGAGGACACAATGTCTTTTCAGGGCTTTTGAATTCTAGTTTTTACAGAACCTTGCTGAAAATTAGCTGGAACAGCAGAACATGAAACCATGAAAAATTGACCTGTGCGAATAGGGAAGTTTTCAATTCAGATTCGACCAATTCAGAGGGCAGTGATTTGATTTGGAGATTCTGATCACTGTCCTGAATCATTTCAGCTGAATCAGCCTCAGAAGATTCAGCACTGATTTGGAGAGATTTGATGATTTGGATTGGCTGGGGAAAGGCAGGCACAGCCGAATGGCTGCAGGTTCTCCCACAACTCCTTCAGCTGTATACCTGTTATATACTTATAGGCAGCCACCAGGTCCGCCCTGAGCCTGCTCTTTTCCAGGCTGAAGAGTCCCATAGGTCTCAGCCTGTCATCATAAGGCCTGTTTTCCTGCTCTCTGATCATGCGTGTGGCTCTCCTCTGGACTCTCTCAAGCTTCTCCACATGCTTTTTAAATTGTGGATCCCAGAATTGGATGCAGCACTCTAGCTGTGGCCTCACCAAGGCTGAGTACAGTGGGAGGACAACATCCTGGGATTTGCGTGAGAAGTATCCATGGGTGCAAGCCAGAGTTTTGCTCACTTTACCAGCTGCAACATCGCACTGGTGGCTCATATTAATCTTGTGGGCAGTCATGACCCCCAAGTCCCTTTCAGCAGTGGTGCTAGCAAGCATAGCACTGCCAAGCCAATAAACATGCTGCAGGGTTTTTTTTTCCAAGGTGGAGTACCTTGCATTTTTTGGTGTTGAACACCATCAGGTTTACTTCCACGCATTTTCTGAGCCAGTCTAGGTCAATCTGGATCACCATCCTGTCCTCAGGTGTGGACGCTTTACCCCAAAGTTTGGTGTCATCAGTGAACTTGGCCAGTCTGCTTCTAATACCAATGCCCACATCATTATAAAGATGTTAAAGAGTATAGGCCCAAGGATGGAGCCTTGGGGGACACCACTTGTCACAGTGCACCACAATGATTTACTTCCATCAACTACCACACTCTGGGTCTGACCTTGGAGACAATTCCCCAGCCATCAAACTGTGATGTAGCCAAGGCCACAGTTGGCAATTTTTCCATGAGATGATCATGGGACACCAGATCAAAGGCTTTTTTAAAGTCAAGATATATGATGTCAATCTCTTCTCCCTTGTCCAGGTGATATGTTACCTGATCATACAAGGAGATGAGATTGGTCAGGCAAGACCTACCCATGATGGCTATTCTCAGGATGTTGCCATCAGCCAGTTTGTCAAGAATGTTCTCTTTGATAATTATTTGCAAGATCTTCCCTGGGATAGCAATCAGGCTGATAGGCCTGTAGTTCCACAGATCTATGTTCCTCCCTTTCTTGAAGATAGGCACCATGTTGTCCTTCTTCCAATCTTTGGGCACTTCACCTGAGCACCATGAGTTTTCAGCAATCCATGCAAGTAGCTGAGCTATGATGTCTGCAAGCTCCTTAAGTACCCTGGGGTGTAAACTGTCTGGGCCAGGTGACTTGAAGGTGTTCAGCCTCTCCTCATGTTCCTTCACATGGTCTACATTGATGATTGATTCTCCCTCACCCTGGCCGTCCCGTACTGTATTGAACAGGGCCGTCCCTTGGGGTTGGTGAAAAACCAATGCAAAATACCCATTAAGCAGGTTGGCTTTTTCCTGAGCGTTGGTTGTCAGTTGTCCCATATGGTTTAGCATAGATTCATAGATTCATAGATTAAGGGTCAGAAGGGACCTAGTAGATCTTCTAGCGCGACCCCCCGCCAGGGTGGGAGAACAACAAAAACCCCAAAAACAAGAAACGGGACTCAAATGAGTCCAGCCAGGTAGGCATCCAGCCTCTTCTTAAAGACCCCCAGGGTAGGGGCCAACACCACTTCCCTTGGAAGTTGGTTCCAGCTCCTAGCCGCCCTAACTGTGAAGTAGTTCTTGCGGATGTCCAATCTATACCTCCTCTCCATCAACTTGTGCCCATTACTCCTTGTTATGCCAGCGGGCGCTAGGGGAAACAGCGTCTCCCCCAAACCCTTCTGGTCCCCCCTAGT
>NW_017729000.1:26952531-26960547 GCF_001723915.1 Gavialis gangeticus
TTGGTCTGACATGATCTCCCCCTAATAAATCCATGCTGATTGCCCCTGAGCATCATTTCTGATGCCGGCCCATCACAAATGTGCTCCTTGATGATCTTCTCAAAGAGTTTCCCCAGGATTGAGGTAAGACTGATGGGCCTATAGTTGCCCGGGTCCTCCCTCTTCCCCTTCTTGAAGATGGGGACCACATTTGCTACCTTCCAATCATCTGGCACCTGGCCCAAGCACCACGATCGCTCATAGAGCCGTGCCAGGGGCCCTGCATGTTACCCTTGTTTTTCCTCTGGCTTCCCACATATCTAAAAAAGGACTTTTTATTGTCTTTAACATGTGTAGCCAGTTGGAGTTCAGTCACAGCCTTGGCTTTCCTGGTTCACTCCCTACAGGTCTGGACCAGTGCAGAAGACTCCTCCTTTGAGGTAGATCCAGTCTTCCATCCTTTATAGGTCTTTCTTTTTAGATGCAAGAGGTCCACAAATTCCCTGCAAAGCTGCTGTACCCTTTTGCTGCCTTTCCTCTGAGATGGGATAAACATTGCTTGTGCTTCCAGGATCACTCCCTTGAGGAGCAACCACTCTTCTTGAACTTGCCTTTCCTTCAGATTGTGGTCCCTTAGGGCCTTGCCAACAAGCCTCCTGAGCTTGCCAAAGCCAGCTTTCCTGAAGTTGAGGACTTTGGCATTGCTGAGTGACTTGCCAGTTTTACAGTGGATGGTGAAGGTGTTCAGCTCATGGTCACTGTCTGTCAGCTGCCCTTCGATCATTAGGTCACTGATTAAAACATTCCCCATTGCCAGTACCATGTTGAGCAGTACTTTGCCTCTTGTCGGTCCGTAGACTTCTTGAGTCATATAGAGCTTGTCCATGCACATGAGGAAGCTTTGCGACCATTAGGATTTGGCTGAGTGCTCTTCCCATGAGATGTCTGGATAGTTGAAGTCTCCAATGACAACCATACACTGGGAGTGTGCAGCCTCAGCCAGCTCCTTGGTGAATTCCTAGTTGAGCTCTTATCCTGGTTAGGAGGTCTGTAGTGGACTCCTGCCACTGTGTCCCCTGTGCCAGGTTCACCATGGATTTTAACCTAGAGAGTCTCCAGTTGTCCACCCTGGATGCCAATGTCGGCTTGCAGGGATGTGTAGCTTTCTTGACATAGAGAGCTACACCCCTGTCCGTTTTGTCTACATGATCTCTCTTGTACAAGGTATAGCCATCTATACCTGTGGCCCAGTCATAGGTGGAGTCTCACCAGGTCTATCTTATCCCTATGAGATTGTAGTAATTCTTGTTTAGCAGGAGGACCAGTTCCTCCTGTTTGTTCCCCAAGCTCCTGGTATTGGTGTACAGGCACATAAGTGCTCCACTGGAGGTCCTAGTCTTCCCTACACATCGTTCCAGGGCTGGGGTAGGGGTGGGTTCCCTTGAATGCCTTAGCCTGTTGGATTTGCAAAAAGTTGCCCAGTGGGCTTGCTGTGGCAGTAGTCCTCCCAGCCCCTGGTGGGCTTAGTTTAAAGCTCGGTCAAGCAGGTCAGCCAGTCTGGCTGAGAAGAGCCTCCTCCCCAGTGCAGTGAGTCTTTTCCCAGCAGACCACTGCCTCTCTCACCAAAGAGCGGACTGTGATTGTGGAAGCCAAAGCTTTCACGATGACACCAGCGCCACAGTCTTTGGTTAACTACCTTGATCCTCCTCTTCCTCCTCAGCCCATAGCCTGAAACTGGGCTAATCAACAACCCTGATAATAGAGACATCATCTAACCAATCAGCCTTGTGTAAGATATCTAATGCATAATATAGCAGCTCATTCAGACAGATATTTCCCCTAATAATATGTTCAATTAGAATATATATTTTTATAATTCCTTCTTTCTTGTCTATTGTGAGGCGAAAGAAGAGCCCCAGAGGAGTAAAATGGCTCCACCTGTATTGCAAAGAACTCCACAGGTCTCTTTCTTCACCCGGTGTTTCAGAAGGGGAGGGGGAGTCAGCTGAAACTCCAGGATAAAAGCAGATGTGGGGCAGGCAAAAGAGGGACACAGAAAACTGGAAGTGACTGACTCAAGGAACGAGGCAGCAGGGAGAGCTGGAGGCACTAAGGAAGCAAGGGAGACCGGGCTTAAGGGAAGTAACTCTGTGGAGGGAGCTGCCGGGGGAGACAAACCTGAAGGAAAGGCCTGTAGAGAAACAGAAACTGCCGCGAGGCAGTTAGAAGGCGAGGCAGTTAGATGGTACTGTAAAGACCCTAATAGCAGGGCTGGAAAAAAAGGGTACCGCAAAGTTGGGACTATAAGGGCAACATGCCAGTCTGTTTTTTGTTCTCCTTTTTGTTAGGGTGAGATGAAAGTCACCCCCAGATAGTATGTTTACAACTATCAGGACAATAAGCCAGGCAAAGGACTGGCTAGGATTTCTGGCAGGTCTGTGCCAGGTTCCATCCGGGCGAGGTATAACTGGGCCCATCGGAGATACTGGTTGGCCAGACCTAGAGACCCAAGGAGCATTTTTTGTACGCTCAAAGGCAGATTGTGGAGACAACTGAATTACCACCCAGTGGAATGGGTGAGGGTGTAGGGGTTGGTGGAGCCCTTACTACACTAAGACAAATTGCAAGAGCCAAAGCGTGAAGACCTACATACCCCGGCATTCTATTTTCTCCTATAACAACAAGTCATGTCAGGCAAGTTTGTGGACTTGTGGGAGGGGCCACCAAGACATCGTGGTGGACTTTGGCTTGTTAGCCAAGGTGCTAAAGCTGTCTTGGTGTAGAAGATAGAGTAAGAAAGGAAGAAAAGGAAAAAAAAGCTCCTCAGACAGGTGATGAGCTCCAGAGATTGATGACACCTAGATCAATAGAGACAAGCCTCTACTACAGATAGGGGCAGGACTTTTGGGGTGAAAGCCCACCATTGGACATCTATTCATTTTAAACATAAAACTTTTAAGGAGGAAAGATGCATTTCCTCATCCAACCGCTATCTAAATTCTGAGTACACTGATTATGAATGAATATACATACACCCTTTCATCCTGAACCGCCTATTTGGTATGTTTGTGCATAATTTTAGTAAAGGACTTCTCATTTGCCACCACCAGGTGATGTGTTTGTTATTCCCTTCATAGGCCAGAGGTGGGAAAAATGGCCTATCTGGCCAGCAGCTGGACTCCATTTCGCAGCAGCCCCTACCCTCATGGCTTGATCTGGTCTCCATGGAAACCCCAGCTGCACCTTTGCAGGAAAATTTAGGGTGGGGTTGCCATAGAGACAAGTCTGAGCTGCACTGGCAGTGCACACAGCAGAGCAGAGCAGGGTGCTACTCTGGAGCTGCTGGGAACTTGGGATGGGGGCAGCTTGCTATGGAGCCAGGAAAGAGCTGCAATCTATAGCCTGTATGCTCTGTGAAAGGGAATGCAGGCAGGGGATCACAGCTCTGCCCCAGCTTCTTACAGCAGTGGCAGACTGGTCTGGAGCCAGGGCAGAGCCATGATCCCCCACCTGCGCACTCCTGCCTGGAGTGTTCAGACTACAGATCACAGCCCTGGCCTGGCTCTGGAGCAATCTGCCCCAACCCAGCTGCCAGCACAGCTCAGGCTGGTTTCCACGGCAACCCCAGACTGAGCTTCCCTGTGCAGGTGCAGCTGGGGTCACCATGGAGACTGGCCCAAGCCATGAGAGCAGGGACAGCTGGGAAATGCAGTCCACAGCTGACCAGATCCAGCCTGCAGGCTGGAATTTCCCTGTCCCTTCCATAGGCCAATTTATTGACTCTTGACTTGGGGTTCAAATTTCAGAAATCCCCAGAAACTCTGGCTAAAAAGAAGTTGTTTGCTGCATTTGACTGCATAGGATAAACTTAAAAAATTTATTGGAAGGATATACATTCCCTCTCTATCACTCCTCCCTATCTACCCACCTTCCAGCAGAGCATTTGTTTAATATTATCCACAATTATCTTTAGAGCAAAGATACCAGCTTATTATGAATGTATCGAAGAACTTGTTGTGCCATGTTTATTGCAAGTAATAGCCAGGACAGATACAAAGTTGCAGTGGATCAGCTAGTTATGTTTCCTTCTCCCACTACTTCTATTGAGAGGCTAAACTTATCCATAGTTTTTGTTGTGCCTTCGTTGTCCTTCAGTTTAAATAACTTCTCCCTCCTGGTGTTTCCTTGCTATCACATCCCTTATCTACCTCCATTTTTCTGAACTAGAGAAACCAAACTCCTTAGTGTCCTGTCATAAGATTCCGCTTATCTTAATACCTACATTTTGCAGTTGTTTTTTGTTTTAAACACTGGTGACCAAACTTGTTTACAGTATTCCAGATGCAGTCTCATCAGAGACTTGAATTATTGGACTAATTGTACTGGAAATAAGTCCCCTTATTCATACAAGGATCATATTTGACTTTTTTACTGTTATACCACATTAATGGCTCATAGTTTTAATGCAATTGACTAATATACATTTCTCTCTCTCTCTCTGTCTTCCAGCTGATGATATCCACAGTTTATAGGGAGAAATAGAATTTCTGCTAAGTGTATGACTTGGCATTTTGTACCATTTATTTTTTTACATCCCATTTCTATTACACCAGAAAAATCAAATGCTCTTGAGCTTCCTTCATATCTGTGTCATCCACAAATTTCATTTTCACATTCCTATACTTCTGTTCCAGTTTCATTAATGAAAAAGTTCAGTGAGATTAACTCCAAAAATAGCCCCTGAGAAACTCTACTAGGAACTATAGAGCTGTCCAACTGGTGGCCCCTGAGAGATGTAGTATATGGCCCCTGGGCTCCCACATGGATTCTGCTGCCCCTATCACTATAGCCACAGGAGAAACTAGAGTCTTGAAACTCCCCCTCCTTCCCCAACTTTTTCTGCTTCTTCTAATGTCTTTTTAGAAGTGATTATTCATCCAGTTAGATCTGGAGTCCTTTCCTAAAAATATCTTCCTTTGCTTGGGATGCAGATTTTAGATAATCTTTTGTATTTTTGACTTAAATATGAATATGGTTTGTTTTTCTAAGTCCTTAAACTCCTCAGTTCCATTGACATCACCAACTAGTTTCCATAACTTTTTTAACTTACTTACAAACTGTGGCAGGCCAGTAGGGGGTGTACTGAGCCATGCATCTCACTGCACCCAACCACCTTCCAGGTTCCAAGTGCCTCCTTGGGGTGCCTCACGTCTAGCCGACCCCCTTCTTGGAGCACACCCACTAGCCTGGGGGTAGTGCTGCCACCAGCCAGGGTCTGGCCTAATCCTGGCACTGTGACCCCTGGGAAACACAGGCCTAGTGGCCCTCAAGAATACTTGACTCATTTGAAGAACTTGGGGCTTTCTTCAGACTGAAGCACAAATAGTGGTCTCCCTTAGTCAGCTGAACCAAAGCATAATCTAGACCCACTCCCAATAAGTCTCCTACACTAGGTACAAACGAGAACTTTATTGGTTACAAGGAGTAGGTTTGGAACAGGGTCCCGATTACAACAATATCCGAGAAATCCCAGAGAGCAAACTGGCATGGCTGGGTAGCCTTTGATCACACATCTGAGTTACCGCAAGCTATATATCTAGTTAGAGCTCAGGTAGCTTACTTACAAATATCATCCAGAGGCAGATGGAGATTCCCTCTGGAGGCAGGTGGTTCATTGATCATGAGTTTCAAGAGAGAGAGCAAGTTTCATATGGTCCAACTCTTCTCTCTCTGAGTTTTCATCATGACTACTGCCCCTCCTCCCAGGCAGTCCTTAACTTATATAGCCCTTATGACCTCATTTACCTGGTTCAGAACAGAGTTTTTGGGGAGAGATAGAGATGGCATTCTGCCACACAGACTAATTTATGTTTATTTTTCCATTAAATTGTATTAAATTGTAACCACTCAATCCAAGATTCTTTTCAATGACCAGCTCTTCCACTAAGTCCTTTTCACCTGTCAAAAATGACTGTAACCCTGAACAGTGTTTTTGGTTATGTGATGTCCGTGGTTCAGTTACATCCAGACATAAATGAGCCTTACTTTTAATAATAGCGCTTCTTCTCCAACCTTTCTTTGAGATTTTAAGGTATCCTATAATGACACAAGTCATGGGAGTATTTATCTCTAGAAATATTGAAATACATTTATCTTTAACCAATTCTGACTCAGGGGATCCATAACATACCATTCATAGTATCCCCATAGAAAACCCACTACATGTAGATCTGCACCATTACAAAACAAAGGCAGTTGTGGCTTGAGTCAGAGGAGGTATATGTGTGCCAGCAGCACACATGTACCCAGTCGACTTACTGGGCAGCGGAGACAGCAGCAGCAGCAGCAGAACAGTGAGAAAGGTAAGAGGGGCAGGGGCCAGGGGCCAGCACAGATGAAGAGGATCCGGAGGGAAAGCCCCCCAGAGCCTCTTAGCTGAGAAGACCAGGAGCCGTGCTCCTGAGCTGCGTGCTAACAGAGTGTGCAAACAGGCGTTAGCACAGGGTGGGGAGCAGGGGGGGGGCTGGTGACTCTCCAGGGGAGAGCACTTGTGGGGATCTTGATGTGGGTGGTGACTCAGAGTGCAGTCAGGGACAATGCCCCAATGCTGCCCACCACCCGGGGTGCCTCTGAGGCCTCCACCCAGACGGAGCCTTGGGGTGGGGTGGTGGCACCTGGGCCCCCTGTGTGCAGGGGTTGCCTGGCAGGTCCTCAGAGGCCTGGGGGCAGGGGGGAGGCCGGGGGTCCCCCCGCCTGCCCCACATGTGCCAGGGTTGAGGCAATGGAGGGGCAGGCGGTGGTACTCTAGGCAGAGGTGAGCAGGTTGAGGGGGATCAGGGCAATTGTGGAGGAGATTGATGGGTACTTCCTTTCTCTGCAGAGCCAGACACCAGGCAGAGGATCAGGCTGCAGAAGCCCTGAAGCCAATACAGAAGGATGGACAGCGGTCACCCCCAGGGCCAGGCCACTCGCTGCAGAAATGGATCCACTGGTGCAGTTGGGGAACAGATAGAAAGCCCTGGCTGCACTGGAGGAGAGTGCGGTGGAGGAAACGGCACAGGAGGTACCCCGATTCATCCCTGAGCAAGCTGGGGGCCAGACAAGCTACCAGAGGAAGAGGAGATGGGTCATTATACTGAGAGGAACAGAAGGAAACATCTGCTACCCAGATCCCATGGTGTGTGAGGTGTGTTGCCTGCCAGGGGCCAAGATCTGGGATGTCATGACAAGGATTCCTGACCTGATCCGGCCCTCGGACTACTATCCCATGGTCCTCATCCATGTGCGAACCAATGATGTGGCCAGGAGTAGTCCTGACCGTGTCATGGGTGACTACTGGGCTCTGGGGGCTAGGCTTAGGGAGATGGGGGGTGCACATGGTCTTCTTGTCCATCCTCCCAGTCAGAGGCCGCAGCAGGCATCACAGCATCTGCATCAGAGAGGTCCACCTGCGGCTGAGGAGTTGGTGCCATACTGCAGGATTTGGCTTCCTGGACCACGACCCATACTTCCTGGCAAGGGACTTCCTGGGGCACGATGGACTTCACCTTTCAGCAAAAGGTAAAAGTCTTTTCTCCAACAGGTTGGCTGATCTCCTATGTCAGGATTTAAACTAGCTCAGATGGGGGAAGGGGAGGCAGAAGAAGGAGATCATCAGGAACCTGCATTCCATGGGACATCCAGCAGTACAGCACAGGTAAGCAATAAGCAGTAAGGGGCCCATTGGGCATCAAAGCTGGGGGGCAACAAAGGCACCAGTAACAGGGTTCAGGTGCCTATGCACTAATGCTAGGAGCATGGGGAGCAAGCAGGATGAACTAGCACTCCTGCTTGCAGAGAACACTTATGACTTAGTGGAGTTAACAGAAACCTGGTGGGACTCTACCCACAACTGGGCGGTACACATTGAGGGCTATAAGCTATACAGAAAGGATATAGTGGGGAAGATGGTTTGGGGGCTGAGGGAGTGGGAGGTGGTGCTGGTCCCAGGTGATACATGGCAGCTGGCAGCATGGCCAGGGGGCGAGGGCAGGGGTG
>NW_017729000.1:26965547-26990822 GCF_001723915.1 Gavialis gangeticus
TAAAAAACGATCCTTCAGGCACAGAGGGAGATGATTCTGATGCGGGGGAAAAGGGGGAAAGGAGCCAAGAGACTTCCTTGGCTGACCAGAGAAATCCAGAGTAGCCTAAGGGCAAAAAGGGGGACATATAAGCAGTGGAAACAGGGAGAGATCACTAAAGAGAAGTATGCCTCCTCGGCTCACAGTTGTAGGGAGGCAGTTAGAAAGGCCAAAGCTACCATGGAGCTGAGGATGGCATCCCAAGTTAAGGATAACAAAAAATTGTTTTTCAGATATATAGGAAGTAAAAGGAAGGCTCAGGGTGGAATAGAACCACTACTGAATGGGCAAAAGCAATTGGTGACAGACAGGGAGGACAAGGCTGAACTCCTCAATGAATTCTTTGCCTCAGTCTTCCTAAACGAGGGGCAAGACAAGTCTCACATTGTAGAGAGGCAACAGCTGGGAGCCAGACTACCAAGCATTGACCCTGAGATGTTGCAGAGTCACTTGGAAGGGCTGGATGTGCTTAAGTTGGCAGGCCTGGATGAGCTCCATCCGAGGGTACTGAAGGCACTGGCCGATAGCATTGCACAGCCACTGGCAAGAATATTTGAGCACTCATGGCACATGGGCCAGGTCCCAGAGGACTGGAAAAGGGCTAATGTGGTCCCTATTATCAAGAAGGGGAGGAAGGAGGATCCAGGCAACTATAGGCCAGTCAGTCTCACCTCCATCCTTGGCAAAGTCTTCAAAAAGATTATTAAGACTCATATATGTGACAGCCCAGCAGGAAAAATTATGCTGAGGGGAAACCAGCACAGGTTTGTAGTAGATCATACCTGACTAATCTAGTCTCTTTTTATGACCAGGTTACAAAACAACTTGACACAGGAGTAAAGGTTGATATCGTTCACTTAGACTTCAGGAAGGCCTTCGATACGGTATCCCACCCCATATTGGTGAACAAGTTAAGAAGCTGTGACTTGGATGATTACACAGCCCTATGGGTGGCAAATTGACTAGAGGGTCATACCCAGAAAGTGGTGATGGATGGGTTGGTGTCGACCTGGAAGGGAGTGGGTAGTTGGGTCCCGCAGGGCTCGGTTCTTGGACCGATACTCTTCAGTGTTTTCATCAGTGACTTGGACGAGAGAGTGAAGTGTATTCTATCCAAGTTTGCAGATGATACAAAACTGTGGGGAGAAGTGGACACACCGGAGGGCAGGGAACAACTACAGGCAGACCTGGACAGGTTGGACAAATGGGCAGAAAACAATAGAATGCAATTTAACAAGGAGAAATGCAAAGTGCTGCACCTAGGGAGGAAAAATGTCCAGCACACCTACTGCCTAGGAAATGACCTGCTCAGTAGCATGGAAATGGAAAGGGATCTCGGAGTCCTAGTGGACTCCAAGATGAACATGAGTCATCAGTGTGATGCAGTCATCAGGAAAGCTAACAGCATTTTATCATGCATCAGCAGATGCATGTCAAACAGAACCAAGGAGGTGACACTTCCCATTGAGCACTGGTCAGACCGCAGTTGGAGTACTGCATCTAGTTTTGGGTGCCGCACTTCAAGAGGGATGTGTATAACCTGGAGAGGGTCCAGAGAACAGCCACTTGTATGGTTAAGGGCTTGCAGGCCAAGCCCCATGAGGAGAGACTAAGGCACCTGGACCTCTTCAGCCTCTGCAAGAGAAGGTTGAGAGGCGACCTTGTGGCTGCCTATAAATTCATCATGGGGGCACAGAAGGGAATTGGTGAGGCTCTACTCACCAAGGCACCCCTGGGGGTCACAAGAAATAATGACCATAAGCTAGCAGAGAGCAGATCTAGACTAGGCATTAGGAGGAACTTCTTCACAGTTAGAGTGGCCAAGGTCTGGAATGGGCTCCCAAGGGAGGTGGTGCTCTCCCCTACCCTGGGGGTCTTCAAAAGGAGGTTGGATGGGCATCTGGTTGGGGTCATCTGAACTCAGCACTCTTTCCTGTCTATGCAGGGGGTCAGACTCAATGATCTATTGAGGTCCCTTTTGACCCTAACATCTATGAATATATGAATCTATGAAAATATGTTTGTAAATCTGATCTAAGGACTTACACCTTTACAGAGTTCCAAGATGAAGTTCTAAGACCTGAGGTTAGACATAAATGTTGTAGGATATTGGAAATAAGAAAATGAAAATCTGGACCTAAATTCAGATTTGAATTTTTCAGGCCTGGTTTTTTTCTCTGATCTCTATTCTTCCATCACTGTTAAATCAGCAGAGTCAAATGCAAGTTATTAACAGATTTACTTAGTCAGAAAGAACAACAAGGCAAATATCACTGGAAGATTTGTTTGTTCCAGTTCATGTGTATTTAAAAAATGAAATTCACTCTGACAAATATGATCTACACCCATTGTATCCCCTGACTCACTCACTAGGCAAAGTATTTTAATACACTTAACAATAAATTGTGATCAACCATCCCCAAAGCAAGAATGTGCATCTTCCATCCACATAAATAATGTCATTTAGTAAATTTTAGCAATAGACCACAATGAAGCATTTTTTGCAGTTGATCTTAGATTTGAATAATCCACCATTCAAGAAACTAAAATAGGAATACATTAACATTCATTCCTTGTGCATAATGCTGCCATATAAACTTTTAAGGATGAAATATTTCCCAGCTGTGCTGGTATTTAAACAATTTGGCTAACAGTTAAAATATTTTCCTTTAACACATAAGAATAAACCCATTATTATTTGTAGTTCCTGAATCTAGCAGGGCATTTCACTGTTACTACTAGCCCCGCTTTTGCGCTATTAGTGTACAAATAGAACTGCCTGGATAAATTTGATTTTTTTTCAACATGCCATCAATAGCTGCCCAGGTTCCATAAAACTAGAAGATGGAAAAACAGCTCTTGTAAATAAACTCCCCCCCTGCTGAGTCAGAATATTACAAGAGTAATACAATGCTCTTTTCTGTGTAGAGTAAAAAGTAGAGAGAGGGGAATTACCAGAGAAAGGTGTCTGTTAAACCCATGGATTCTTCAAGTTCTGCATGGATTTGGGGATACCAGCCTATGTCTATACTATTATGTAGAGGATCTGTCTCTTTAGGCCCTTTTATCTCTTGTAGGATAAGCAGTTTCTTCTAGTCTCTGCCTAGGAAGGTCAAATCTAGTTCATTCAAAACTCCATGTCTATTTTGAGGGAGATGTTCAGGTAGACCAATTCTCTTTTCATTTGCTACTTCAGGGTCAAATCCATCTAATGAAACTTTTCCACAGATTTGGGAGAAAATGAGCATTGCTCATTCATTGCTTTATGCTTTTTCAAAGCTAGCTTTACTTGATGTGCCAAAGAAAGAATTGTAAATCTAATCTAAGGATTTACTTCAAGTTGCAACAAGGGAAGCTCACTAGGAGGGTAGTAAAACACTGGAAAAGGTTACCCAGAGAGGTTGTGGAATTTCCATCCTCGGAGCTTTTTAAGACGAAGCCTTGCCTGGGATGGTATAGTTGGGGATGGCCCTGCTTTGAGTAGGAGGTTGGACAAGATGACCTCCTGAGGTCCCTTCTAACCCTAATTTTACATAGTTCTATGACTTGCATTCCTTATTATTTTCATTCCTCATTAGTAAGTCATAGGATCATAGGAGAGTAGGGCTGGAAGGGACCTCATAAGGTTGTCTAGCCCAGGCCCCTGCTCAATGCAGGATTATCCCTGACTAAACCATTCCAGCAAAGTGTGTATCTAATCTGCTTTTGAAAGTTTCAAGCATAGAGAATCAGCAAATTCTTTAGGTAGCCTGTTCCAATGCCTGTCCACCCACATAGTCAGAAAGTTTATCCTAATTTTGTCTAAATTTCCCCTGCTGAAGCTTGAGGCTGTTGATCCTAGTCCTATCCCCTACAGCCACAGAGAAAAGCCCATCTCCATCCTCTCTATAATCACCCTTCATGTATTTGAAGATTGTTATCAAATCCCCTTTCAGTCTTCTCCAGGCTAAATAACCCTAGTTCTTTCAGGCTGTCCACCTCTGTCTTGCATCTCAGGCCCCCAGTCAGTTTTATTGCCCTGCACTGGACTCTTTCCACATCTTTCTTGAAGTGTGGAGCCCAAAATGAGACACAATACTCCAAATGAGTCCTCACCAGTGCTGAATAGAGCAGAAGAATCACTTCCTCTGATTTGCAAGTGGCAGTCCTGTTTAAACAAGCCAGGATGCTGTTTGCTTTTTCTACAAGAGCACATTGATGGCTTATATTCAGCTTATAGCTCATCATAGCCTCCAGGTCCTTCTTTGCAGTATTGCAATCAAGCCAGTCAATCCCCAGTCTGTCTTTCTACATGCAATTATTTCATTCCAAGATCAGGACTTTTATTGTTGTTGACTCTCATCTGGTTGATTGTAAACCACTTCTCCAGTCTATTTATGTTATTTTAGATTCTAGCCCTGCCCTTGGGAGTGTCTGGAATTTCACTCAACTTGGTGTCATTTTCAAATGTTTCTAAGTGTACATTTGGTCCCATCATCCAAATCATTAATGAAAATGTTGAACAATACTAGACCCAGGACAGCCCACTAGAGAACCCTACCTGAGACGTCCTCCCACCTAGACATTGAGCCATTGAGGACTACTCACTGAGTATGATGATCCAACCAGTTACATATCCACCTTAAAGTTATTTTGTCAACTCTGTATTTCATGTAAGTACATAAAAAGTTTAAACACACCTGTATAATTCTTGTTAGACTCCTTCTTGTACACACTCCCAGAGCACATCCAGATGAGTGAGCACATGCCTCTTGCAGCATCTCAAAGCAGCTTGAGATGCCACAAGAGGCACACTGGGAATGAAAAAAATGTTCCCTGAGCTGTATATTTGCAGCGTGGACTCTAGTTTGGATACCAGTAAATGCCAGTATCAAAAAATGGGCTGAAAAAAAGCACTGCTGGGCATGCTTCTGGAGTGTGCCCTGAAGCAACCATAGGCTGAGACCTCCAGGGAGATGCTGTGGCACCCAGCCAGAGCATTTGTATGCCTACCTTCTTCCCCTGCTGCTCCAGCACATTGCCTCAGTATGCTGTGGAAAATACGAGTGGGGCAAGGCTGCAGCAGTGTCTCAGACCCAGGCTCTGTCCTCGGTAAGTAGAGACGTGGGGGTGGGGAGGATTGTGTGTGTGAGGGGACTGTGGGTGGGTGGGAGGAGACTATGGGAGTGGAGGGAGCCTTCTCAGGAGGGGCGGGTCCCCCCTTGCCCTGCAGCAGCAGTAGCAGTGGCCATCAGGGCACTCAGGGCCCGATACTGGCAGAGCCCCACCATGGTGTGGTACAGCCCCGGCTGCCTAGGACTTAGTGTTGCCTATTCCACATTGCACAAGCCCAGCCTAGCCTGGCCCAGGCCAGGGGCATCTTCCTTTGGGCAGGATCAAGACATTCTTACTGTCACCCAGGGCCCTTGCCACCACATACAAGAGCTGCGTGCACTCAGGCCAGGCCTCCGTGGAGCCAGTCTGGCCCAATGGCATGGGAGGCACTTGGAGACAGAACCCAACCTGAGGGCACACAGCTCGAGTGTGATGTCAGAGGTCCTGGGTGACAGCAAGAGCGGTCCAGTCCTGCCTGAAGGTGCGTACCCCTGAGTCAGGCTGGGCACATGCCATGTGGCACAGGCAGAACTGGATCCCAGGTGGTTGGGGCCATGCTGCACCACAGTACTTGCAGCAGTAGCCCTTGCAGTAGCCCTCTGCAAGTAGTGGGCTATGAGTGCCCCAATGGCCACTGCTGCTATTGCGGGGGGGGAGGAGTGCAGTGTGTCATGCTGGGGGTGGATGGGGGACAAACCCTTACCAAGAAATCCTCTCCCCCACAAATTCCACCCCCCACCCAGAACCCCACACTCCTACCCACAAACCTCACATCCCCAAACCACGCCCACAAACCCCCCATCCATGTACCTAGCCACACAAACCCCAAACATCTGCAAGTAAGACTGCTGGGGCCAACACAGTGCTGGCCCCAGCCTCCCCTACGGCCCCCAGGTGTAACTTGCCACACGCCAAAGTGCACATGGCATGGACATTCCCCAGGGACAAGTAGCTGTGGTGCAAGGTGCACTGCTGCTACTTGTCCACGGGACACCAAATGGCTGTGCTTGTCTGGATGCAGCCCCAGTGTGCTTTAAATGGATGGAATCTGCCACAAGCAGAAAATGTTAGGACTTTTGTGTAAAGAGTGCCAAAGCCAAAAAAAGCCAAAAAGAATAACTATTTTAAATTACATTCTGGAGATGACATGAACAAGTAAGTAAAGGGTGGCATGACAATTGAGACAAAATAATTTACTTATAGGGATTGGTAAATGAACAGTTACAATATTAAAATAAAGTTCAAAGTGGAACACATTGCTCAAAGGTAATGTGTACATGGATATAAATGTTACTGGTGGGGTAGCTGACTTGCATGACTGTTAAATGTTCCAACTGGTTTAAAACAAGCTGTGGACAGATGTTCAGTTTCCCCAGGGAGAGCCCCTGCTGTCTCATGAGTGTACAGAAGTCCATAATTTTTCTCTCAGACTAAAAATTGCCACTCAGAAAGAAAAACAACATGGGAGCAACCTGAATAAAGTGGCTTCTGGAAAAATCTCTCTCAGAAGACCAAATATCTGTACAGGCAGGGCCATCCTCCAGAATCCCAATTTACTTTGCTCCTTCTCACTTACCTTCCCCCTCCCGCTCCCACAGGGCCAGGGAGAGTGTATGTCAGTCCTGGCCAAGCAGGACATGCCCCCACTTGAATGCTTTGGGCTGGAGAAGTCTAGCATTGAAGTACTTAGAGGGTGTGTTCTGCTCCTGCCTTTTTCAGTGGCTGGGGGTCCACTTAGGACAGACCAGAACTAGTCAACCTGCCCCCCTATACCAAGGTAACTCCCGCCCTGACTCCAACACTGAGGTGTTGGAAAGTGCAGGTCCCTGCCCAGCTGCAGCTAGGCTGGAACAGGGTGTTAGAGTTCAGGGTGGCGAGCTTTGTGCACAGCGCTGGCACAGACCTGCCTCCTCTTTTCCTAATGTGGCAACTCCGTGCTCCCTTCCATGACCCAGCAGACTCCTCCTAGGACTGCAGCACTTTGTTCTGGGAAGCAAAGCTCCCAACAAGAGAGGAGATAAACTTGGTATCTCCTCTGTCAAAGCCTCCCTGGAGGGAGAGGGAGGGGGGATCTGAGCCAGAGTTCCTTAGGGGCCTGGTTCCCTGAGGCAGCGAGCCAATCAGTACTGTACCTTTGCTTATGTCACTGTTGCCAGGCAATAAAAAAAGCTGGTAAAACTCTTTGAGATATGTGCACTAGGCATCCCTGGAAGCCCAGGGTCAGCACTGCAGCTCTTTGCTTCTCTGTCTGAACTTTTGTACAGGTAAGTTTTCTTCTCAGGGAAACAAACCTGGGAGAGTTCTCCTGAATGATTTAAATGTGCGTACACAACCTTAGTAAGCACAAAGAAGTACATCTTCTCCCATGCAGAAAAACAAATATTTGTTGTCCTAGATTAGATTGTTAAATAATCTAATTCATCTTTGTCAAAATACTGGAAATGAAACAGAAACAAAAATATAATTAGACAATTCTGCAAAGGCAGTCAACATTCCTTCTTGAACCTTCAAGGCAATAAGTTTAATTCTGAATCATGAGACTAAATTATCATATCTTCATTTTAGTTTGCAAAGCTGAAAATGTTATTGTCACAGTTATCCAGATATAACAAATGTCTTCATAATCCTAAATTTTGAAAAGTCACTGTATTACAAGCTTGCTTTACCTTGCCCTACACACTCAAAAGAGCAGCTGAAAAAGCAGTAATTCTTTTAACTAACGTTAAAGGCACACGTAGGGATTTTCAAAAATGCCTCAGAGACTTAGGAATTGTGGTCCTAAATCATGTCAGTAAATCTGAAAGTCCCTACTAAGTCTATGGTTTAGCAAGATGTTTAGGTTAATCATTCACTTCAGCATGTCAGTAGTTTCAATGGGCATTTGTAGATGACACTTTAAAGTGGGTTTAAAGCAGGTTAAAGGCCTTTTGTACCACTTCACTGGTATTGCCATTTGCACATTCGGCAGCATATTGCACCTTAAATGACTTTGGGATGTAGCAAATTACTTTGAGGCGCTGCAAAGTAAAACACCTCCGAGGAGTTTTAGTTTCCTACTCTACGGCTGCGGAGGGAAGCATAGGGCTCTGTGTGGCTCAGGGGCTGTGCAGGCAGATCATGCAGGCAGCCCAGCAGCAGCCTGGGAAGGCAGGTGAAACAGAAGGAAAAAAAAAGTAGTGAGCCTGATCTTCCCCCCATCCCCTTTCTCCTGGAGCTGTGCGGTGGCCCGGTGCTTTGCTCTGTGGCTGTGGTGCCCCCGGGACTGCCCGATCCTGGTGCCTGCAGGTGGGTGCCACCTGTGGGAGTGAGGTACTGCTGCCGCAGACAGAAGCACCAGCCCTCCCCCCCACCTTCAGCTCAGGGACCACTCTGCTTGCCAGCAGCTTGCTCTCCCCTCCCCGCTGCTGAAAAGGCAGGTAAGGTTTAGGTGGACACAGCTGTACACAACATGTGGGTTTACTTTGCCCCAAATTGAAGATGTCCTTTTGAAAAACCACTGCTTCTATTTAGGGAGAATTAAACCCCTGTGTCATGTACAAATGCCCAATGACTTCAGTGACACTTTGGAGCACATGCTTGTCTTTGCATCTTCCTTAATGTGAATCTAAAATGATACTAGAAACCTTGGGTTTACTTTATAATAGTTCCCTAAGACAACAATTGGCCAAGGGAGGTGACTGTTAATAAAGGCTTCAGTATATTTCCTTTTACTAGTATTAAGTTTATTGCCTTTTAGTTCATCATTTAATTTCCCAGTTCTGGCAAGGTTGGTTTGGACTAACAGGAAGTGATATGCTGGGATATGGGGTCTTGAGGAGGCAAGAGACGGAGAACAGAGTATGTACAGGAGAACACTCATTCAAATATAATGGTTTAGAGTTAGGAAACAAGCCCTATGAGAAGGGAAGGGGTGGAAAAAAGACTTACAAGAAATAATTAATTAGAAGAAATGGACACACACACAACAGGCAGAAAAGGTTTTAAAGGAAAACCTAGGGGACCTGGAGAGTCAATTGCTGACATGGACCATAGGAAAGTTGATTAGGAGAGAGAATTTTCTAATAACTCTCGTGAATATGGATAGAACGGTTATTACTACCAGCTACCACTATCCCCACCTTGAGCTAAAACACAGTACAAAACTCCCCCCAGCTTTTCACTTAGTCATTTCTCTGCTCGTTCTCAAAAAATTAATTTGCCTTATTCTTACTCTTTATTAGTTTATGTTGAATTATTAGTGTTATGCAATTCTCCTCTGCATACACAACAGGCTTCTGCTAAACATTCACATTCAGTTGGGGGAACATCAATAAAAAACTTTTTTGTTAATTAAACTCCAAAGTGCAAATCATCATTACTGAATCATACTACAGGGCAGAGCTTAGAGGTAGCAAACCAAACCTGAAAATCTATTTTCTATTTTAATTGGTTTATATATATATCTCCCCACAATGAATGCAATATTTAAATTTCTGAAAGACAAACAAAGGAAAAAAGAAGAGTCCTAAAATGCAAATTGATCTTCAAAATGAATAACATACGTTCTGTAACTGTTCTCTCTCTCTTTTAGCCAAGCCAGTGCATTTTAACAATTCTGAACCAGATAAGTTTTCCTTTGTAGCAGGTTAAATACAGTTTTAGGTCAGATCCTCAGGATCTGTAAATTGGTGAAGGCCTGCTGATTAGGCTGTAAGCTTTTTGGAGCATGGACTGTCTTTTATTTCATGTTTTTTAAATGCATGGAATAATGGGCCCCTAATGCATAACTGGCTCTAAGACACAAAGATAATCCAAATAATAAATAATAATACATTTGATACAGCAGTTTTGCCAACATGAGACTGGCTTAATAATGTGATTTTAAAATTAATATTTTTAATTTTCTTTTCTCTTCTTTCCTTTTGTTTTTTCCTGATTTCTGGGCCTTAGGGTACAGGTCACGTTTTCAAGCTTTTCTTTACAACTAGAATCAATCAGGGTTATAATAATTCTTTTCTGCCTTTTCTTTTTCTGGTAACAAAAACAAGCTGAGGTTCTTACAAAATTGTAGGATTCAACTATCTCAGACTTCAAGGAAAACACCAGTATGATCAAGTAAATCAAAAGAACTGGTAACAAAGAGAAAGTTGGTCACATTTACAAACAGTGAAAGATCTGACTTGGGATCTTGCCTGTGGTCATTCCCGTCATCCTCAGCCATGCTTCACCTGGCTGTAAAAAATAATACATTTAAACTAACAGTTCAATATTAAAAACCCAAATATTTTAAAATGAGGATTTCATTCAAGCTGAGAGTTCAGGCAGAAAACCCACAGGAGTACAAAAGGAGGTGGCACAGCACTGGAAGTTATTCACTTCCCCAATCCTGCCAGTAAATCTTTAGATCCACCTAACTAAGAATAGGTCAGTCTAAATGTCCAATCATACAGGCATGCAGGCTAGGGTCAGAAATTACACATAAAGCAATATAAAAGATGGGAAACGGGTTCAAATCTGTAACACAACAGAAATTCAGAGCACATAAACCAAGTTCAAAATGGATGAAACTTGTTCAAGATAAAACTGGATGGAAGTAGTATCAGACTTAACTGATTTAGGTTAAATTGGTTTATTGGACATCTGTTCCTAATCAGCTCCAGATTCAAGTTAACTCATTATCTCCCAGCATCCTAGGATGGTTTGCACCACTCTGCAAGTCCCCTGCCCCCTCCCCTGCAGGGTAGGCACTAGGCAGGCTTGCCTTACCTCAAATTGCCTGCTCCAACTGAGCAGGAAGGCATGCTCTAGTGCCCACTGGCTTCTGGCCTGGGCCACAGCACACATGTGGTTGCATTTCTGGAATCAAAAGTGAATGTCTGTTCACTTGCTTATTGGTTCAATCTACTCAGCCTAGACTAACCTGCAGAGATTGAATAGATTCAGCCTAAGGCTTTTTATTTATCTGTACTTAGCCCAGAGTACAGAAGGAGGTGGCACGGCAGTGTAAGGTATTGACTTCCCCAGTTTCTGCCCATAAATCAGAGCATGTTGGAGAATAACTAAGAATATGTACAGGCTTTATATTTAGATCCACCTAACCAATATTAAGTCAGTCTAAATGTGCAATCATACAGGTATCCAGAGAGCTTAAACTGCCCCAAAAATGGCAATGCTTGATTGAGTATGGATTGTCAATTACTACTTCTAGAACCACCCTTTCCAGTAACTATTTGCTAGGATATTCCCAAAAGGTAAACATGGAGGAACCTGTACACAGGCATCCATAGGGCTTAAATTGCCTCCCAAAAGGTACATCTGATCTAAGTTAGTTTGCCTGTATGTGTTCACACCATAGCCCTGGGGTTACACCCAGCTCTGGGGTTACACCCAGCCCTCGGGTTACACTATCCCTGCCCCCTCCTGACTCTGACTGGTCTACTTTTAGCCCACCATCCCCCTACTCCCAAAACGCACAAACCCTCCCCCATAGACCTGCCAGCCCCGCTGATCTTGCCAACACCCCCGGACTCACCTAGGCCCCCGATCCTGCCCCCTATACCAATTTACTTACACGAATATCCCCACATATTTCCCAGTACTATTGAATGACTGTACTCACTGCTCCAAGCGTACACTCACATGGCTTAAAGTGAGATGTGTGAATGTAGACCTGGTGCAGCAAACAGCTATACACACACAAAGACAATGCATTGAGTTTTTTTCTCTAGTCAGCTCCTCCAGTGGAAATTTTACCTATATGTTATGTTCCCTGGCTTAAATTAGCTATGAGAGAAATCCAATGAAATGCTTCCAATCCAGCGTGGGATCAATAGACATACACTGGTCAACTTTCCCCTGTGTACTACTGTTGGATAAGCAAGCTCCAGTGTCTTATTTACACAGTAATAAACAAGATGAAGAGTATTTTGTCACCTAATTACATAATCAGAGATGTGCTTGAAACAGAAAATCAGATTTGGATTTCAAATTCATGATGTAGTCTGAGGGAGTTTAGATCATTTGGCTTTTTATAGTCTCATTTAAGTAAAGAGGAAGAAGGTAAGGGAGGGTGGCACATTACAGACTAACTGGTTCAGAGACACATGAGCTTTTGTAATCAAGAAACTATTTTGTCAGATGCAGACAAACTACTTTGTCAGATGAACTGAACACCTAATGTCTGAGCAGAATTTTTTGAAGTTCCATCTAGACATGAGTTCAAACTACCATAGGGCTCTGTTTTAAATCTGGACAACGGGTCCACTCATTAATTCAAAGAGGACATGGACATGAGAAAGGACAATAGAGCACACATCTTTACCATTAGACTTCCTAATCTGAGAATGTTCCATGGCTGAAAATATATTCTCTCTTTTTAACACACTTTATCAGCATGGATATACTTAGTAAGTATAATATAATATACACCCACTATCTATTATAGTAGGTGTATTTTAGAGTACTGCATCCAGAGATTCTGCTTTATATCAGTCCATATTTGTCTGGGGTGAATGTGCCTCCATTATCTGAATAAGCTATAGAAGGCCTATCATAAAACAATTTGTTTAGGGGTAATGTTATATTGACACTTAATCATTTAGTAGTTCAGCATTTTGACGTGTATGTATGGGCAGGTGAATATGTATATAAATGCTTCATCAGCTTGAAGGTATCCAGGTTGCAGCAGTATAGATCTAGAGGCAAAAGCAATCAGGACTTGTGGTAGAGGTGATATCTTTTATTAGATCAACTAGATTTTTGCAAAATTTATTTTTTTACCTGACACGGAAAATATAGAAATTTAGCTGATTTTTAAAATGAAATCTTCATAATTTTACAAGAAGGAAGCGAGTTTGACCACCTGAAACCTGAGATCCTGCTCAAGGTAATTTGCATCCTCACAGAGCCTCATCATGGAGCTCAGAGGCACCTTACCACATAAGAAATGCCTACCCAGAAGAGCATTCCATCTGTTTACTCCGCTGTGAAATATGAAACACCATACCCAGAAGGAAATATAACTACATCCTGCTTACCACCAGACTACTTCCAGGTAAACAGATTATTCCAACTTTTCTCTGAGCTTACTCTGCATATAACATGAAATGTTTCAAACAGGGGATTTTACCACGCCTTCAACACTCCTATGAAATATGAACTTTCATTTCTACCCAGGAGAACTTTTACAATTTTTTCTCCTATGCCTGAAAAAGGGTGCTTGTGCCCAAAAGCTTGCAATTAAAGACATTTTTTTGCAAAAATCTAGTTAGTCTAATACAAGCTATCACCTCTACCACTAGTCCTCAGCTTGAATGCATTTCAGGAAACTCAGAAATCTGGCCACGGATTTGCTTTTGAATGGTGTAGTTCTGAAGTGATAGCTCATCAAGCCTGAACCAGTGTCAGTACATTTTCTCTTGTGATCAGTTTCATGAGACTGCAATCTCCACTGGTGACAATTACAAGAAAACTTCAGAGTAATTTTTTTTTCTTCTCTTTTTCTCCTCTGCTACACTCCAGTAGTGCTGCTGGTGTGCAACTGAGTGCTTATTAAAGATATGACCGTTCTGGTGGTTTGGGTTTCCCTTTAGGATCTTTAAAGATCTGCTCTGTTCCTATTGATTGAGACATGTCAGCAAGGTCTGGCTGCTGATTTTTCCCCCCCTGAATTACTTCTGCATTCAACCAGCTTGCTGTCAGACTTCAGTTGAGAGGTTTCATCTGTTTAATGGCTATTGTATGCCACAGTTTACTTTGACTGGGGCTGTTTCTTTGTTTTGTTAGCTTTACTGACTGGTGTAATTCAGCATATTTTGCATATTGCATTTCTCCTCCATTGTAATTTCTTCTTTTCATTTTGCTGGCATCCACTCCTGTTATCAGCTGTCAGATTGAAAGGTTAACTACTGCTATTCACTTTAGACTGTCTGCTTTAACTGCAGGACTGTGACTAGGGTTATTTAACTCAAAAGAATATCATTGTAAGCCATGCTGGGCTAGGCAGAAGAACAAGCAGGGTATGTATCTAAGGAGATCAGCCATTAAGTGTTATTCTGTTGAGTTGATTTTACTTGTCTTTGATGTGTACTAGTCAAATCAGTAAGCCATTTACTACTGTCTATTCATTCCACATGGATGTTATGGACATTTATAGCAGTAGTGGTCTCTTTTTCAGACTTTCTGGTTGGTTGCAGAACTTAAGGACAATTGTCTGGGGACTAGAGCACTTGTCAGTTAATCAATGAGCTTCTGAATATTAACTGAATTAAAAAAAAAATTATCACAGGGCTATTTGGGTATCAAATAGTTTTATCATAACCAGTGCTCTAGATTCTGACTTGAGCATTTTATTTATTCAGTAAGATACTATTTTTCTACATGCTTGATCATTAAAGCCTTCTTATAACAGAATCCTGTATTTTCCAAACTTTTGACAGGAGTTCTTCACCTACTAATGGTTGATTGAGGTTGGACTGTCACTTACTACTAACAGAAGTGCCCTTGCCACTAATTGTATTTTCTAGGATGCTCCCAAAAGATGAACACATTCAGGAAATTTTCAATGAATCATTTTGAAGGGAGAGAAAGGAGAAAAGACAGAGCAAGAGACTGAGTTCATGAAGGGTCCAATGGTCAGGATACTCATTTGGAATGTAGGAAAGGGAGGGTCTAATATCCAGACAGGTAAAGTAGGAATTTAGTTCTGGTTATTCTGTCATACAGCAGTTCTTTAACGATCCTCTGTTCTGCAATGGGTTTCCTTCATGCTTTTAAAACAAAAAAAAACTGGAAGTTTAATATTTTCATGAAACAGAATTCTTGCTTGTTAGCCAATCCTAATCAGAGAAATTTCATTGAAAATGTTTACCATATATTTGCAGATTGTGCACAGTCTTCATGTTTATCTTGTATTGTATGAGTGCAGATTTTCAAGACAGTATGTCTCTTTGGACAGTAGGACACTTTGGACAGTAGGACAGCCTGCCATCGGAGGTGGTTCAAGCACCTACATTGAACACCTTCAAGAGTAAATTGGATGCTTATCTTGCTGGGATCCTATGACCCCAGCTGACTTCCTGCCCTTTGGGTGGGGGGCTGGACTCGATGATCTTCTGAGGTCCCTTCCAGCCCTAATGTCTATGAAATCTATGAAATTGATGGATAGATTTAGCTCCAATATGTTACTGGACCACAAGACAACAGTTATGGTAACTTCTGTACTGAATAGTTTTGTCTCTGAAAATAGTCTGTATTGCTGTCCTTTTTCGGTAAAATGTTCAGCTAAACTGAAGACTAGTTTATCTCTGTAATCTGAGTGTCTACAAGTTTCTAATTAGCCAGAAGCCAGCTGCTGTTCAAAGATACTGCAGAACCTCATAGTACTCTAAATTTAGGCTCTCTCTTTCAAACTGTATTCTTTCTTTTAGTGTTTTAATTTGCAATTATGATGTCATTCATCATCAGTGAGAGAGGAACTAATTTTTGCCAAATTTCAACTGGCATCCGATGCTCAAGAAAGGGCCAATCTCCTAAATGCCTTTTTCACATTGGGTTTTCACCCTCCCAAGGGGATCACACTGTCAGAAAGGGCAGAAACCATCCTGGGAGTGAGTGACAGGCCCAAAATTGATGTGGATCAGGTGAGGGAACACCTTGAGAAAATGGACATTCACAAGTCTGCAGGCAGAGACGGAATGCACCCAAGAGTCTTGAAGGAGCTGGCAGACATCCTTCCATCCCCTTTGGCACAGATATTTGAAAATTCATGACGCTCAGACAAGGTCCTAGAAGAATGGAAAAGAGCCAATATGGTCCCTATCTTCAAGAAAGGGAGGAGGGAAGACCTGGGGAATTATAAACCAACCAGTCTGACGTCCATCCCTGGAAAAATCCTGGAGAAAATTGTCAAGGGAACTGTCAGCACCAGACTAATGGAAGGCAAGTGTCTGAATGCCAGCCAACATGTGATTGGCAGGTCTTGCCTGACTAACCTCATCTCCTTCTATGACCAGGTAACACGTGCCCTGAACAAGGGAGATGACATGGATGTCATATATCTAGATTTCAAGAAAGCCTTTGACCTAGTTCCCCATGATGTCCTCATGGTTAAGCTAGGGAACTGTGACTTTCATCATCTTATGGTCTGATGACTAGGTAACTGGCTATGGGGTCAGACCCAAAGAGTACTAATTGATAGGAGCAAATCAACGTGGCACAGGGTGACCAGTGGAGTCCCTCAGGGCTCAGTACTTGGGCCGGTACTCTTTAACATCATCATTAACAATCTGGATTCAGGAGTCAGGTGCAAACTGGCAAAGTTTGTGGATGACATGAAATTATGGGGAAGGGCAGTCACACTGCAGGATAGGCTGGTGATACAGGCTGACTTGGACACACTTTCAAGGTGGGCTGATCAAAACCTGATGGCCTTCAATGTAGATAAGTGTAAGGTACTGCACCTTAGTAGGAAGAGCCTTCAACATATTTACAGCCTCAGCAGTGCTACGCTTGCTAGCACCATGACTGAATGAGACTTGAGCGTCTTATTGACCACAAGATAAATATGAGCAACCAATGTGATGCTGTGGTTGGCAAAACAAACCAAACCAAACCAAACTCTGGCATTTATCTACCAATGTATCTCAAGCAAAACCAGAGATGTTGTCCTGCCACTTTACTCAGCCTTGGTGAGACCCCAGCTGGAGTACTGCATCCAGTTTTGGGCCCCACAATTGGAAAAGCTTGAGAGAGTCCAGAGGAGAGTCACTCGTATGATCCTGAGGAGAGGCTGAGGGATTTGGGACTCTTTGGTCTGGAAAAGAGAAGGACACTGTAGCAGCCTACAATTATTTAAGAGGGGTACATCAGGACCTGGGAGAACAGCTGTTCATCAGAGATCCCCAAGGGATAACAAGGTCCAATGGCCATAAACTCCAGGAAGGCCAGTTTAGACTAGACATAATAAAAAAGTTCTTTACAGTGCAAGTGATCTGGGTCTGGAACAGACTCCCCCCAGAGGTGATGCAAGCACCTACTCTGGACTCTTTCAAAAAACATCTGGATGTTTTTCTTGCTGGGATCATTTGATCCCAGTTGACTTCCTGCCTATGGTGGTGGGGGGGGGGAGGGGGGCTGGACTTGATGATCTCTGGAAGTCTCTTCCAGCCCCTAATGTCTATGAAATCTCTGAAATTTCAGAACCAGTAGGTTTAAGTAGGTTTGCAAATAAGAACTAGAGTGAACATTTTAAATGTCATATTCTGTTCCAACAGCTGGAGTTCTCATTTCTCACTCTGCCAATCTATATTTTCATTCATCCTAGTCTCTTAATATCTTACTCACCCACTATACCATTGCTTCAACTTTCCTCCCCTTAAGCCAAAATTACTAGGGAGAGGAAATAATCTCAGAACAGATAGCATCAGTTGGTGCTTGCCAAAGTGGTTGACTGAGGAAGACTGAGTGGTTTGACCAATCATCATGACACATGATCTCACTGTGGGAGAGGGGTTATTCTTTCTAAATATACATTTCTTTCAATCCATGATGAAGATTTACAAATCACTTGATTCATCCTCATCCTCATGTAGCAGGCATGTGAAAGGAGAAACAAAGTAGAAGTAATAAAGGGACAGTTACTGATAAAAGAATTAAAACTTGATTTTAAGTTGTAGGAAAAGGTTTTAGAAATAATAAAAACTGAATAACTATCAAAGGGACAAAATAAGAATAGGAGAAAGAGGAAGCAACTGATACTCATGGGCCAACACTGAGCCCATGACCTGGCCTTAGGGAAAATGGTGCCCTGAGTAAACTTGTATTTTGTGCCCTCCCCCCTGTGGCAGCAACCTTCCTGTGTGCCCAGCACCCTCCCATGTCAGCACTGCTGCTCAGAGGCAGGTTGGGGAGGTGGAGGGAGGGGGTGAAAGGGTGGGGGGAGCATGGATCCCAGGCAGGTATTCTCCTCCTTGGCTGTCACACTGCAGCTACATGGCATCTATCAGCCTGGCCAACTTCAGCCCAAGCACCCATGTGGAGCTGCTGCTGAAGCCAGAAGTGATTGTAGCACCCCCAGCACAGCTGCATGGCCAGGCCCAGCCAGGTGGGGTGGGTGTAGGGTGACTGCTGATAGATCCCTAGAATACAGGACATCACTTTGGTGAGGGGGTGGTGAACCAGAAGGCCTCTCGGCCAATCAGCAGTGAGAGGTGGGGCCACTTCCTCCTTGGCCAAACAGCAGCAAGGGGTGGGTGGGGGTCACCAGGCCCATTGGCCAATCAGCAGCAAGGGGAGAGGCCACTACAAGAAGGGTACCTTCCTCACCTCCTAGCTGCCTTGAAACCCTGCTCCTGCTGGCTGTACACTGCCCTACCTCTAGGCACAGCCAATAGAATCATGAGGACAACTGATTGACATGTATTTCCACCAGTGAACTGAAAAACAAGGCTTTTTGCAGTCTGTTCTTCATTTAGAAATGGATAGGGGACAAAGAGTTTAAAAACAGAACAGTCCGGTACAAAACAGGACCAATGTGAGGAAGGGGTGGGGGGAGCGCGGCTGCCTGAACAGGTGGTGTTGTCTCTGGCTTGCTCCCCAGTACTGTGGGCATCTCCCTGGCCCTATCATGGGTGAATATGGTCCTGTAGCCACTTGCACTGCTGGCCCTGGCTTCACCTGAGCAGTGGCTGGAGATGCGGGGTTGGGGGTCACCTGGGGCAGAGCAGAGCAGGACAGGGTAAAGTATGTGTGGCACCCTGGGTAGTCGCCTGCTTTTCCCACCCCTATGGCTGCCTCTGAGCCCACGTACCACCTCAAACTACATTTTATTTTAGAGCCATCTCTCCCTGAAAGATGACAGCCTACTCCATTAGTCACAAGTCAGTGAGAGGAATATATACATTTGTAACACACTCATTTTCAGATGCTTTATTCAGCGGGGTAGATAATCTTACATGCAGGTGTACACAATTAGGATAGAACTCTTTATAAGTAATTTTGGGGGCACAGACCTTTGTATATATTGTTTAGGGCAATGGGACTTTGATTTCCAAAGATTCTCCATGCACTATCATAATACATTGTAATTATCATGATTTCCATTATATGCCTGCTGTAAAATTCTTTAGGACTGTTTAAAAACCTACTGAGAGGAAATAATTCTTTATTAATTTGTGTAGAATTGCATTAGCCCTACTTATTATTTGCATTATAAAAATATCCAAAGGGTACAACTGAAATCAAGGTCCCATTGTGCTAAGCACGATATAAAAATGTCTGAAGAGAGAGCTCAGCCCTCTAAAGTGTCGTAATAAGCATAAAACAATATTAAATGTTATAGATACATCCATGTAATGTCTATGCAATCTATGTAAGGTGACTTGGTTTGGGGGTGGGGGAGCTATTGTTTACATACCAGGCGAAAACCCCCCATAAAAGCTATAAAAAAAAAGAAAAATCCAGTGAAGTAAGGAGTCAATAATATAAAAAAGGATGTGATAGAAAAATTGGATCTCAAAATGTAAACACTTTATTTGTTTATGTTCAAAAATTAATTGATCATTGTTTTAATGTTCTAAGTTTGCCTTTCACATGATTCTGTGATGGTACAGAGTACAGAAGTTGCAGTAGCTGCTGAAAGCAAATGGTCTTAATTCATCTTACAAGTATTACTTTTCAATTCCTTTACTTGGAGAATTTGAAAAGGTCACATTTAAGTTTCATCTCTTGTTCCTTACATTCCATAATCTAATTGCATGCTCTCTTGGGGCTCTGACTAAATTATTTGGTAACGCTCCTTCTCATTGAACTATTTACTGTTTAAGGGTGCTAAAACAATGGGACTTATCAAATCAAAGCTGAAGTGTTCTTTGATTGATTACAGAAACTACAGGAGCAGTTTGCCTTTTGTTTAATTGTAGTTCAGCTTAGGTGGTTCCTATGTTACATTTTGCATGAATAAATATTTGATACACCTGTATTGACAGGTAAGAGGTTTAAAATAATACAGTACTAAGCCTCTCAATGTTACAAACCCAGTACAGGGCTGTATTTTTGCATATGTTCTTAAAATGCATTTTCCCACACTTTTAGAAAAAGTGCAAGTAATATTACCAGCTACAGACTGTTTCTACCCTATTCCCTCCTTGCTTGTATGTATGGAATATGTAGGTAGGGTAAATAATTTACATTGTGATTCAGAGCCTTTCCATTGATTTCAAATGACTACTAATAGAGCCTTTTCTGAAGTCATCACTGTAAATATGTGGATTTTATTTTTTAGCCTTCTGTATGAACAATTAACAAAGCAGCTCTTAAATATTGACACAGCACATTATATTGTCCCCTTTGTTCTAAATGGCTGGTTTTCTACATTTATTTTGAAAGTATTTTTAGCATAGACCCAAGTTTATCAGCATTGGGTGCAATTCATCCTTGATGCTCTTTGAAGAATAACAAAGATGAGGAATTTTGTCCATAGCTGATATGTATATGGAAAGCCATTGAGGTAATGGCTAAGGCATTGGAATTACATTGCACTGATGGAGAAACTTCCAAATTTAATTAATACGCAGGAAGAAAATTAGCACCCTTCCCAGCTTTATTTGCTTCTAATTATTTACAGGTGTATTTTGAAGTTTAGCTGTGAAGTTTAGCTTTTTAATTGCATGTTCCTCACCTTTGTATTAATTGGTAACTATCTGTGAGTTGGGATGAAATGTACAATAGGCTACATAATGTACAACATTAAAGTAACTTAAATTACACAGTTATTGTATTTATGTTTCAGGAAACCATTACGAGAAATGTGCTTCATTTACCTAGGAGTTCTAAAACTACTATAGAACTAGTTAATGTCCAGGATTTACAGATGTTCATGTGAACAGTTTGGGGCTGGTTTGCACTATACTATTTATACTATAGGTTGTTCTGAGATCTTTCGTATGTTTATGCAAAAAGTTAACATTTCAGAGGTTTACTGAGGAGAGTCATGAAATAAATCTTTTATTTGTAAGTTGTGAGTGGGATGTGTGGCCATATTCACTGCACACTGATAATCTAGTTGAATATGGTAGGCTTTCTCCAGCAACTGCCCTATCTTCTACATCTTTCTGAGATGCATGTGGACTGGGAAGGAACACAAAAATGGTTATACTTCACATGACAGTCAGTGATTTGCATTGTTCAAGTCACTCTTTATGTTCTTCCTAGGACAGACAAGTTGTCAGGACTGGTAAGGCACTAAATAAGCTTTGCCCTGTTGACAAGTGTGTTTTCCAGACAAGCCTTAGAAACCCCCCCAAAATCTATAGCTGTCTTAAAAGATTTATATCAAGTTGACATCACTATACATAATAATGCATTTATACTTATTTTTAAAAAGTCTTTGAAATAGGAAAAAAATGATACTGCCTCAAGAAGATCTTTAGGAAGTTGTTATTGTAAAATAAATATTTTGATCAGTTGTCAACTGCTCTTTTTAGTTTATTTTCACAGATTTGTTCTCAAATACTGCTTCGAATATTCATATTCCCAGCAAGAGAAACAGGGACAGATTTTTATAGAGGTAATGTTTATTACAGTTTTGGGGATAGGGAAAGAGTTGTGTGTTTAATAAAATGTAAAGTTTTAAGGAGTCAGACTATGAATATGTTTAAAACAGATGCAGCAATTTTCCAGGTTAATATGGCATAATAAGGGGAGGATTCATTTTCTATAACAGTTCAAACACTCCTGCAAGCTCAGGTACAAATAAAGGCCACACACACACACAGACAGACACAGTGCATAGATATATATCACACATACATATCAATTAAATAGAAAGCGATACCACCAATACATAGAAAATGGAAATATAATGAAGACATTTTTACTTGTTAACTGTGTTCCGATGGTAGCAAATACAACTGATTGGAACCATATATAAAACAAGTTTGATGTTGTCTCTTAATTCTGTGTTAGTACCTACTGTATTATAAACACCCCTGTAATTGGTTTCAAGTTGGTACCTTTCTACTTGTTGTCAGCTGAAAAGTGAAAGACTGAATAGACACAGAAAAAACCAATTACAGCTGAACCATACTGGGTGAGCAGTAGGGAAATGTACTCATTATTGTTCTTGGAGATAAAGCTAAATAGGTATATTCCTTCCAGGATCTATGCTAGAATCTGACGTACGTTTACATCTGATGGTGTTAACTCTGCCGTTATATGGGACAGAGGTGGTGCAACCTTCAACCTCTTTTTCAGCTCAGCTCCTGCCACAAAACACTGCTTCCTACAGAGTGTATCTATACACACGGATAAAGCTGTTTGAATTTTAGAAATGCAGCCTGATCTAAGACCTATTAAAATCAATGGAGTGCTTCCATTCAGTGTACGATGAGACCTGTAAGCATCTAGGATTCATTAAAAGTTTTCCCAAGAAATATGCCATTCATCCATTATGGGGTATTATACCTGTACTGTTGATAAAAGGAAAATGCCAGATTAAGTGGGAAAATGGTCTGATCTAGAAATCTAATTTCTATATGTTTATATATGCTAAGCGAATAATAAGAGTCATATTTATTACTGTCACTAAAGCCCAAATGGAGAGCTTTAGAGGTCTGATACAATTTTGCAATGAAAACCAGGGCCCTGTTTTTAAGTCGCCCAGAAATTTGGGTGCCAAATTTTTAGATATTTTGTTTATGAGACATTAAAGACCCCCGATTTTCAGAGTGCAAATATTTTCTGAAAACTCAGAACTCTTTGGGTGGTCAACAATGAGGCACCCAAAATAACTAATCCCTTTTGAATCTCTTGGTTATTTTCTGTATACGTTGGACAAATATTTATTTGCTTTTAATACATTTTTGAATAGATACGTGAACTAGGTATGGGGTAAACTTCATAATAAAATTAGCAGAGGTTTATTATTTTCATCTTTTACACAACCATTTCATATTTAGATACTATTTGTGAGATGTGCCACATTGTTTTAAAACCCTGAAGAAAGAGGCAGCAAAGTGGCTTTAAGTTATTTTTTGTCTTTTCGTTCTTAGACTTATTGAAATTTTCAACCATTGATGGGGAGTAGTAGGGAAGGGCCACACATTTCATGAATACTTTAGTGCAAAAGCTTTCCATTTTCCATCTGTCTCTCCCCAAGTTCTGGATTAGCGTGGGGACCAAAATAATACCTGACAGTAATATTTGTAGTGCAGCTGCTGAGAAATACCATGATAGCTTTTGCTCCTGCCTTGACTCCACCAGCCCTTACCTTGTAGTAGAGCTTGAAAAGGGACCGGCATCTATCTTACTTAGATACTGTGCTAGGAGAATTACTCCGTAACTAGAACAGGGTGGGAAGCAAGTTAATTGTCTTCTTTTTACTGTCAAATATAATGTGAGGCAGCATAATGTTTAGCATATTAGCATTTCATTCTTTTGTCTGCATTATACATCTTATTTTATTTTTTTTCTTTTGAAAACATTACCCATGTTTACATGGGACAAGAAAAGCATTACTTAATTAACCAAAAGCCAAAGTACATTTTCTTAAGCTTGTTAGCCTTCCACTGTGTAATACACAAACAATTTGCTTGTTTCTAACCAACAGTCTATTTAAAACAAAAGACAATCAAATGTAAAGAAGATAAGGGGCATTATAAAGCAGAATTGGAAACAAGTCAAACCCAAACGTAGAAACTCCAAACCAATTACTTCAGGTAGACGTCAGGAGCAGGACAATTGTTTAACAAATGTAGATAAGAAAAATTATCCTAATAAAAAATAAGCATTAAGTGTGACTATTCCACAACAAGGTTGCCAAGCATACAAGGTTATATTATTCTATTACAATAATCATTCAAAAAAACTCAAATTCAGCTTTGCAGAAAAGGACATGGACTTTGTATCATGTAATTGAAGCTAATATCCTGCATCTGGCACAATCTGGATTTAGGTAAAGACAGAACTGAAATTACCTGAATAGGACTGATGGATGCCCTTCCACTGTTAATTTAGGCAGACCCTTGGACCTTTCTGCAGCATTCAGCAGTACAAGATACTTCAGTCTCAAGTGAAAGAGGTCACAGGGTTCCAGGGTAATATGCTAAAATGGTTTGTTCCTTCCTAGTGGGATGCACTCAACAAACAGTGATGGGAAACTGCACATTCATTGCTTGACCCCTGCCTTGAAGAATCCTACAAGGATCTACTGGTTCCTAATTCAACATCTAAAGTAGCCAGTTGGTTAACCAGTTGGAAAATATGAACTCCAGTATAAGTAATATTCAGATGACATGGTGCTTCACTATAAACAACCATACCAGTGCAACTAGTGGCTGGAAGAGTTGAAGAACAGCAGGTTGAACTTAAAGTTGAACAATGTGAAAGTTATCTTGGTGGACAAAGGTAAGCGTTCTGAAGAATACGTATCTTCACATAGCTGCTTAGATTCACTTATACTCCACAACTGGTTGATACTGAGCTCTGATATGTGGGGAATAGAGCTTTCTGATAGCTTGAAACTATTGAATGAACTAAAGACTAAGGGTGTGCAAAATAGGCCATATTTGATTTGGATTTGAGTTCAGGCTGAATCAGGGACAGTGATTTGATCCGTTGATTTGGATCACTGTCCCGATTTGATTCGGCCAAATCCGAATCTCAAGATTCGATGCCGATTCAGAGAATCAATGATTTGGCCATAGACATGGCTTTAAATGTTTTTTCTACATACCTTGAGGTACCAGACATAGCTTGTGAATGCTGCAATGGTGAGGCAGACGGAGTGTCCCACAGGAGCATGGGGGGGGGTCCTCCCGTATGCTTGACAATGAACCTGGAAGTGGACCAGAAGTACCTCTGGTCCACTTCTGGGTCCACTGCTGAGCATGAGTACTGGCGACCCCCCCCCGTGCTTCTGTGGGATGCTCCATCCACCCCATACTTTCATAGTTTCATAGTTTCTAGTGTCAGAAGGGACCTGAGTAGATCATCTAGTCCAACCCCCTGCCATGGCAGGAAAGAGTACTTGGGTCAAATGACCCCAGCAAGGTATACATCTAGCCTCCTCTTAAAGACCCCCAGGGTAGGAGCCAGCACCACTTCTCTTGGAAGTTGGTTCCAGATCCTAGCTGCCCTGACCATGAAGTAGCGCCTCCTGATATCTAG
>NW_017729000.1:26991270-26993567 GCF_001723915.1 Gavialis gangeticus
GGCCCTCCAGCCAGTTGGCGACCCAATTGACTGTGCGGGTGTCGACACCACAGTCCCCCAGTTTCTTAATGAGAACAGGGTGAGAGACAGTGTCGACGGCCTTCGGAAAGTCCAGGAAGACTATGTCCCATCATTGCAGTGTTCACGAGCCGCCTGGTACTTTGAGGTATGTAGAAAAATCATTTAAAGCTGTGTCTATGTCCAAATCATCAAATCTTTCTGAATTTCTCCAAATTGATTTGGAGGGTTCTGATTCAATTCAAAGAGATTAAAAGGTCTCCTGATTTGATTTGGATTTGGAGATTTGGCCACCGAATCGGGCCAAATCTCCGCTGAATCTAATTAGGAACCAAAGCTTTGCACAGTCCTACTAAAGACCATTGCAAATCTCACCACTATCTACTGAGCACAAGGCATATTTCTTTGATCTTGTCTTGTTACATGTAAACACCTACCACATGGTTAACTATAGCTAATGCTATATATATATTTTAAATGAGCAAATTGAACTACTTCAGTGCATATATTTCTCCCACATGGGAAGGATCAACAATAAAAAAATCTAATCACTAATCACACTGCTAAATGAACAACTGGAAGTGATAAGGTACTAATATAGGAACTTGGTATAAGAAACTAAATAGAATATGGTAAAAAAGAAATGGACAGCATGGTAAAACTCTAATCAATGCTGTAATGTCTATCAGCAAAACACTTGCAAACAGATAATTTAAATTCCATTTTGCTTCTCAGGGCATTATTATTATAAAGATTATGAAGCTGGCTATTTAAAATAAGCCCCAACACCAAGGAAAAAAAGTAGGGAAACAAAGTAGGTAAAAGTAAAAGAACGTTGATGCATTTTGTAATATTTATTTACTCAACACTTTATTTCAAAGCTTTGCTATATGTAAAATATTTTCTGATAGCATAATATGCAGCAAAGTCAATATTCTAAAGATATAATGGGTGTGATGTAAGGGTGAGCTACAAATGTTTGAACAAGTCTGAAATTGCATATGTTCTAACTGAACACAGTGAAATTACTATAATAAGCAGCAATAACAATACATTTTATTGCTGTGCTGAATGATATTAGGAGATTATGTATTGTTCTGCAGCCCTAACTAAAGACCTCTTGTATAGTGAAATATTTTCTAGCCTAAGTACTTACACATTTCTCAAAATCAGTTTTAAAAATTCCCTAAAACAGTCTTCTTATGAGTTTTAGCTTGTTAGGTGTTAAACATTTTGACCTGATTCATTAGAGATCCTAACTAGCCGTGTCTACATGTACATCTATAGGTGTACATGCTTGCTGTGCAGTAAAAACCCCTAATCGTGAGTAAATTTGACACCTTGCAAATATAGGTATCAAATTTACTTGCTATTAGTTACTGGGTAGTTTTGGCTTAGAAATGGTATTTAAAGGCCTGTTTTTTGGGAATTGGATTATAGGTATAGATATCTGCATTATAAGGGGTCAAAATAGGCAGTAAGTGTTAAATGGATTTCTAAAGAGCTTGGGAGACACACACAGCTTCTCATATCTAGCACAACAAGGCCAATGGATGGACACAGCCTAAGAATTGAAGGGGTGCACCCCATAACACAAGATCGCAGCCTTCAAGGCAGACAGGCTGTCTAGCACAACAAGACCAACAAGGACACACAGTTTAGAAAACAGCCTAGGAAGCAAAAGAAGTATGTACCATGCTGTCCCATAACACGAGATAAGTGCCACCAGCAACAAGGTCCCTGAAAGCAGGGGGGCCCAAGACCTGGTTTTGGGGGAACAGAGCAAATTAGGAGAAGGCCTGGAAAGCTATGTGGATGTGTGACCACAGAGAAACAGCCAACCAGAGATAGCCACAGATGGAGAGTCATTACGAGTCATTAAGGGGGAAGGAGAATACAAACTCAGAAACTTGAGATTAACAAAGGGGTCCCTCCCTTTGTTTTGTCTGTCCCTCTCATCCCTCCCTGTCCGTCTTTGCTGTCCCTCTCCCTTCTCCTCCCTGAGAGGGGTCCCCATCCTTGTCCCTGTCCCCCAGGAAGGGTCCCCGAGGTCACCATGGACTGAAGGCATACCAGCAACCCATTTCATCCACCCCACTGGAGGAGGGCTGTTGGCCTCTGCATCCCACCTCCAGACTGCTAACACCAAAGAGAGAGAGCCTCAGAGTGGAGCGTGGATCCTGACCAGATGTACCTTGACACTGATGACAGCCCTAGAATTGGTAGATATAGAATTATTTGATTGTTTGTATTGTTGCTTTTCTGTTCTTACTCTGTAT
>NW_017729000.1:26994387-27002438 GCF_001723915.1 Gavialis gangeticus
TGCACTTGTCAGTATTGAATCCCATCTTATTCTCATCCGCCCACCCCTGTAACCTGCCCAGATCCAATTGCAGTCTGTCCCTCCCTTCTAGCGTGCCCACTTCTCCCCACATCTTAGTCTCATCTGCGAATTTGAACAAGGTGCTTTTCACCCCCTCGTCCAAGTCACTGATGAAGATGTTGAACAGTGCGGGCCCAAGAACCGAGCCCTGGGGGACCCCACTGCCCACATCGCTCCAGGTCGAAAATGACCCATCCACCACCACTCTCTGGGTGCGGCCCTCCAGCCAATTGGTGACCCATCTGACTGTGTAGGCATTGACACCACAATCTCCTAATTTTTTAACAAGAATGGGGTGAGAGACAATGTCAAAGGCCTTCCTAAAGTCCAGAAAGACTACGTCCACCGCGACACCTGCATCCAAGGATTTTGTGACCTGGTCATAGAAGGCCACCAGGTTGGTCTGACAGGACCTGCCTCTAATGAACTCATATTGGTTGCCCCTAAGCATACACTCCCCTGCTTGCCCCTCACAGATGTGCTCCTTGATAATTTTCTCAAAGAGCTTCCCCAGGACCAAGGTAAGACTAACAGGCCTATAATTTCCTGGGTCCTCCTTCCTCCCTTTTTTGAAAATGGGGACCACATTGGCCCTTTTCCAATCCTCTGGCACCTCACCAGCGCACCACGAGTGCTTGTAAAGCTGTGCCGAGGTCCCGCAATGACCTCTGCTAATTCCCTCAGCACTCTGGGGTGGAGATCATCAGGACCTACTGATTTGAACACATCCAGTCCCACCAGAAGTTCCCTCACTAGGTCTTCGCTGACCCTGGGCCTGGCTGTGCCTCCCCTGGGACCATCAGGGATCCTGGTAGGGGGGGATGACCTTTTTCAGAAAAATGGAGGCAAAGAAATTGTTAATTAGGTTAGCTTTGTTGTCTGATGAAACCACCAGATTTCCAAGCGTGTCCTGCAGAGGCCCCACGTTACCTGGAACCTTCTTTTTACCCCCTATGTATTTAAAAAAGGATTTCTTGTTATCCTTGATCCAGGTTGCTAGTCTGAGTTCCATCTCTGCCTTGGCTTTCCTAACAGCCCCCCTACAATCCCAAGCAACGGAGGTGTAGTCCTCCCTGGTGATGGTCCCTCCCTTCCATTGGGTGTACGCCTCCTTCTTAGCTTTGACACATTCCTAGATGCTTTTGGTGAGCCAAGGGGGCTTTTGAGCACTCTTGCCCCCTTTGATCCATGTTGGGATTGCCACCTTTTCAGCTTGGAGGATCATCTCCTTCAGGAACAACCACTCTTCTTGGACTCCCAACTCCCCACTCATCTGGGACCTCAGAGCCTCCCCAGCTAGTCTCCTTAGCTCAATGAAATCCACCCTCCTGAAGTCCAGGGCTGCTGCCTTGCTACAGGCCTTTGCCACCCTGCACTGGATGGTGAATTCCAATAGGCAATGATTGCTATCGCTCAGGTGATCGAGCACCCACAGTCCCCTCACCAGGTTGTCGCTTGTGGCCAGGACCAGGTCTAACAAGGCATTTCCCCTGATGGGACTGCACCTCCTGGGTTAGATGGAGGTCCTGTAACTCAGCTAGGAACCTACGTGAGCGGTCAGATTTGGCTGACTGCTCTTCCCAGCAAATGTCCAGATAGTTTAGGTCACCAATGATGACCACATCCTTTGACTTAACTACCTCCACGAGCTGACCTGAGAATTCCCGGTCTAGCTCTTCTTCTTTGTTGGGTTGTCTGTAGTAGACCCCCACCATTAAGTCCCTTTCCCCCCGACCCCCTTGTATTCTGACCCAGAGCACTTTAGTCTGGCCCTCCTCTGGCCCAGTGCTGCTCATTGAGGATGTGAATTGTTCTTTGACACAGAGCACCATACTCCCTGTTCTATCCCCCCTGTACAGACTATAGCCCTTGATGTCCACCTCCCAGTTGTGCGTTGGATCCCACCATGTTTCAGTGAGCCCCACTATGTCTGGGTTTGTGTTAGCTAGCAGGAGGGAAAATTCCTCCTGCTTGTTCCCCATACTACGAGCATTAGTGTATAGGCATTTAAGGCCTCCTGAAGGTGTATGTACCGCCTCCCTAATCCCAGAAATATCTGGGTCTCTTACCTGGGTATTTCTTGTGCTCATCATCAGTCTTGGCTGGGCTGTTCTTGTGGGTGACACTTGGTTTGGTGTTCCGAGGCTCCCTCTGACCTCATCCTCCTCTTCCCCAACAAGCCTAGTTTAAAGCCCGCTGGAGGAGACCAGCTAACCTGAAAGAGAACATATGCTTACCTTTGGGGGAGAGGTGAAGCCTATCCCACCTGAGCATGTCCCTCATCTTGAAGTATGGGTCATGGTCCAAGAAGCCGAAGCCCGCCTCAAGACACCATTCCTGAATGTGCAAGTTGACCTCTCTGATCCAGGTCTCATTGCATCATCCACGTCTGCTCACTGGAAGGAGAGATGAGAAGACCAGATGAGAAGGTTCTGGGTCCAAATCCAGTGTCAACAGGTAGTAACACACATGTAGACACAACCTGGTAGCAAATTTGTTCCCAGGTCAGCCCTGCCACTAGAGGGCTAGCCTGAGGCTAGCCCCGGGGCTCTGGCCCAACAGCACAGGTACAGCTCAGAGGCCCAGAGAGCCAGTGTAGGACCTCCAATGGCATCATCCTTTCCCACACGCATGCCTGCCACCTGGGGCTCCAACTCATCACAGGAGGAGACTGACAACCTTGTAGTACTGTGGAGTGAGGTGGAGGTGCAGTGCCAGTTTGAGCAGGGCAGGTGCTCCAACACCCATATCTATGAGGGATTGTCAGGCTGGATGTAGGCACATGGAAACAATCAGTTAGTGTAGCAGTGCTGCATAAAGGTCAAGGCCTTGCAGACACAGTGGGCTTCCACCACTAACCACAATTCCCGGTTGGGGAGTGCCCATAAGTCCATGGCCTTTATGCAGCAACTGACAGACATCCTCATGCCCCAGGACCCAGGCTGCAGCCATGCTGTCTACAATAGCATAGGCAGCTTGCTCAAGCCCCCGTCCTGGCCTGGCACCCATGGTGACACATCACTGGGAGAGGGCCCCTTAGGCGTGCAGCTGCCCATCCTGCTGAGCTCCCTGGCTGCACACTCCAACAGCAGCTGGGGAGTCTGGCCAGTGTCTGCTGTACCAGCTCTGAAGCCTTAGCCTCTGCCACAAGGCATGGACAGCCACCACCAGCTCCTCCATGGGATGGGGGAGGACTGGCCAGGTGCCTGCCACCATGTGAGGACACCACCCAGAGCTACATGTCACTGTTGACAGCCATGACTTTGATGAGCCACCAGTTATGCCATCCCTGGCCATGTGGTAAGGCCTGCACTGGGGAGAGGGCCCTCCCTGCCCTGGCTCCTGCCCCTGCTCCCTTCTCCCAGACCAGGGTTCCCCCCACAACATGCAGTGAGGTGGGAGATAATGCAAAACTTTATTGAGAAGCCTGTGCCCCTGCAGTTAGGCAGGAACAGGCCTCTCATATTCCAAGGAACAAGTCAATGCTGGTGGTGATGTCCTCCTCAGCAGCAGGGGGACAGGGGACCATTTACTTACAAGTAATTTACTCATGAGTAAAGTGGTGCTGTATCAAATGCACATGTAGACATGCCCAGTATGTACTTAAAGCTAAGTTTTGTAGTATTCAAAGATAAAAACTTGTTCTACTGGTACTTATAGAGCTTTCTTTTGTACTTTCACACAATTGCCAGAGAGAGTCCTTTAGTATGCACCCTCAGGGCACGTCCACACATGCAAGCATGTGCACTTGCAGCAGCTGAAATAGAAGTGGTGCAAATTTGAGCAGGGGCTTTTTGCCTCAGCGCACGTGCTCGGACATGCACTTTGTTGTGGAGCAAATTGTGCCACTTGGGGAATAATAACCCTGTCTGGCTCCTCCCAGATCTACAGCCAAGGGGAGCTAGAGCCTGGGGCCAGCACCTGTGCTGTCCCCAGCAGTATAAAAAGCTGCCCTGTCCTGGCCCCAGCAGTACAGAAACCTGCCCTGGCCAGCAGCTCAGGGTTACTTGACCTCAGGAGCTTCTGGGGCCCAGGCAATTGGTATCTGAGGACACTAACCCCTTGTGTCAGCTAAACTGCTGAGACAGCATCCCAAATTCATTTTTTTTAATACCCCAAAAATCCACATTCTTCCACAATTACAACAAAAGAGAGAGAAAGGGGGATTGATCAGATGGGCAATGTTTTATTATTATATTTACAATGTTAAAGACATTTGGAAGCCTATCAGTGTCTCTAGCATCATAATAAAATAAATCCTAAATATCTATATGTTTTAATGTTTGCTTGTGGTTTCCTTTTCAGATGGTGGGTGTGTGATGGGGGAGATGTAGGGTTTGCAGGAGGGGGTGGGAAGGAGGGTAGGGGGATGTGGGTGGGTGTGGAGGGATGTGGGTAGGTGTGGGGGGACTGTGGGTGTGGGGGATGCTTAAGAGGGGTGGGTCACCTGCATGACTACTGCATGCTGGCGGCTGGCAGGGCATGGCAGCACTGGCGGCAGTGGGAGTGTGGTGGCAGTGGTAAGTGGGGAGTTCCCACAGACGCTGCCAACACTGTCAGCAGCGGAGGGAGGGTTGGTGAATGGCGAGCACCCACAGACACCACTAGCCGTGACAGCGATGGCCAGCAGTGATTCCTGACTGCCTGCAGACACCACTGGTGGTGGCGGGTGGCAAGCGACAACCGCTGACAGTGTTAGTGGCACCTTTTTTGTGGGAGTGCACCGCCATGCTCAGGGAGTGCATGTGCACCCCCTACACATCACCAATGGTCCCATCCCCCCACAGGGCAGAGCCTTCCCCCCACAGCACAAGGACTACCCTGCCTTCAGGGAGCGACAGCTCTCCCTCCACCCCCCACTGCTCTCCAGCCCCATGCTCATTCCCCTGCTTTTCTCCAGCCTCTGCAGAGAACAAGCAGGAGAACAAGCAGGCGGTGGGAGAGAATAGGAGAATGAACAAGAGGCTCGTTCCCTCCACCCCCGTCGGTTCCCTCAGCTACCCATTCGTTCCCTTGCTTCCCTTTTATTTCCCCCACCCACCGTTCATTCCGCCTGCCCTGTTTGTTCCTCTTGCTCCCCATTCATTCCCCTGCTCCCCATTCATTCTCCCTGCCCCCTGTTCATTCCCCCCCTCCTGTTCATTCTTCCAGCTCCCTGCTTGCTCTCCCAGTCCCCCAACACTCACTAGCAGTAGCAGAGAATGAGGAACAGGCTGGACAGAGCAGGGGAAGTCTCCAGCTTATCTGCAGGGGCTTGTCTCTAGCCTCCTGCTTCTTCCCCTGCTTGTCTCCAGCCTTGGGAGGGAGCAGGAGGCTGAGACAGCCCTGGAGACATTCCCCTGCTGTCTCCAGTCCCTTGCTCTCCCGAGGCTGGAGACAAGCAGGGGAAGGAGCAAGGGGCTGGAGACAGCCACAGAGACATTCCCCTGCTGTCTCCAGCCTCCCGAGGTCCCCTTACCTGGCAAAAGCTGGGTCAGGTCCCTGCAGCTTGCACCACTGCCCACCCAGCACTGGCAGGCAGCACGCTTCAGAAGCAGGGAAAGGGCCAAACATAGAGATGATATGGCACCATGCCAGAACGTCTCTGGAGGACTGAACCTCCAGTTGCCTTAGGGCATGCCCGGACCCGTTTTTTCCCCCGGGTTTTTGTTTGACCCCTGGATATCCAGGGGTCTAATTTTCTCCCTGCACTGCAAGTTTTCAGTGCGGGGAACATTTTTTCATTCCTGTACATTCTTCTTGCCCCACCTCAAAGGGGTTTGAGATGGGACAAGAGGAACGTGCATGCTTGTCCAGATGCACCCTCAGTGTGCTTCTTCATTGCTTCACATTTTCAGCAAATGGACCACATGGCTTCGTGGTAGCTCCTGATAGTATAGCACACATGTGGTCATTGCTATACAGGTACACACACAAATTGTATTGTGAAATGGCTGTGATAAAAGATGAATACAAAATAAAAGAGTATATTTGCTATAGGCAAACAATTAATTTGAATGATTTTAAACCTGCCCTCCTTCCAAAGTTCAGGTAAGTTCAGAGGCAGAGTTTTGGTGGGGGTTCATCTCCAAGAGATACACGTTTATAAATTAAGGGGAAATGTTCTTTGTGTCTGAGGTAACTTTGGTACTTTACCCTTAGGAAAGACAGCTTCTTAATTGGATTACATATTTTTTGACCTTGGTTCAGTGCAGTCTTACCAGTGAATTACTTTTGTGTAAAAGCATGTTATCCATAGGTTAATGGAAGAGGTGCTAAAAAAAGATAAATACTAACAGCAAGGAAGAAGGACAACAATGAGAAGACGCTACATGAGTTTGTCTTGAATTCACTAAAGTGCTTTTTGACAATGTAAGTAATAAAGATGCTTTTGATGGAGAAGTCTCACTGGTTCTTGAGTAAGGTTAACAAGTTCCTTCGTTCTACCTCTCCCTAAGAAACAGGCAGCTTGCATTCTAGCTATAGATGCAGAACTTGCAGCATTTCTCAACAATTTTTTGGCTACTGTTTACATTCAGTCAAATGATAAATTACTTGTATTTCATTAATATATAACAAGCCTGAAAGCCCCACTATGCTAAACAATGCACCAACATACAGCACAAGATAGTCCCTGCTCCATAGGGCTTACCATTTAATAGGCAAGTTAGACCAAGGGTGGTGAGAGGTATGTAAATAAAACCAAATAAGCAGAATGAAAAGTTTCTAGTCTGTTAGTTTCACGCTTCTCACCCTGTTTTTTTCTGAAAACACGTGCTATTAAAATAAAACTAAACTCCATCACAATATATTTTTTTTATTCCACTTAATTCTGGGGTGGGATTTTGTTTGATGTATTCGATTCTTGTTTACATTAAATGCACTAGAGGGCATGAGTCAGAGGAAGGAAGGAGGGAGCTGGAGCCTGTAGCCAAGTAGCAGGTAAGAAAAAAGCTTTCAAAGGAAAACCAGGAGGAAGCAATCAGATCAATGAGCCCTGTTGTAATTGCTCCTGCTAACTCTAGTTTCTCTGCCCTCAGCCTTAGGGCTGGTTCCACCGTAGAATACACTGAGTTATTTGAACCCCAAGTAGCTAAAGGGAAATTGAGGGCACTGTGTATGTCTTAGTGCCAAGGAGAAAAATGGAATATCTCCTGTTCACTCCTGCTGCTACGAGGGTAAGGTGAAGGGGTAAGCCCTTGTTAAGCCTCACCTTTGTCCCTTTATCTTGGTGCTATCCTACCTGTTGAGACTATTTTAACTCTATTCTGGCTTGAGTCTCTTTAGCTTTTTGGATCAGTTGAAGAGGGATTGTTTTTCAGTCAGTGATGCACTGAATAAGTACTTAAGCAAGGATGCTGGAATTTGGTTCAGAACTGGATTATATCAAAAGGATTTATGATGGTTTTTTATCCCCAGGAAAGTAATGAACAAATAAATTAATAAAAAACCTAAAAGTTTGACTTCAAGCACATATCTGAGTTATACTAGGACAGCAGGACATGGTCTTTCTCTTTTACAGTTTTGTTTCTAAAAACACTTTGAGATGCTACAAGAGGCACATGCAGGGAAAAAAAAAACATTCCCCATTGCAGCACGGGGGCAAAATTAGACCTCTGGATATCCAGGGATCAAAAATACCCTAGACAAAAAAAGCAGAGCAACTGGAGTCTTGGATCCTCCACAGAGATGCTCTGGTAGCCAGCCAGTGTCTCTATGGCTGGTCCTTGCCCAGGTGCTAAAGAACACTGCCTGCTCCTGCAAGGCAGGCAGTGTACCAGCTGCAGGGAGCCTCACAGGGGGTGGTAGCCCCTGCAGGGACTATGTAGCCCCTGTTGGGGGGGCTATAGTCCCTGTGGGGAAGAAGTCCATAAGCTGTACAGGGGAGCTGTACACCGCAGGGGACCTTCCCCTCCTGAGCAACTCCCCCCACAGTCCCCCACAATCCACCCACACCTACCTACACACCCCACATCCCTCCTCAGCCACCCACATACCCACACCCTTCTTCT
>NW_017729000.1:27002506-27003636 GCF_001723915.1 Gavialis gangeticus
CCACATCCCCCAGCACACACCCTGTGTACCCAGTTTCCAGACAAGATGAGACCTGATGGCAGGAGCTGTGGCTGCAGGGGCAGCTGTCCCCACATCCTAGTTAGTGAAAAGATCGGGGGAATTTTAACTACTCTATGGTAAGAAAACCAAAGGCAAACAGCAAAACATATAGGTATTTATAATTAATTTTATTATTATTATAGAGACACTGGTAGGCTTCCAGACTGATTTAACACTGTAGATATAGCAATAAAACATTGCCCGACTGATCACTGTCTCTCTGTTTCTCACTCTCTCTATATATATGGTGTTCTTTTGTTTTAATTGTAGAGGAACATGGGTTTGGGGGTATTTTACAGAGTGACATTGGGATTTTATCAGAGAGTTTTCAGTTTTCAAATAGGGAACACCAGAATTCCTGCTAGGGAGGCAAGTGTCAGGACCCCGGCAGAGGAGCCTGCTCAGAGATGGCACCTTGGACCCAGCTGGAGGTGGCTGACCTCCTGGCCAGTTGAGGCCAGGAGGACATGTTTTGACAGTTCAAAGCAGGCCACCATGCTGGGAACATCTTTCAGGCAATAGCTGCCCAGATGGCCAGGCAGAGGCAGACATGGCAGTAGTGCTACACAAAGGCCAACTCTGCAGCCACAGCCCACTGGCAGCTGGCCCAGAGGGGCAAATGCCTCTACTGGTTGTGCAGTGCCCATCCAGATCTGGCAGGTTCATAGCAGGTCACAGTCAGGCAGCAGCCCCCACTGCCAGATTGCTGCAGTGGGTAGAGAGTGCAGGGAACTCTCAGGGCTGCTACAGCAGTCCAGCTGGCACAAGGGGTAGTGTACCCAGGTACCAATTGGCTGGGCCCCAGGAGCTCCTGAGAGTGAGTAGCCCTGAGCTACTTGCCAGAGCAGCTTTTTGTTCTGATGGGGCCAGGACAGGGCAGGTTTTCACACTGCAGGGACAGGAGGAGTTGCTGGAGGCTGGCAGTGTTCCTGCTTCAGCATTCTGGGCAGCAGGGAGGGAGGGGGAGCTGCAGCACTGGGGAGAACAGAGGTCTGCCTACTGCTCACTCTCATGCTGGTTGAGCAGGGCAGGGGAGTGTGTATGGATGGAAGAGGGAAAGGGGGAGTGAA
>NW_017729000.1:27008636-27028020 GCF_001723915.1 Gavialis gangeticus
TTTTTTTTTTTTTTTTTTTTTTTTAAAGGGCAAAAAACACAGGCAGGGACCGGCTTCCCTCGCTGCAAACCCGCAGCCTGGGGAGGGCTGGGATCAGGCAAGCGCCAGCTGGCTAGCTGGGGAGGGAGGGGGAGCTGCAGCACTGGGGAGAACAGAGGTCTGCCTACTGCTCACTCTCATGCTGGTTGAGCAGGGCAGGGGAGTGTGTATGGATGGAAGAGGGAAAGGGGGAGTGAAGGAGCTTGCTACTCAAAGCCCTGCCAGGCAAGCAGCTATAGACAGGAGAGGGAATCAGCAGCAGACAGACGCAGAGAGCTGATGATGCCATCTCTGCTCCCTGTCCCCCCTCCTCTTCCTACTGGCAGCGGCAGCTGATTCCCTCCCCTTTGCAGCGCTGTGAGCCAGGCAGATGTTGCTGATCTCACCCCTCCCCTCGCCCTGCCAGCAGAGGTGCTGGGCTTAGCCACACAGGAAAGAGCAGGCAGGGCAGAAGCTCCCATATGCACACACCCAACCCCCCCCCATACACACACACACACACACACACACACACACACACACACACACACCCGGTGTGCTAGTGTCTCCATTCAGCATGTACAAAACCGGTGGTGACATGGTACTGCAAGACCTGGGCCAGCTCTTCAGAATGCATAAAGCCTGGGTCTCGCACCGCTGCGTAGCTGCCAGCTGTGGCTGTACTATGTGTCCATTCACAAAAAAGCTCCCATGCTTTTTTCACCCAGGTTATTTTTTGACCCCTGGATATCCAGGGGTCTAATTTTGCTCCCACATATTTTTGTTCCCACACGTGCCTCTTGCAGCATTTCAAAGGGGTGTGAGATGCTGCAACAGGCACATGCGCACTCATCTGGAAGTGCCCTCTGTTGTTATTGATTTAAATATATAGAAGTCATTAAATTTACTTGTTTCTTAATAACATGTTATTGAAACAATTATATTTTCACACAAAATACTTTTTGGCAAGGTAAACAGGCTTTCAGTGGAAAAGTAAGGCAGTCTTTGTTGGAGACCTGAAGAATATAATTTCCCAAATGGTTGATTCTGATATACTTCAGCAATAAGGCTTCAGTTTATCAAAACAGCCAAGCATGTGCAGAAGACCCTACTTAGCAAGGCACTTAAGCGTGGGCTTAAATCCCATTGATTTAAAATTATAAAGGTACATGTAGAAGAACTTTTAATTAAGGTTGCCAAACTCTTTCCAGTCTAAAAATGTATTTAGGTGCTTTTAACTTAGAAACATTTTAACTCTTTGGGTTGAAACATTCCTACAGGCAAATAATTTTTGGAAAGTTTCAGCAAAAATGTGCCAGCTATTTCTGAGGATAAGGTGAAGGGAAATACCTTCTTTTGCCCAAGTTAAAACAAATTCTGATAACTGTTCCATTGAGCAGCTCCAGTGTATAACAAACATTTAAAATTTGCTTGTAATTTAGCTTGGTATTAGGTATGCAACCTTTGCTATCTATCAAATGAACCTTTGCTTTGTATCTACACATTTGGAGCAGAGCAATGCAGAGCAAGATTTGACTGCCTTGATTGGTTTGCACAACCTTCTTTCAGGATGCTTGTGCATATGTATTGCAGCACAGTCTATAAGAAATAGTCCGGTGCTTCCAGTTTACAATACACAATTCCTATACTCACTACCCATTCAGTACACAAAATGAAAGGTGCACAGGGAATAAATCAGAGTAAAGCAGCTAATGAGGCCATTATCTGTACAGCCCTTTTCTCATTTGCTATGGAAGTGGAAGGTTGGTAGTAAATAAGGAAAAGATCTGCAGCAAGGAAAAAGGATGGTCTTACAATATAGGCAGTTGAGTGTCACACTAAAAATGGATTTCCGTTCAAGTTATGTGACAACCACTTTGATGAGCCTACACAAATCATTTAAAACTAGACTTTCAGAGGTGGCTATTAATACTGTGTTCCTCGTTTTCAAGACCCTAATATAAGGCATGTCAGGTCTGACTGGTAAAAGTACTGAGAAACAAATCAGTGAGAGTCAAATTTTGTACAATAAACTATTGTAAAAATGCTGTTTTCTGAAAAAATTAAACTGGACATCCCCATGTAGTGTACATTTTAAAATGAGTATCCTCATGCCTCACTTGCCCATCTATAAAATGAGAATAATTATAAGCATATCAAGTCCTAGGGTTGTATGGAAGAATAGTTCATTAAATGTTTTTTAAGTACTCGCATGCTACACTGATAACTGCCAGTGAACAGCCAATGGGGAAATTAATAAGTTTGTCTTCGGGATATAGTGTGATTAGTGTGTGGTAAATAAGGCATGGAACCACACACTGATTGATGAGGATAAAACAAAATATTAAATATCTGCTCATTCATTAAGCACCATCTGCCCAGTGCACTGAAAAAGGCTGAGATCCTGTGAGTAAAAACAGTGTGATTATATAACAAAAGTTGTATTTTAACACAAACACAAAGAGATTTAATTAAGGCTTGAAATTAAGGAGAAACTCTAATTCTGACATTTCCTGACATCTAAGTACTTCATATTTTAATATAGTTCTACGAAATGTGTGGTTTTCGTAGAAAATATATGTAATGGGGGGTGTTTTCAGGTGTATTTATATATTGTGTATAGTTATGCATATGTACATAGTCTATATGGAAGTGATATCTGTTAATTTCCCAGTTAAATGCTTTATTTTCACACGTATATTATATGTATTTCTATATTCTTAGGATTTGTTAGCTAAAATACATGTGGAAGAAACAATTAAAATTGTTTGTCATGACCCAGAATAGCCAGTAGTCATTCTACCACTTTTGTTTATGAAGTTGCAAGTGCTTTAGCATCTGAGTAATGTTACTGTGGTAAAGAGTCTTATTGAACTGAGAGAGGATGTTCACATCACTGAAGTTTATTCCCATGTAAAGGACAAGCAAAATTGGGCTGTACGCTCAGGAAACAGAGGGTTAATGAGACCCACAATTAAGTTCTGCTGTATCATGGATAAACACATCTTGAAGAACATTTATAAAAGGCACGTGGTTTAATCTGACTTAAAAAAATAAATAAAACTAATGTAAAAAGAAGTTTCTATCTAAATTACTTCTTCTGAAACACAACATGCTTAAAAATTATTCAGTGACAGTCTGTTTTTAAATTAGGAAGTGATATGGTTGCTTGTGGTATTTCCCTCTGAAGTATATGTGAGAGGGGAAGAGAGAGGCCCCCCCACAACTCACCCTGTCCCTTTCCCGACTTGCCCAGGTACTCACCACAGGCGAAGCAATGAGCAACAGCTGCCAGGAGATGCTGAGATGGCAGGCTCAAGCATGGCAGTTATGGAGCTGCCTGAGCCTGCAAATCAGCCGTGAAAGGGGGTGTGACCAGATGGAGATACAGGCCATTCAAAAGGTGCCCAGGGCACAGCTGGAGAATGCCAGAAGAGAGAGCAAGACAGTGAGGAGATGACAGGGATGTCGCCAGGAGAAACCTAGGGAGGGCTGCAGAGCGGGGTGCTGGGGAAGCTGCGGCATGCCTGGGAGATGCTCTGGGAGGTGGGTCTGGCCAGGCTACTGGACACATTGAGGAAACTCCAGCAGCAGGCCATGGACTCTCAGGAGGAGCAATAAACCCCACTGCAGAGCATGGTAAGAGGGAAGCATGCAATGTGGGTGCCAAGAGGAGAGGGCTGAGCATCTCAGCAGCACAGAGCCCACTGGGGGCTCATGAAGATAGGGAGACACCAGGGGTCACATCGGATGGTGCGACCAGCAATCGCACAGGACCACCCAAGATAACAACCAGGGGCACAGCAGGGAACTGCTGAGCCCAGCAGGTGAACTTTAAACAGGGAAAGAGAAAGTCCCAGCTGGGACGTGTAGCACCTGGGAGGTGAGACCCAGGGCCCTGTCAGCATATGCTGATTATTTTATGTTCCATTATCATTGTCCTTAAGTCCTTTTTGGTCACCGTTGGTGTTACCCCTCAGTTCCTGTTAACTCAAGAGGGAGGCGAGTTTTGTTGCAAAGGCCTGAGTCCATAGTCAAAGGATGACCTGTGAGGAAAGGACAGCCAGGAGGTTGGCACACTCAAGGAGTGGAACACTGCAGGTGAGAAGACATCACCTACAAGCAAGGGTGATCTCTTCCAGAGATCAAGGGTCATCTTGGCCATGGATGTGGTAAAGGTGGGGTAAAGGGGAGGCTGATGCCCTACGAAAAATCTCAAGTGTGAGATCCCATGGACCACCTGCGTCAAACTGTCTCCCAAGAGTAACATCAAAGGCATGGCAGGATAGCAGGAGCAGCAATCAAATCACATAGGTAGTGCCAAATTGGGATCCCACCCTGATAATGCTGGGGTGCAAGGCACCAGTCAAGAAGGGGTCCAAGCCCTACAACACCTACCAGTGACAGTATAGGACATCAGTTTTAAAGTTAATTTAAAATGCAAGTTCTCTGGTTTACTCTAGAACCTAATAACCAGGACCCAGCACATCAAAAAAGACACTTTTTCAATATGAATGGAGAGATCATCCATCCTTCTAACAGAAAACTGAAAGAAGATAAACTTTTTGTTGTTACTAGCTGTGAGAAGGAAAGGGTGCTTGTACATGCCACGGGGGGTTAATACAGTTTATTGCTCTCTAAATTGAATTTCAATTTAGGGAGAATTAAACCAAACTAAACCCCCGTGGTGTGTACACAAGAGTGGGGGTCCAATCCTTGGAGCTTACCTACCTTTCCAGCAGTGTGGGGAGAGAGGGCAGGCTACCGGTGGGCTGAGCATCCCGTGAGCTGCATGGGGCCTCATGATGCCCTCCGTGGCTGTAGGGAACCTGGTGCTTCCCTCCATGGTGGCACTCCCCAGGTGATATCCCCCTGCTGGCACTTGCATTGGGCAGTCCTGGAGGGTGCCACGGCCACAGAGGGAAGCACTAGGCCCCTGCGCAGCTCAGGGAGGTAGTCAGGCTCCAGGAGAAAATAGTAATAAAGAAGTTCAAGCTCCTTGCCACTTTTTCTTTTTTTCTTTCTTCAGTCGAGCCTGCGTGCATGGGTTGCCGCCAGATTGAACAGCCCCTAAGTTGCGCAGGACCCAGTGCTTCCCTCCATGGCTGTGGCACTGCCTGGGTTTGCCTGGGATGGATGCCAGCAGGTGCATGCTACATCGGAGGAGAGCACCAGGGTCCCCCACAGCTCAGGGTCTGTGCGACCTGCTGGTAACTCACGCCATCCCCGCCTCCCCCTGCCCCCACTGCGAGACAGGCAGGTAAGATCCAGCACCCCTGCACCATCCCGCTGCCTGGGACTGCCCAGGAATGGCTGGCTTGCCCCTGGGGCAGAGTGGTAAGGCAGCAGGATGGTGACTGGGTGTGGTGGTGTCAGGAGATGGTGGTGGGGTTTGTTCTTGGGCCACTGGAAACCCAAGCTTCCCTGAGCACATTGGCTTCCAGCACCCCATGCACTGTTGCACTTTGTTAGATAGAAAACTAAAACACCTTGGAGGTGCAAGGTTGCTATGTTACAAAGTAATTTAAGTGGAATACACTGTTCAGTGTGCAAACAGGAATGCAGTTAAAGCGGAATATGTCACCGAGCGTGCAAAGAGTAACACCATTAAAGTGGTACAAAAGGGCAATTAAGCTGCTTTTAAGACCAATTTTTTGGTGTGTACAGAGGCCCAAAATGTGTAATAGAAAAACTGATTTACACCGGAAATTCTAAAGTATTATATTTATGTGACTCCAGATAGTATTTTCTAAGTGGTTTGAGAATGTCTTCTTTAATCTATGTCAGTGGTTCTCAACCTTTCTAGATACAAAGGACCCTTTACTGGACTCAAGGCACCTCACAAAAATGTCTTAGTTTTCATTCAGTTTTTGACTACTGAAATAATTAAGTAATGCTTCTGCCACAAATAACTCAGACCACAGAAGGTCAGAATGTTTTTAATGCTATGGATTCCTATTAGAAATATTTGGGTTTAACTTACAAATCATGTTCGTACATGTATCAATACTAACTTTGTGTGGCACCCTGCAACACCCTTGAAAGGATCTTGCAACACCCTGTTTGGGAATCACTGGTCTGTGTGATATCCTCCATGGCCTTTGGCATGATATCTGGAAAATGCTTATCCAAGTAATGTACCAAATTATTTGTATTTAGTCCAAATAAATCATGCCCTTTTTGTGGACACAGAAAGGACAAATGCATGTTCTTCATATATTTTGACTAATAGTAAAAAACAAACAAACAAAAAGAACCCCACCCTCTGAATGAATGAACATCTGTTTATTAGAAAATGGATTTTGCTAGGAGACTAATAATATACTAATAATTCTATTATTCTGTATTTTATTTCCTTATGTTCTATACATTACTTTATTTGTTGTTGCTGCTGCAGCATCTGTATTCTTATAAGCCAATACCACAGCTGATAGACCATACTTTCTGGAGCAAAGCCATTAGCATCAGTACTTTTGGAGCAAAGAAATAACTCTGATATTTGAACATTTTCTGAAAACATGAAATATGGTAAAGCAAAGTCTAGTTTTAAAATATTCAGGTTGGTAGACAAAACGATGTCTAGACTGATTCACAAAAGGGACTGATCTGATGCGATACTGAGCGTTGTCATTCCCAGACAGGGAAGATCAGGGCCAGGAGAGCTTAGAAGATGTGTCCCACTGCCACACTTTATTTAAGATGAGAATCAAGAGGAAATAGAATATTAGAAAGTTAGGTCTCTGATGGGCTATTTTAAAGGGATTCTTTGAGCTATGTTTGAGAGTATGTCTTGTCCTTGACTATTCTAAACCTGTTCAAGTACCAGGCTTATATTTTCTAGCAGTGATGGATTCTCAAGTTGTGGAAACTATTCTTATATCTATTTTTCAGAGGGAAAAGAAAGTGTTGCTACAAGTGTGATAAATATGTGGCACACAGGAGTGCTGGAAGACACTAATTCCATTTCCTGGCCCTTGTCACATGATATAGGTAGTTACAAAAAGTATATATTATTTTCCTTCATACAGCAAAGACTTGTATCCAATAACTGCAGTGACAAGTATTACAACAGGAAACTCTGATCTGACATGAAGAATGAAGTGAAAAACTACAAATCAGATGGGCAAGAAAGGGGTGAAGATGATGCAAGCCAAAAGAAAGAAGCCATGAATGGCTTGTGGTCTGGTATACTGCTTTGAGGAAAGCAAAAGAAACAGGCAATCTGAATCTGAACATAAAGAGGAGAGGCATGGGGTCTAGCATACCCACTTTAAGGCCATCAGCAAACTGCAATCATTTAGGCAGCATCCTCATGAGTGGGAATGTGCATTTCCCTGGGGACAAGTAGCAATGGCTACTTGTCTCCAGGGAACACCCATGCTATTTGTTCCCAGGTAATGTCCATGCCACGCTCACTCCAGTGTGTGGGAGGTTACCAAGGGTGGAGTAGGGGAGGCTGGGGCTAGCAACTGTGGTGCCCCAGTAGCCTTACCTGGGGCCTGGGGGCCTTGGAGAGCTGAAGCTGCAGTCCTCCTGCAGCAGGGAGCCTGGCTGGCAGCTGGAGTGTGGCTCTGGTCGGCCAGGCTCTGGCTTTGAGTGGTGCATGCTGCCACCATGTGCACCACTCCACTTTTTTTAGTGTGGGTTTTTTGACCCTGGATCTCCTGGAGTCAAGAAACCCCACCCACACTGCAAAGTAGCAGCATGGGAAATGCCTGCATCTGCAGTGTGTGGTGCCGCATTACAGGTCTACAGAACCACGTGCTGTATGTCTGTGCTTGTCTGGATGTGGCCTTAAAGGTCCATGCCCATTGTCCTAGGATAAATCCTGAAAAAGGATTGTGGGATAAGAAGTGCTAACAGTTTGTCCCAGGGCATCACAAAGTGTGCCTGAACCGTTGTTCCAGGATTACATCATTGAATCAATGCAGAAAAGCAGCCGTGCATTCAGCTGCTCACTAAATGCCCGCTGGAAGGGCAATGTCAATCCCAGGTCTTTTGTCTTCCAGGACAAACACAGGCATAATTGGTCCTGAAACAGATGCACCAGGCATCATCGACCTGGTGCAAGAACTCTACAGTGGATGCACCATGACCATCTGCACCACCGACAGAGAGACCGCAGAGATCACCATCCGGTCGGGGGTGAGACAGGGCTGTCCCCTCAGCCCCATCACCTTCAGCCTAGCCATGGAACCACTCCTTCGAGTTGTGGCAGGCAGCCCCAGCGGGCTCGACCTGTATGGCCAGAAGTTGAGCATCTTGGCCTATGCCAACGACTTCATTCTCCTCACCCCTGATGCCACCCAGCTGCAGCAGATGCTGGACATGACATCCGAGGCAGCCAGGTGGATGGGCCTATGCTCCAACGTCACCAAGCGCGCATCCTGCACATCGACAGCAGGCAGAAAAGCCACATCCTGGACTCCACTTTCATGATCCAGGGCCAGGCGATGAGGCACCTGCCCACCAGCCACCAGGCCAAGCAGACACCAGAAGAGACCATCAGCGGGATTGTGCAGGATGCCCACAAGCTGGACTCATCCCTGCTGGCCCCCTGACAGAAGATAGATGCGGTGAACACCTTCCTCATTCCCTACATCGTGTTCATCCTGAGAGGCTCAACGGTCCCCAAGACCCACCTCAAGAAGGCGGATGCCGAGATCTGGTGGCTGCTCAAGAAGTGGCTGCATCTGCCACTAAGGGCCAGCAATGAGGTCCTCCACATCCCATACTGGCAGGGAGGTGCCAACATCCCCCGCATGGGAGACCTCTGCGACATGGCGGTGGTCACCCACGCCTTCCACCTCCTGACTTGCCTGGATGCCATGGTAAGTATCACTGCTGCCAGTGCCCTTGAGGAGACCACCCACAAGATGATTGTGAGACACTCGACTGGACATGACTTGGTCACCTTCCTCAGTGGGTCGCTGGAGGGCAAGTTCAGCAGAGATGGCGGGGACTTTGCCTCGCTGTGGAGCCGAGCCTTCCATCCCACATGCTGCCTCAGGAGATGCATTGGCTGCACATGGACCTGGACCGAGAGGTGCCAGGAGCTGGGAGTTTCCCTGCAACCAGCCCCGCACACTGACCGCGTCACCAAGATGCCTTGCATGAGGTCCTTCCTGGAGAGGTTCCTGAAGGACACTATCTGAAACAAGTACACCAGTGACCTGAGGGCCAAACCTGACCAGGGCAAGGTCTTCGATATCACCTCGAAGTGGGACTCCAGCAACCACTTCATGCCCAGTGGGAGCTTCATGTACTTCGCGGACTGGTGTTTCCTCCACCACACCCGCCTCAGCTGCCTGCCTCTGAATGAGGCCGTCTGCTTCAGCCACCGGGACAAGAGCTGCCAACAGTATGGCTATGCGGTAAAGACCCTCCCCCACGTGCTGTGCAGCTGCAAGCTGCATGCCAGAGCCTGGCAGCTCTGCCACAATGCTGTCCAGGACCTCCTGGTGAGGGCCATCCTGGCCGCAGAGGGGGAGACCTCCGTGAACTGCACTGACCTGGACTGCAAGAACCAGATGTGACCCAACATCATCATCGTGAATGTAGAGGCCAAGAAGGTCGTGATTGTCGATGCAACCATCCCCTTTGAGAACTGGTGCCAAGCCTTCACTGATGCTCAGGCTCGCAAAAGGGAGAAGTATGCCCCACTGGCTGACATCCTGAGGGGCCGTGGCTATGACATGATGGTCGACACGCTCATCATGGGAAGGCTCAGAGCCTGGGACGCCAGCAACGAGAGCGTCCTGTGTGCCTGCCGCATCTCCCGCTGCTATGCCAAGGTGATGCACTGCCTCATGGTGTCTGACACCATCAGCTGGTCCTGTGACATCTACGTGGAACACATCATGGGCCACTGCCAGTACTCTGACCCCACCAGATGAACTGCCACAGGATCAGACCCAGAGGGGACCACCTGAATCTCCCTCTGCAGCAGATGGACTTCACTTTGAGAGGATTCTTCAGCAATGGATGATCCCACTCCACCCAAAGAGGACCCCTGCTATGAGACTCTATATGGACTGAGACATTTCCTTCAAACCACTTCCTCCACCATTGCGGACCATTGTAACAGGTTTGTGTGTATCTATCTTCTTTCACTCTCAGCGTCACTAACTCCCTCCCTCCCTCCCCTTCTCCCATTCTCTCTTCCCCCACCCCCGGGCTTAGTTGGCTAACATTGTATTTTCTGTAACCTAGTTGCATTCCCCTCCTCACCCCCATCCCTCTAATGTTAGTCCTTCGCTCGGGCAATCTGTATTTCCCTACCGGTTTTGTCATCTTTTTTGGATTTGCAATGCTAAACATGTACTAATAAAAGTCAATCTGTTCCTAGTCTAAGAGAGATCTGAGAAAGTGAGTTGTAAAAGCTGAACAGTGATAAGGATAAATAATGTACTGCCCAGCTAGCTAATTATGGGCTTGGATGAGCTGAACCTAAACTTCCAGGGCAGCCTTTTCAGTCCCATACTCAGAGTACTTGCACAGAACTCACTCACAGTGTTCTGCCAAAGAACATATAAAATAACAAAATATTATTGTTCTCACTCATGCAATTCACAGTGCTTTTCATTTTCCCAATTCCCTTTATAGAGCCATCTGCTGCCATTGGTTCTGGCTCATGTGGCACAACCTTGTGAGGCTAAGTTTTGGCTCTTTGACTTTTCCTCTATACTATTCCAGGCACTGATTCTTCTAGAAACTTTCCTAAACCAGTGAGGTCAACTATCGAGGTGAGCCATATAACTAAACAAGGAGGTGCAACATTCATGTCCTAATCATACTTGTTAAGTTGTTAAGAACAAACTTAGCTTCTATAAAAACCATCGGTTCCACCAGCTGAATTCTCTAGGAATCTTTCTGAGTCTCTGTAGCAGTAATGCTCAGATTCTTAGAAAACAGGGTATTTTAGAAACCATTGTACTGTAATGCTCTATCCAGTAAAAGCACAAGCACATGAACTTATGTTTAACCTACCCTGTATATAATGCAAATAAACACAGAAAAAAATATTAAAACCATTCAAAACACATATGGATTACTCAAACACCTTCCACTTTTTGTTTAGTCAACACAATTAATGTATTTTCTCACATACAGCACCCCCTGAACAAGATACACATCTTGTTTTTGAAAGGTGGAATGAAGAAACAATAAATGATCTTTCCTTGAAAACACTGCTAAGTATCAGATACTTCTAGAGCTGCCAGGGTGAAGTGGAATTGTCTCTAGACCAGGGGTCAGCAACCATTTTGGGTGTCAAAAACACCTACAACTTCAAATTGAAAGATGTTGGTGTGCCAAAGGCAGACAGTGGGGGGCCACAAGTGGCCCAATACTTTGTGGGGCAGTGCAGCCTTCATCTCTTCCCCATCATCTGGCCTAAGGTGTGCGTACACCTGCTGCCAGCAATGAGCCAAGCAAGGCTCTGTAGACCCTAGTGCAGCCACTTGCAGCCTCTGGGCTGCCTGCCACAGCTGAACTGGGCTGGGCAGGCCCCTGCCACCAGCCATGGAGCCCAGGCAGTGGGGAGGCTGCAAGCATCTGGCCTGGGGTCCGCAGAGCCCCAGCCCAGCTTATGACTGATGACAGGCGCATGCATACCTCAAGGAGCTGGGGCTGTCATAACAAGGATCAGGCCCCTTTTGGCTCCGCTGCTGTCTGCCACAAGGCACGTGTGCCAAGCAAAATGACTTCCCATGATGCACTCTGGCATGTGTGCTAGGGGTTGCCTACCCTTGAGCTAGACCCTCTTTGGGTCCTGAAACTTAGTTTTTCCCCTGGAGAAAGAGAAACAGCTATTATTGTATTTCCACACTTAAAATGTGCACCCCCAATGTCTAGTAGCTGGATTTCAGAAAAAAGGTCCTCATTGTATGTGAGAAAATGTGATACAGAATCAGAATTTTTAATAGTGTACTTTGCTGCCTCTGAGGGAAAATATTAATGCCAAGGATTTGGGTTCAGCAGTATTAAGTGTCACACACATGGATGCTCAGTTCAAACCCTGTCAAGGGAGTTAGATACATTCAGGGCCAGAATAACTCTCTAGTGGGCCCTAGGCAAACAGACTTGTGGGCCCAGGCCATTGAGACTCCTCTCCCCACCCTGGTGCTGCCGCCCGTGAGGAGCCCAACACATTTCAAAGAGAGGGAAGTTGGGGTGGGAGGTGTGTGTGTGTAAGGGGGCATTAAGCGGGTAGGGTTGTATGTTTGGGGGTGTAATAAGCTATGTTGAGCTGTATATGTGCGAGGAGGGTTGTGGGGACAGGGTGTGGGTATGTGGGGTGTGAGGGAGTGTGGGGGGTGTGGAAGCCCCCTGCACACTCTCTCCCCCATGGCTCACATCCCCTGCCACCAGGAGCAGCAGCCCTTAGAGCACTCATGGCCTGGCAGGCACTGATGCCCCATCACGCATGACTCTGGCCAGTGCTGCAAAGTTGTGGTGAAGATCACAGCTCTGCCAGCTGCCCCTCTCACTGGGCTTCATGCAGCCCACATGCAGATCTGTGCTCCTGGGGAAGTCATGCAGGCTGGAGCCAGCTGTCTTCCCTGCCTCCTGCTTTGCAGGACTTGCAGGCAGGGGCAGGGAAGGCAGCTGGTGCCAGGCTTTCCCAGGTAGTGCAGAGCTGCACATGCACATGAAGCCCAGCATGAGAGAGGTGGGTGGAGGGGCTTTTCTCACTCCCATCATGCAGCGCTGGCTGAAGCCACGCCCAGGCCTGTGCAGGCCACGAGTTTCCCTAGGGCTGCTGCTACCAGCACCAGGGGCTGTGTGCCATGGTGGGGAGAGCGAGTAGGGGGCCCTCAAACCCCCCACCCTCCCTCACATCCACACCCTGCCCCCCCGCTTTGTGCTCCCTCTCCCCCCCTGGGTGTGATCTCCACACTTCTGCCCAGCTGCAGTCCCCCCTCTCCCTGCCCTCTCCTTACTTGGTGCCTGGAGTGTGTTGGATGCTGGGGAAGGCATGCAGATCCCTGGGGTGGCAACAGCCACAGCCTTGCCCAGAAGCTGTAGACTGGCCGGGTCAGGCCATTCTGCAAGTCTGACGGAGGGGAGGGGAGGGGAAGGGAAAGGAGGTGGACGGGGCCATTCACGCTGTTGCCACAGAGGGAAGCACTGGGCTCCCCATAGCTTAGGGCCCTAGGCATGTGCCTAGTTTGCCTATGCATTAATGTGGCCCTGGATACATTATCACGCCAAAAGTGAAGCAGGCTAGTCAGAGCTGCAGTGACTACATAAGGTTTGATTGGTAATCAATCTACTGATGGTGATCTCATGGTTGGATCATACCTAATAATTGGATTTTTGTCTCCTGGATCTAGAGTATCCTTTTCATTCATTCAGGATACTCAAATTTCTATTTATAGATCCAATTATTGCTATTAGAGGAGGATCTAAAACTGGTGAGCAGTAGACTAACTAAATCAGAGATGCATACCTTCTTACTCACAAGTGAGTATGCATATGATTCAGTTAGTCTATAAGGTACATCTCTATCCTGACTTGCATGTGTGAAGAAGCTATAGGATAAGAACTTTTTCTTGGTTGGGTTTGTTATTTTGACGAAACATTAAAACACCCAGGAACAGAACCCAAAGACCAGAATTAGTTTGTAATGAGTAATGTGTATAACAGAAGCTGGAATCAGATCGCAGTCTGCAGAGCTGCAGAGCTGTGTGAACTTTGCTAATGTGGACTATAGTTCCCAGGAATCCCCACAGGCTGTGGTGCAGGGGAAAAAGGAAGAGGAAGCAAGCAGGCTGGAGAGAGGTGTGTCGCTGCAGTGAGAAGAGGACAGTGTTTGCAACGTCTGGCTGGAGACCAGTCGGCCCTATGTAGGAGTGCACAATGGAGCTTGAAATCCCGCTGGCTTGGTCAGCTTGGACAGTGTGGGCTGGACTCAGATGCGGGGGCTGCAGACTGCTTCTGTCTGAGCACTCTGGGATTGAAGTCTTGATTGGAGGCACCTCCAGAGGTGTTGAAGAAATTAAGTACAGGGTGTGTATTATCACAATTGTCGATGTTCCTTTACCTTTTATCTGTTCCCTCCCTTTGGCCCATTGACTTGTGACCCTAACCCCTATGATTTTCTATATAAAAATTGGGGAACTCCCTCTGCCCCCCATTTCTTGTGGCAGTTTTTGGGGCTGTGGGATTGGCACAAGTTTTACTTTCATCCTGATGATATCCAACTCTGCATCCCAACACGTGACACCCTTAAGCAACTGCAAGCAAGTTAAAGCAAAGCTTGTTTGTTCAAGGTCATGGAAGTGATGGAATATGTTGTTCTTGACCTGTTGGCAGAATAAGTCAAGTTAGTATTGAATAGTTTGGTACTTAGCTCTGGGCCTCTTGTAATCCATCATTATTTTGAAAAGAAAAAAAAATACCTAACAATCCCTTGTGCCACGTTATGCTGAAAAAGTGAGACTGGTAAGAAAAAACAAAAGAAAGTTTATTTTAAGAATGCTTTGGTAATGGAAACAGGGTTCAAAATGACAATTCTAATAACATTTCCCATTTTGTTTTAGATTTTCCTCAGGCTCTGGTAAAATAAATAAGGAAAACAAGATTATGTGAGAAAAGGAAAACTAGGGAAACTAATAAATAAGAGACAAAGGGGAGTAAAACCAACAACAGACTACAAAAACCTGACAGTAACAAGGCAACAAACACATTGAAATGCTAAAAATGTAATCAGGGGTATACTTGGCAGCCGTGTTGGTCTGAGACAAAAAGACATACAAAAAACTAGAACTCTTGGTTCCAAAATGATACCTTTTATTAGACCAACTGGAGAATGGCAAGAAAATTGTCCTTTTCTGCAAGCTTTTGGGATCAAAGTCCCTTCGTCAGGCTCTGGGAAAAGTGTAGATAGTACAAGAAGGTAAAAAGTCCCCATAGGTAAGAAATAAACTTCATTTTTGCACAGAGGGAGCTGAAGATGGACGTTTAAAATCCAAAATCGGTTGAATCAACAAGGAAGTTTTTTTGCCTCCCTACCTGCCCTCTGACACCTCCAGGGAAGGAATTCTACCTGATCAACACATCAAAGAGCTACTCAACACAGCTCACAAAGACACTCTCATGGACCCAGAGGGAAACAGCCTTCCATCTTCAGCTTCCTCTGTGCAAAAATGAAGTTTATTTCCTACCTATGGGGACTTTTTACCTTCTTGTACCATCTACACTTTTCCCAGATCCTGACGAAGGGACTTTGATCCTGAAAGCGTGCAGAAAAAGACAATTTTCTTGCCATTTTCCAGTTGGTCTAATAAAAGGTATCATTTTGGAACCAAGAGTTCTAGTTTTATGTATAAAAATGTAATGACATTAATAGGAGGATTTTTGTGCTATGGATCAGAAAGCATTTACAAAAGCAAGCAAAAGCTCATTAACTCAGTTTTTTTAATTGGAAAAGGTGAAGCACAGAGAAATTATCACCTGTCTCAGGTATAGGGATGAGCGTGAATGTTATCCCAATGTTTTCAAAGCTGGCCCCAAATGGTTTAATCAGATACTAAGTTTATATCATAAAATCTGCATACTGGAAGTTACCCAGGATATAGGCAAAGTGGAAGAAGATTAATCAGTTCTTGAAATCAGACTGCTCCCCCCACCTGCTTCATCCCCCTTGTATGACTTGGACTAAATGGAAGTCCCCCTTCCTCATGGAACCTGAGGCAGCTCAGCAGACATCAGGTGAAAAAACTGTTCACCAAGTTAATTCCTGAAGGGAAGAGAAAACTTTATCTTGTGAGGGGCAGCAGGTTTTTGTTTTAAGGGTCTGAGGACTTTTATTGGAAGTCCTGTCACAGGTCAGGATGAAAACCTAGAGGTACAAAATAAAGTGGATTTATTCCTCAATGTATAAATGTGTTTTCAAAGAACTCCAGGGTGTTTGCAACACCGTGTCCACCAGAGAGGGGAATAAGCCCTCTAGGAAGAGCAAACTGATGGCTCCATTAGTCAAAGTGTTAGGTTTTTAGTTTCTGTATGTTTATTACTTTCATACCTGGTCAAAATGATTTATTATCCAATCTCCATATTTTATTATTTTGTCTTACATAGCTTTCACTAAAGTGACTGACCATAATTCTCTGTAGTCCTTCTAATAATAAAAGAAGTCTGTTAATATGATTTTCTCCATAGACCATTAATATTCATTATACCTGGATATCATAAATGATTTATATACTATAAGTGAAAGAAAGAAACCTACAGATTGGTCTGCAAAGGAGATTTTCAGGTATCGTTAAGGGTGCCACATTATGTCTCTATTATGCCAATTGACTCACTTTGACTTAAGATCTTGAGGATGAAAATGAGCTTCAAGCACAATGCCAGAGTTTTGTTTTGCTTAATTATATATGCAAGTGGTTATATATATTATATATTGCTACCTTTATGCAGAACTATTTGAATGACTGCAGTGTAATAAGTATACACACATAAAAGTAAAGAGATTTATATTGTTGAACATATGGAGTGAATACCTGGTCCCATTGACCTCATCTATAGTTTTACATTTTCAAGATTAGTCTTATACAACCATGTGAAAATTTCTTGGGCTGGTTGATGTACTTGCAAAATATACTTCAGTATGATCCAGAATATTTTGAACACATAAGATATCTGTTCCGGCCCACTCTTGATTTGTTTTGTAGTCAGAGTTTCAACTTCTCACTGTGATTGCATGTTTTAGGTCTTCTAAAGATTTTCAGACATCTTCAGAAAAGAGTAAAATCCAAGTGTGATTCCCTTCCTTCCCTCTAGTCCCCTAAGAGTTCAGTGCCTTTTTTTCCTTTCTTTGAAAAACAACTTCAGTATAGTACCTGACACAATGGGCCTTAAAGGAATGAAATATCATTTAAATATAGGCCAGGGAATCCCAGTTCCCCCGTTGAGCAAATACACTAACATTATAGTCCTTTTAATGTCATGAAAGGTATGAATTAGCGCTGGAACTGGGACAAGGCAATGATTTATCAGAGAGGAATATTCATTTACCTGAATGTTTTGAAAATATGTATGTCTTTCTTACATTTGATCACAACTAGTAAAATGTTAAAATGAACCTCAAGTTTGAGATACCTGGCTTGGGAGGAAATGCACTGTAGTGCTTCATGGCTACATCTAGGAACATAGGAGAAACCATTTCTGGAATTTATATAAAACATTTCTTAAATGCTATCTTCTTTGACTTTTTATTTATTCACTATATTTCTTAAATTGGGGGAAAAATAAAAACATGCTATAGTAATTGCCCTCTGCATGTCTGTGCAATCAAAATAAAACAAAGTGCACTTCTAGAAGCCAACTCCCCCCTCAACATGCCAAGGCACTTGATCACAACAGTCTTTTTTCTGGATAGTAACAAATACTTCAAGGGTTCGCTGGCATTCATGTGTACCACTTTTTCCTTTCATGGAAGTCCTCCTGGTCCAACATAACAGATACATCTCCACAGTTTTACATAACCTATGTTTATAGTATTTGTATGATTTGTTTCAAATATGCATATTTTTAATACATTTTGGGCACCTATATGTGTGCTGGACATCTGCTCACTAGCATGCAATTAATCGAGTCTGCTGGAGGCGTGCTAATAAGCACTCTCCAGTAGCCTTTGCATCACATCTGTTCAGCATCCCCACACTTCAAAATGGCAGGGGCACTTTAACTAAAGCTTGTCAAATGAGCTTTAGTTAAAGCACTCCCACTGCCATGTTGAAGTGTGGGACTCTGAATACACATGACAGTGCAGGCACTTTAATTAGAGTGGCTCTTGGATCCACTTTAATTAAAGCCCCCCTCACCCCTGCCACTCCAGAGCACATGTATAGACTCCCTTTATTTTTTAGAATACATCTAGAGATTATTTTCAATATATGTGGGAGGCATTTGCAAACCACATTGGGATTTTAGGAGTACTATTTTTTCCCCTTAAAAAAAATCCTGGCCTTCATGTAAATATTTACAAAATCCCTGACATTTGTCTCTAGAGTTATTCAGATGGCTCCCAATACCCACAGGATAAGTAAAACCACGGAAGCATGAATGGATTCACTGTGTGGTAGGGAGTTGTGGTATGTAGTTCCCTTATTTTATAGAGGGGAAACCAAGGTTAGGATTTTCAAAGCTGCTTAAGTACTGAAGTAGCATTACATTTCAGTACTGTTTGCTACCTTAGTATCTTTTAAAAACTCTATCCAGAGAAATTAAGCAACTTGCCAGTGTTACACAAGAAACACATAGTTCACTCAGGAATTGAATCTATGTCATATGAATCTTAGTCCACTGCTTCAAACCACAAAATCCCTTTTACTATTAGGTGTTGTTGGAAAAAGCCCAATATTTTATTTTCATGAAATCAGATCTACCAACTTCTGTGAGATGGGTACACAAGTATTCTAACTACATTTCTTCTGCATTAGCAACAGGTTAGAGCCTTTGAGCACAATGGCCTGGAAACTGAACATGTGCATTTGGGATCACAGAGCTATACATTTGTTGTTATGACTTATGACAACAGTATAGAGGAGTCTGGAAAGAAAGAAAGAAAAGAGAAAGTCAGGTCCAAACAGGTTTCCCCCAAAAGACGCTAATGAAGAAGTTTTCAAAAAATCTATCAGTACTGGGCTTTTAAGCCATACTTTAGTTGGAAAGAATTTTCATTTGACATTAGCCATAAAACCATGTAGTGCTACATGCTTTTACCTTTTGCATAATGTTTGAAAAGGTTTTTGAACCATTAAAGAGGAGGAAAAAAAGAACATTAATAACCTCAATTTCTGCTCAGAGTCATGTTCAGTATTTTTACTAGATTCAACAACAACCACTTGCACAAAATAGAACTCTAATATTTTTGTAGGTTGTAGAATAATTTTTACTGCTGCAGAAGGTGATTCTTTTCTTTTCAGACTTTCATTTAACATGCTTGTTGAAGCAACATGAGCTTTAACTCTTTGCTGTGGTTTAGTAGTGAGGATGAAAACCTTTTGGCTTTCATACGTGCACCTCTCTGCAGCCTTTGATACAGATCACAAAGTACTGCTGACCTACTTAAAAGATGGAGAATGATGAAGCAGTGTTATGGCTTAAATCATTCCTCTCAAGCAAGAGCCAGAGACTGGAAATGGCAGTTCCTTTTCATCTTCCTGAGCCTAACAAAGGTCTAAATCCATGGAATCACTCCTGTTGATTTCACTGTGCTTCACATCTGGATGTAAGGATTGTTGTTTGCAATATTTCATTAGAACCAATGTTGCACCCTGTCCTTTTCAATACCTGTCTGAAATGGGGGGTAGATCATTTTGAAAGCGGGGGGGGGGGGGGGGGGGGGGGGGGG
>NW_017729000.1:27028249-27030413 GCF_001723915.1 Gavialis gangeticus
GGGGGGGGGCTGTGTGTGTGTGTGTGTGTGTGTGTGTGTGTGTGTGTTGTGGGGGGCGTTGTTGCACTAACCAAAGGCAATAAGGAAGGAAAGGAAAAAAGCAAAAAGCTACTCAACTTGACTCAAAGTCAAGAAAGCAAAGTTCACCATGCATAATTATGGAATTCTGACCATGCGTGGTGCATTGAAAATGTGTGGCTATAAAGCCTTGATATAATTTAGATTGAACTAGGTAACAGCACCCTATCAAAGTCTGATTCTGCAAATGATATCCCCAAGCCTTCTATTCCCCAAGCCTTCATGCTTTACAGAAAAGGGATAAAAGAAGTCAGCCTGCCTTAGATTCCCAAGGGGAAAAAATGGTGGTTTTCTATAATAAAAATGTCTCTCTTGCTCTCAAGGCAAACATGACTTTTTGTAATTACTTCTTAAAGTTCTCAGTGGGTCGCAACATACACATTTATGATATTCCATTATTCAAACCAGCAAAGAGGGCATTATTTAAAACTGGCATCCCTTTAGATCTAATCCTATACTTCTTATTAAGGAAGCTCTCCACTGACTGCAGTGGGAATTTTATCTGAACAAAGATAGCAGAGTCAGGTCCCTGAATACAAAATGATGATGAGTAAAGTGTGCTATTCTAGATTTATATCAAGTTATTTTGTCCTGTTAGAATACAATATATTTTTTTCTATATTGACTTCATTAGGAGTCAGGGTTGTTGATGCTTATTTGCTGGAAAGTAAAATAAAGATTTTGAAATGCCTATTTGCTTCATAGTGAAATAATCTAAATCTTGTAGAAGGAATCTAGACATTTGTACAAGGGCTGTAAGACTGAATCTTCATGAGTATAAATTGCTAATATTGTATACTGTGACGGGACTGAGCCTCCAGGGGTGGGTGTGCCACCTCCTGGTGGCCATGTGGCTTCTGTCCAGCTCCACCTCTAATGTAGCCCTCCTTAATTGTTTGCCCACCATGCCTTGTTTTTACTGAAGACTGAGTAAGGGAGGCTGCCCACAGGTCTTAGAGTGAGCCTTAGTCCATTTTAATCAGCACTGGGTCTCCTTTGGACCCCAATAATCTCAATACAACCTTTAAGTTCAATGGGCACTCAGCCTGCCCTGCCCTGAAGGGCACCTGTAGCTTTAGGGGCTACATGAATATCTGTGCTTAGCCTTCCCATAGGCTCCCATACCCCTACCTGGGTCCCACTCTCAGTCTGTTGGCTCCTGGGTTACCAGTAGGGCTGTGCAAGGCTTCGGACTGCACTTGGGATCCAGGGCCACTTCAGATGCTTCAGTATCTGAAACAGCATGCCCGGGGCGAGGCGCTGGCTTGTCCAGGCTTTCCAAAGCAGCTTTTGAAGCACTGCAGAAAAGCTTTGGATGCTTCCGACAAGCTTCAGAGGCTGAAAGTGAAAGTTAGAAGAGGGAGCAGGAAGGGGAGTGAGGGAGAGCAGGGGGAAAACTGACATGTGTAGGTGGCCAGTGAGAAGGATTTCTCTCTGGCTGCCTTTCCAGTGACAGTATCTGTGGGGAGGGACCTAGAAACAGCATAAAAGCTTCTGTTTGGAGGCATGCTGTGCCTTCTGTAAGTTTGGTCTCTCTCAGGAACTGTATGAGAAAGGTACCCTAGCAGACACAGGCATCTCTGCCTGGTTGCTTAACTCAGTAGTTGAACTTGCCTGCTCCTTTTTGTAGTTAGAAAGAATTGGGTAGGATTTAGCTTAATGCAGCTTAGCATCTCTTAGTACTATTCAATCAATTTATTTAAATTTATATTTGCTCCTTTTTTGTTGTTGCAAACTTTGAAAAAAGAAAGCTGTGTTTTCCCTGCCAGCACGATCCATCACTGTGCGGGGAGGCACACAGATTGCATGCAAGCACACACACACACAATATAAAGAAGAAAAATCAGCTATTCATAGGAGAAGACGACAGACAGACAGCACACAATTTTTACATAGCTCTTAACATTGAAGCAAACAATCAAAGAAGAGTCCAGTACACTCACGCAATTGAGGGAATAAAACACACAACATAAAAGGAGTGACACACACACAGAGACCTTTTGCAGCACTGGAAAGATTAATACAAAGTGTGCTGGAAAGGCAGGTGCCAGGTCTTCTGGCAGGGGAGGGAGAGGGGGTAGGGAGA
>NW_017729000.1:27030441-27030794 GCF_001723915.1 Gavialis gangeticus
CCCCCCCCCCCCCCCCAACACAGGCACACTCTATTCCCGAGCAGCCATGACATCAGTGCTGCCAGTGGAAGCCAGGCGGTGGGCACAGTGTCTGCACCTGACGTCCCTGTACCTGTACCACCTTCACTCAGTCCAGAAGTGGGCACCAGCAGTGGAATCACTGCCGCCTCCACCCCAATTTCAGCTCTCAGCGTGAGCCTACCACTGCCAAAGGAGGAGCTGGACCTGGAACCAGGGATGCTGAGCACGCTGGCTTAAGCAATTCTGGGGACTGAGGGGGAATCAGAATTTGTGCTCCACACACCTCGAATTTCCCCTAGACCCAGGTCTTCTCTGGAAAGCAGCATCTTGGA
>NW_017729000.1:27040923-27041306 GCF_001723915.1 Gavialis gangeticus
GCTCAGCTGAGGCAGCTCCTCCTGCTGTTAAGCCTCAGCTTGCTGAGGAGTGGGATAAGGCAGGATCCTCACCCTCAACACAGAAGTGGGGGAGTAGTGTAGCATGGGAGCATTTTGAGCTGGCACATGTTCCCAGGTTTACCATCTGTCAGCACTGCTGAAGGCACGTGAGCCGTGGCAAGGATTTGAGACACTTTCCCACCATGGCAATGCTGATGCATCTGAGGAGGCAGCACCCCGTTGCCCTTCTTCCTGCTCAGCCTGGTACCAGTGTGAGCATGCTGAAAGGGAAGTCCCCCGCTCACTCCAAAGCCCCTTCCCCACAAAGCAGAGGCTGGCCACCCTGGACCAGTGGGGGAAAGGTGGACAGAAAGTGGGGCACA
>NW_017729000.1:27051420-27052413 GCF_001723915.1 Gavialis gangeticus
GTGGGGCACATTCCCAAGGCAAGCGAGATCACCCAGAGCATTGGGGAGATGCTTGCTCTGGATAGCAAGCCCTTCTCCCTAGTTGAGTGGCCAGGGTTCAGGTGGTTTGTAGCACTTCTGGTCCCATCTTACAAAGTGCCTGCATACACAACCTTTAGCAGGACAGTGGTACCCTCCCTGTTTGAGGCACGCAGGGAGTATTTGAGGGAGGAGCTGTGCAAGACAGGGCTGCAGGTAGCCTTGCTCTTCAACTCCGACATCTGGAGCAGCCAGGGTGGTGATCACACCTACCTCTCCCTCACAGGGCACTAGTGCAATCAGTTAGGCAGTCCGTGGGCTCTACCACAAGCTGAGGTGCTGGATATGTCCCACACAGGAAGGGAGTTCATGGGGGCCATGAACCGCATGGCGCAGGGGTGGCTCATTGGGCAGGCCGAGCTCACCTGCGGGTTCGTGGTCATCGACAACAGGGCCAATATGGTGAAGGCTGTCCATGATGCCACCTTTTTTGGCATCTGCTGTGTGGCACACAGGCTGCACCTCATAGTGAGGGATGCCTTGGAGGGGGACAGGGCTGCTGGTGATGGCGCCACCACCAGTACTGCTACAAGCCAGCTGATTTTGAAATGCAGGAAGGTGGCGGGCTACTTCCACCACATCATTAGGGGGGGCAAGATGCTGCAGGAGAAATAGGCAGAGATGAGCATCCCACAGCACAGAATCATACAGGATGTGGAGACTTGGTGGACCTCCACATACCTGATGCTTGAGAGGCTGGTGGAGCAACAGAAGGCCATCCATGAGATGGCCTTGCTTGGGGAGTTTGGGATCAGTGGCCCCCTGAACAGAGCTGAGTGGGGTACCATCTCCCAGATCTTGGTGGTCCTCAAGCCCTTCCTCAAGGACACTGAGACCCTTAGCACTGGTGATGCTCTCCTCAGCCAGGTGATCCCCCTAGTGAGGGAACTGGAGAACCAAATGGAGAAGTTTCAG
>NW_017729000.1:27057413-27059635 GCF_001723915.1 Gavialis gangeticus
GGCTGAAGGAGGGCATCAGGAGATGGCTGGATCCCTTGTGGTTCAGTACGGTCCATATGATGATAGGCATGTGCAACCTGAGGGTGAAGGGGAGCATGTGCACTGGCAGTCCCAAAACCCTTGATCATTGGATGCAGGTGCTGGTGAACAAAGCCAGGGAGGCCAAAGTGCAGAGGTGAGGGGATGTGGAAGAGGAGGATCCACTTTCCTGTGGCAGCACTCCCAGCACCAGTACCAGCATCAACACCGGCACCAGCCAGTCTCCTCCACGTCAGCCATTGCCAATGTGCGCCACGGGCATGACTTCAATGCTGGGGTCCAAACTCACCAAACCTCAGCCTCAGGCACTGAGGCTTCGGTGGCTACCTATCTCACTGAGGATGTGGAGCCACTAGACTATGACCCCTTGACCTACTGGGCAAGCTGCAGTCAGATGTGGCAGGATCTGGCCACAGTTGCCCTGCAACACCTGTCCTGTCCACCAACTAGTGTTTCAAGTGAGAGGGTGTTCAGCATTGCTGGGGATGTTGTGACACCCCACCACACCTGCTTGGATCCTGCTTTGATGGAGCAGCTGGTGTTCCTAAAAGTGAACCTCCCGCTACTGGGGTTCTCCAAGCTCCACCTGAAGATGGACTGAGTGCCATCCTCCTTACTCCATCTGCACCCAGTTCCTTTTCTGAGTTTTTTAAAAGCCGAGTAATGCCCTGCTGTCAGCTGGAGGGGGCACTAACTGCATCATCAGCCAGCAGGGGAAGAATATTTCCCTGCTGAGCTCATTACCCTGCCAAGATGAACATGGAAGTATGGGATTGGGCTATGGGGAAGGAGGAGGCCCCAGGTCCTGGGAATGACCACTAAAACTGCACCCTGCCAGGGTACGGAGGCCTGGTGAGACTGCTGGAGGTACAGCAGCCCTGTAAATACCAGGACCAATGATTCCCTGATGAAAGGCAGGCTTTGTGGCCTCAGCAGGGGCCACCACCCCTGCAGTTTTCAGCCCGCTGTGCCTTAACACACACAGGATCATCTATGTCATGAGTTTTGCCTGTCAGCAGCTCTAGGTGTAGTTTCCACAAAATCCCTGCACTTATCTCCTTGAAACTTGGCAGACTTTGTAGCCTCATCAGGGGCTATCACTCCTGCAGTTTTCAACCCCCTGTGGTGTAACATATACACATGAATAAGTTTTGCTTTCAAGAATTTAGGGTGCAGATCCCCCCAAGCCCCTGAATCTATCTTCTTGAAACTTTGCAGGCTTCATGCTCTCAGCAGCAGCTACCACCCCTGTAGATTTAGTCCAAATCAGGCAAAAAACAACAAAGGTATAGCTATTTCATTATCCTCCATTATACCCTATGGCCAGATCTCCGAGGCAGCTCCAAAGCTTTGGAGCCACTTTGGCTGGATCAAAGTGGGAAACCGATCTGGAGCTCTGGATCGGATCACTGAAATTTGAAGTGGCTGGCTCCGAAACCGGATTGAATACTTGCCTACTCACATAGGCCTAGTTCTAAATAACCCCTGAGCCTGCCACAGCACAGCTCAAGGCTAAATCACCTGTGCCACTTAAATAAAAAGAATCATCTCAGCCCTCTGGCAGACACCTCAAACCCTCTCTGGGATTGACAAGAGGAACTGAGATAAAGCCAGACCCAGAGCAAGGTAAGGGAGACTGAGTACCTCTATGGGAGAGGTAGCATGGGGATACACAGTGGGGGTAAGGGAACTACCATCACTGATGAGTCCAATGAACCCTGGGGTTCTCCCTTAGAATGATGATCTGGGTTAATGACTGGGAAGCCCAGAAGTGAGTGGTCTCCCTTTTAATGAGCTAAATGAGGAAGAGAGTCAAAACAGGCTTAATCAATCTATGAGATACAGAAGAATTAATTATAGTGCAGGCTGAGAGACTGGTTCACAGACAAGGCAGTCCAGGGACAAGGATAAGGGTTATAGGAACTGATTAATTGAGAGTCAAGAGACATATTAATGGAACACTGAGCAGGCTGAGGAAATATAAGAAGTGTGATTGACAAGGCACCAGGAAACTTATTAATTTATTAAATATAAATAATGATGTTACACCTGATAATGGGTGGAATGTAAATATGTATGAATATACATAGCATGCTCCCTAACTAATAGACCCGGAATAAGGACAGAGCTGAGCATGGATTAACTCATTAATTGAGTAACGAGGGAAAACAAATCAATTAAAT
>NW_017729000.1:27060138-27061263 GCF_001723915.1 Gavialis gangeticus
TGGCTGGATCCCTTGTGGTTCAGTACGGTCCATATGATGATAGGCATGTGCAACCTGAGGGTGAAGGGGAGCATGTGCACTGGCAGTCCCAAAACCCTTGATCATTGGATGCAGGTGCTGGTGAACAAAGCCAGGGAGGCCAAAGTGCAGAGGTGAGGGGATGTGGAAGAGGAGGATCCACTTTCCTGTGGCAGCACTCCCAGCACCAGTACCAGCATCAACACCGGCACCAGCCAGTCTCCTCCACGTCAGCCATTGCCAATGTGCGCCACGGGCATGACTTCAATGCTGGGGTCCAAACTCACCAAACCTCAGCCTCAGGCACTGAGGCTTCGGTGGCTACCTATCTCACTGAGGATGTGGAGCCACTAGACTATGACCCCTTGACCTACTGGGCAAGCTGCAGTCAGATGTGGCAGGATCTGGCCACAGTTGCCCTGCAACACCTGTCCTGTCCACCAACTAGTGTTTCAAGTGAGAGGGTGTTCAGCATTGCTGGGGATGTTGTGACACCCCACCACACCTGCTTGGATCCTGCTTTGATGGAGCAGCTGGTGTTCCTAAAAGTGAACCTCCCGCTACTGGGGTTCTCCAAGCTCCACCTGAAGATGGACTGAGTGCCATCCTCCTTACTCCATCTGCACCCAGTTCCTTTTCTGAGTTTTTTAAAAGCCGAGTAATGCCCTGCTGTCAGCTGGAGGGGGCACTAACTGCATCATCAGCCAGCAGGGGAAGAATATTTCCCTGCTGAGCTCATTACCCTGCCAAGATGAACATGGAAGTATGGGATTGGGCTATGGGGAAGGAGGAGGCCCCAGGTCCTGGGAATGACCACTAAAACTGCACCCTGCCAGGGTACGGAGGCCTGGTGAGACTGCTGGAGGTACAGCAGCCCTGTAAATACCAGGACCAATGATTCCCTGATGAAAGGCAGGCTTTGTGGCCTCAGCAGGGGCCACCACCCCTGCAGTTTTCAGCCCGCTGTGCCTTAACACACACAGGATCATCTATGTCATGAGTTTTGCCTGTCAGCAGCTCTAGGTGTAGTTTCCACAAAATCCCTGCACTTATCTCCTTGAAACTTGGCAGACTTTGTAGCCTCATCAGGGGCTATCACTCCTGCAG
>NW_017729000.1:27066263-27073924 GCF_001723915.1 Gavialis gangeticus
AATATACATAGCATGCTCCCTAACTAATAGACCCGGAATAAGGACAGAGCTGAGCATGGATTAACTCATTAATTGAGTAACGAGGGAAAACAAATCAATTAAATGCTTATAGTTAGTTGGAGGCAAGGGTAAAAATAAGGGCCTATTATGGAAAGATCTGGTGGCAGCAAACTTCTTGGGTAATGAAGTAAAAACTTAGTGGGTGTTGCAAACCTAAGAAATGGGCTATTAGTGGTTGGTTTTTTGTGAGCAAGAGACTAGAGTAACTGGTCAGCAATCACTATATCTCATTTACTGTAAGGATGAGGCTGAAGGAGATCACAGGCATGTGCCTGCATAGGCATGGTAAGGGCAGGGTGTAGGGAAGGAAGAGCTCTGTGAAGAAAACACTTGCTTCTATCCCTAGCACTAAGAATAACTGAAAGATCCGTTTTTTCTCTTTATTTGCATTTTCGAACATTAAGGCATGGTGGGAAAGCATTAAGGGAAACAATCCAAAGTGAAGGGGAATAGTAGGTGACCAGTCACCAGCAACTACAAAACTTTCACATTTCCTTTCATCGGTGGATTCTGCCATTGAATTCATGCCCCTGTACTTTGCAGAATTATAATTGCTTTTCTTATGATACCTTGAACTTTGGGTTTAACTTCCAATTTCAACTCTAAATGTCTTACTATGCTAGACCTTAAAAATAACATTATTCTAAATAACCTGGAGGGTCAAATAACATTTCCTAGCAGAAAGCTAAATGTTAGGACATTTGAAAAAGAGCTAAAGATTATATGTTGGAATACAAATATGTAAACATACGTATGCATATTATTTCAAACAACCAATGTAAACATAAATACAGCCTGTGATGTGCTGATAAGATATGCAAATATTAAATTACCAATGCGTTCTGACAGCATTAAATAAGAATGTTGTTGGTTATACCTCTTTGTTCAAACTGAGGTACAAGCACTCACTTCCATAAGGATAAGTACTTGGAAAAAGTTACATAGGACACAGAATAAAAAGGTACAATATTTGCTATAGTTTCGATTAAGTCCAGGATGAAGGTACATAACCTTTTGGAGAGTGATTCTAATCACCTGCTTGGTTAGCTGCCCTACTAACCCAGTTTTCCCACTTCAATTTTGGAACACACTTTATTGGTTATTACTGACCTACCTACAGTCTCAAACAGAGCTCAGCTTGGCCCACTTTCTCAGTATCAGCCTGCTTCTACAATTTCGTGCCTGTAACAAAGTTCACTTTTATATGTGCTCTGAGGGCAGCGCTTTAATTAGAGCAGCTCCGAGAGGCAGCGTCCCCATGAGCATTCGCCGAGCTTTAGTTCAAGTGCACTGCCACTAACTGTGAGGATGCTGATACACAAAACGCAGGAGGCTGCTGGAGTGCGGTGATTACCACGCTCCAGCAGAATCGATTAATTGAGTCTGCTCCAATGCACTCTAATGACAGTGCGTCGGAGCAGCCCCTGCACTCATGCACAGGCACCCTGATGTTCTGCTCTAAGCAAAGGATTCCAAGCCCGAAATGCCTGAATTCTGATCCGAGCACTGACTTCCTCTGGGCATCTGAGCAGGTCACATAACTCATTTTCTCCAGCTATAAAATAGAAATAATAAATACAGAATCTACCTCACTGGACTGCTGCAATTCTCCTATAATATTTGTATGGCACCTTAAATATTTAACTGTAAATATTTTTCTAGCTGTACAAACAAAGATTCGATTTCTTCACAAATACCTTTCTAATCAATAAGGCTGTGCAAGGAAATGGTGGGGGGGAGGGAGGAAGTGCCTGATAGTTTTTGAATTTTCCCCAAATTATGTATATGACAACAACCTTTACACACACAAGTTCAGTGGTGTAACTAGGATGGGGTGACTGGGGTTGCCAGAAAAAAACCTGTAACCACAGCTACACAATCACACTGGTGATGCAGTGGCAATGAGAAATCATTACTGCCCCTGTGTGTGACATCTGCCCCAAGGACCAGGCTACATCATGCCCCCTGTGTACATCAGGTCAGGGCATCACATGCATTCATGCTATGAGTTTCAGGCAGGATGATGTTTTCTCCTCATTTTAACTGAAATACTACTATGCCTCAGCAATGAGTGAACACCATTAGTGAAGAGTCTGCACGAGGAGCATTTCATTTGTCTTGTCAGATTGGTACAGGGAGGTGTTAAACATGGTCTTGCATGTTAACTGTTTGAGTAGCAGCTGATGAACTCTCCTAACCTCCTGAGCAAATGAATTTATCAGTGGTGTTTCAAGACCTGTAAAACAAATTGTAAGGTAACTCCTGTTTTGTACCTTTAGGTAGATGACATGATATTGCTGCCAAACAAAGCTTACAAGCTGCCATACCAGCTGGAAATACTTCTGTTTAGTATAACGTGCGATTCCGAACAGCTTTTATGGCTATGACTAATTCAGTTTAGCTTCATTGTAAATTAATGCATTGGGACAGCCAATAGTGAAGACATTAAATGAATGAAATGGCTGTGGAATTGTCAAAATTTCTCCCTTAGCTTGCATTTAAAAAGACAATCTCAGCTACACAGGTCTCCTGTCAGAGGTAGACTGTTATGTGTAATGCAGCCAAACACTCATTGTATATCTGTAAGGAGAACTCCAAGCAAAACAAAATTGTAAAAGCCTTAAAATAATATAATGTGTATGGATTTAAAATGTAATTGATAACATCAGCATGACAAAAGGGCTAACACTAATTAGGCAAAAGTGCATCCCATTAAGCAAAAGCCCGTCCAAATAGATGGGCTTTGCAATGCGCTTGAAGGTTGGCACATTCCAAGTTTGCAGAAATTCTCAGGGAGCACATTAGCTTTTCTGCCACAGCTCTGTGGTTAGGCTGTAGATAGAGATGGAGCCTGGGACACAATACACGTCTTAGGAAACCCATAACTGACCTCTCGTATACAGGACTTTGCTGGACCAATTAGGGTATATTTAACTCACCTGTTTGGATTTTGGTTAAGCACTCAGAAATTAAGGGGAGAAACATTTCTCAAATAATTTACTTTTTTGTCTGCCTTCTAATAGAAGAGGTTTTTTTCCTTAGGACTAATCGGGAAGAAATTGCAGCCTTTGAAGTGTGGGGAACTGGATACTGACTTTGGCTGGTTATACGTCTAAATTTTCTTCTGAGGGATTTGGAATCCCTCCTTTAACTGTATTTAATATGCCCAAAGTACTATTTGTGGTGTGGGGTGTACTTGGCAGCTGTGTTGGTCTGATACAAGAAGACACACAAAAAACTAGAACTCTTGGTTCCAAAATGTTACCTTTTATTAGACTGACTGGGAAATCTCAAGAGAATTGTCCTTTTCTGCCAGCTTTCAGGATTAAAGTCCCTTTGTGAGGCTCTGGGAAAAGTATATATAGTAAAATATGGTAAAAAGTCCCCATAAGTAGGAAATAAACTTTAAATGGACTTTTTACCACAGATGCCACACGCACTTCATTTGAAGTTTATTTCCTACCTATGGGGACTTTTTACTATTCTTTACCATCTATACTCTTCCCAGAGCCTGACAAAGGGACTTTGATCCCAAAAGCCTGGAGAAAAGGACAATTTTTTTGTCATTTCCCAGTCAGTCTAATAAAAAGTATCATTTTGGAACCAAAAGTTCTAGTTTTTTTGTATATCTGTTTGTGGTGCAACACATTTGCATGGTTTTTAAAAACTACAGCCTGTATAAAATAGGTCATACATAATGCATACTAAAAACATACATCTGCATGGACTATTCTTGTTTTAGGACTACTTAAATAATAGCAAGCAATTTAGGAATGATGGGAAATTCACATCTGAGCCCATTTTTATTTCATTGGTTTGGAGACTGGATTTGAACTCTCAAATCCTAGCCCTTGATCAGATGTCAGATTGTCTGGGGGTCTGCTTGTAGGCAAGACGTGACTTGACAACGTTTTGCCTGATATTTCAGTTTAAAGTGAAGGAATTTTGTAAGAGTGAACTTGGATACATTATTAACTAGTAACATTCAATCCCCAAACCTAAACTCCAACCTCCACCTAAACAATACATACAACATGCTTTTAAATCCTTCTGTACTTGTAATATGAAAGGCCAGATTCTGTTCTTTGACTTGAATAGAATTGTCAGAGATTTATGCAGAGCAACAATGGAGTTTGCCCCAAATACCAGTACGAAAAATGTAAATAGAAAATAATTTTACTCAGTGATTGCAAAGTAGTTCTTACCCAGAGTAACTGGTTCTAAATTAGTAATATGTGCATGCTTTCAGCTATTGTGGAGTCTTATCTGCTTTTTTTTTTCTTGCCTTATAATTTCTTTGTTTTCATTTGGTTTTTGTTTGCCTCTTTCCTGGAGCCTCTAAAATCCCATTTGAATAAACTGTACCCAAATATTTTGATATTTTCCCAAATAACTTAAATATCTTCTTCTTAGTGAAGTTTTCTTAATGGCTTTTATTTTGTTCCAGCTGATTTATCTCTGCTTTATCCTGCCTTCCTCTCTTCCTCCTCTCCACCCCCAACTACTAGGGCTTTGTGAAGACTAAGCAAATGCCTAAAATTTTGAGAGAGATGTCCCTTGGCTTTTCATGTAGTTAATATAACTATTCAGATAAGGTTCTTTTTCCTCCCACAAAAGGTTTCAATGGAACTGAAAAAAACCCTACATTTCCAAAGAAAATTTCTATTTCTAGTGGAATATTGATCATTTTTTGCTGAAAGGCCTGAAATTTCAGTTACAGGAGCATTTTTTTTGTAAAAAAAAGTGAAATTTTCTTAAGAAAGCACACACTTTCTTTGAAACAAATAATTTTCAAGATCCAGCTTTCTACTGCAAAACAATTTCACTGGAAAGCTATCGATCAGTCTTAATAACTTGCTACAATAAACTACTAGTTCACTTAAAATTTAGAGCACTTCAAACTTCTAAAAAAGTTTGTGAATCTTAAGGAGGTACCAATCGAGGGAGAAGCAAGAGACAAACAAAGTGAGGAGGAGAGAGGAAATGTAAAGCTTTTTTTGTGAGTTACAGGTTTTTCCTGAAACATTTCTTATGCTAATTAAATTACTATATACAGATTTATAGGCTAGGGAAAATGTGTGTCAGTTTTGTTCAATAAAACTCACAACCGGCTTCCTAATTGCAAAGGAGGAATCCACCTTTGCTCATCTAAATACTAGGGCTGCGTGAAGCTTCAGGTGGTGACTTGATTCGGAGGAGATTTGCCCTGATTCGGTGGCCAAATCTCTGAATCCATATGGAATCAGGTGACCAATTTAAAGGTCTGAATCGATTCAAAGCTCTCCGAATCTTTGGAAAAGATTCAGAGAGCTTTGATGATTCGGGCAGTCCCTGGTGGCTGCAGCAGGAAGCTGCAGCTGACTCCAAGCTGGTAAGCACTAGGGGTGGAGACTCATGGAGAGCCCCCTATGAAGTGGAGGGCAGTGGGGATTGCCCCTCTTCCTGGCAGCACCTGGTGAGCACTGGGGCTTCTTTTTCCCAAAGACCCGGGAGCTGGGGGAGGCAGGGCAGCCATTGCCAGGCTGGGGGAGGATGGGCCTGGCTGATTCAGCAATTCAGAGATTTGGCAGCAGCCAAATCTCCAAATCAGATTCGGCCGAATCAATTCAGGAGAGTGATTCGTATCACTGTCCCCTGAATCAGCCAAATCCAAATCCAAATCCAAATCCAAATCCAAATCCAAAGCAAATACTAGCTGCTTTGCACAGACCTACTGAATACCTTTGTAGTGCTAGGCCTCTGAAGAGCATCTTGCACAAACCTATCCCCAGCTTCAAATAATATCAACTGCCATACTGAATATACCATGTAAATAATGTCAACTGCCATACTGACTATACCATTATGCAAAAATGCTTAAATGAAGTGAATTTATTAATCTTAACCTATAGCCAATGAAGAGCCCAGATATAGTAGTAGTAAAGAACTGAAAATTGTCGCCTCAATCCCTTTAAGTAATGGAGTAACTAATAGATTTTTCATTAGTGAGCAAGATATCTTTATATATTAAAAATGCATTTCACAAAGTTCCACTTCCTGGCATCCAGATATAGTACGACACAGTGACAGTACTGTATTCACGAATTTGAGCCTGACCATATTTGTGATATCTGCTTAAAATTCAGAAGTCACTAAATCTGTCTCTGTCATCCTTCTGACAAATTACACCACGTTTTGTTCATTTAAGACTCTAGCTAGAAGACAGAACAAATGTGTTTCTAATAATATCTTGAAAAAGAACATAGTAGAGGGACTCTTCAGATCCTCCCCTGTACTATATGTACCAAATGCTGCAGCAAAAATACAAGTGTTGACACACTTAGCTAATGAAATATAAGTTTCCTATAAGACTTTGATTTCTGTAGAACCTGAAAATTAACTCTCATAAGTCTGAACAACTAAATTTAGATTCATATGTTGAAACTTTTCCCCAACCCACCCCACGTGGGTGGATATTAAAATCTGAGAGTTTGTTTCTTGGGATAACATGAACTCCTGTTTCGAATTAATCAGTTCTCACTTCCTTTTCAGTCTTTCATCTTTCTCATCTCCCCCTTATAGAATTAGCCCTTATTCTAGTCCTGCTAATATCAAGGTATTACACACATTTTTTGTAATGAAAAATCATGTGCGCAGCACTAGAACAAAGCTTGGGAAAACCCACCTATCGGAAAAGATTAGGAGCCTGTGGTGGGTTTAATTAAAGTCAATGAAGAGATCTTAAAAGAAAACTGAGGAGAAAAAGGACACTGAGAACTTCAAAGCGCTACTTTTGTTCTGATTTGATTTAAAAAAATAAACAGCTCAATCCCAAAGAAAGCACAGGCAAGCAGTTTCCAGACATCCTCTCATTTCAAGCCTATACAGCCAATTGCCAGTAAGATTTCAAGATTCCCCTGCTTCCAGAAGGCAGAAGAGAGACAGTGTCATGTTCTGCATTTTTTACTCACATGAACAAACTTGGATGAAACCCAAAATTAAATTAAACGTAACTAGTAAACAACCTCCCCACCTCTCTCAAAATGATCCAGGGTTATTTCTTTATCTTAAAGGTCTTGACTGCATTTCAGGTAGCATGTGCACAGAGAAAACAGCCAAACTAAACCAGGAGAAACACTTTTCCTTTCTAAAATTCAAATGGGCAGTTTCCAAGGAGCGGGTGGAAATAGAGTGTCGTGACACTTGCACAAAATCAAATGATGGAATTATAGTCTCTTGTCACTTCAAGTGAACAGTGTTCAGCCTGCGACAAGTTATTTGAAGTGCCTTTTGTAAATGCCGTTTTTATACTCCCTTGACCTGAGCTGGGAGTCTATTTCACTCTCTGATGAAAGAATAATTTGTAATAAAACATAATCATTTCTCACATCAGCCCAGTCTTCCCAACCATTGCTTTGTATTTTGCATACCTACTCACTCTGCCCCTTTCTGTCCCCACACCCTTATTCTTGAGTATAACACCCAGACCCTGAAATCTCTGCCTTAGAAATGTGAAAAACAACATATTCCTTGACAATGTGACTCACTCCAGTGTCTTAGTCTCATTAGTAGGCAAGGCAGATGCCCAGCTACCAGTGTTCTCTGCAGCACATTACATTTTT
>NW_017729000.1:27073977-27074536 GCF_001723915.1 Gavialis gangeticus
GCCTTGGGAAGTGGGCATTAATTATTGGTCAGACATTAGTAAGATTCACTTGTAAGCACAAGTGCCTTGTTTATTTTATCTCACTGTGAGGTTTTCTTTTTTAATCTTGTCATGAATTATGCTTACTTAGAAGAAAGTAAACCCCCTTTGGGACCTTTCCCCTGCATGTATTGCATATTCCAAAATGTCAATGACAGAGCCTCTTACAGTGTAGCAGTTGACAGTTTGCATGCTTTAATCAGGCTAAAAAGTTTTAATTATACTGCTGGAGGCATCCTATTAACATTTGTTTTCTTTAATAGGGACTTAGTATGGGAGATAAAAAACGGTAATGCTTGCAGTTCACAGGAGAGAAAGAGGAGGGCACTCCTTGGCATCTTAAACACTGACAAATCTAAAAATGATCGTTGTGGAACAAAGCTATAATTTATTTTCCTATATGGCAAAGCAGAGAAAAATCATATGCTTGCTAATATTAATTATAATCCATTTGGACATTGTAGCTGCTCTAACAGCAGCAAGACTTTTAAATAAAATTCTCTTCCCCACCCACTTCCAG
>NW_017729000.1:27079536-27149735 GCF_001723915.1 Gavialis gangeticus
GAACAAAGCTATAATTTATTTTCCTATATGGCAAAGCAGAGAAAAATCATATGCTTGCTAATATTAATTATAATCCATTTGGACATTGTAGCTGCTCTAACAGCAGCAAGACTTTTAAATAAAATTCTCTTCCCCACCCACTTCCACTGTTTCTGTCTGCTGGCATTTAGTATTGGGAAGGGCTAGCCCCGTGTAGTTGGAACAGTGCACCTGAACAAATACAGCTATATGAACAGGACAGTGCCTTGGCCTATTTAAACTCACCTTGAACAATGACGAGCCAGGGGATTTCAGCTTGGGAACTGGAGCATCAAATATGAAATCTCCTCAGATGCCTGCTTCAGGAAAGAGTATTCTACAAAATGATTTCACTTTGCAATTCCTGTTGGTCTTTGAAACAGATTAAAGAAGGGCTTTGCTGTATTCTGTTTCAGTGAGAGATTTCTCCCCATTAAAATGGTAACATGTATTCTGAAGGGAATCTAATTCAGATTTAAACACAGTCCTAAGGTTACCATTTTACCTGCAACTTCAGATTACTCTTGACATGCATTTCATGAGAGAAAATACTAGTAATAGCACTCCCAAGAAACTTGATCCCCTTTACCTGCTCCCATTCTGCATATGACAAAGAAAAAAATGAGGTAGAAAGTTGCACTGCAAGTGCCCTCCTACCACCCAGTACCTCTTGTTCTCCAGTGTACCTGAGGTAGTAGATGGCACTCTCCAGGCAACTTTCCTCTCTCCTTTCTGGGTTAGATCCATGCAGAACAGTACTAGGTGGGCAGGGCTGTGTTTCTTCACAGAAAATTCAATAGGAAGTTCAGATGACAAGCCAGGACCTCGAAGTGCAGAGTCTGTAGGGGTCATATCACTGTTTATCTGGAATTCTTTCTAGGTGGATACCAGTTAAGCCTGGTGTGCCTGACCATGCTACAGAAGAGGTTGTTATTTTCTGCCTTGCTAAAATTTCCCTACTGTATTCAGTTATTTTTAATTTCTCCTTCTAAAACCAGTATTTGCATAGTGATACCATTACTGAGTACTGTTTTACTCTCTCTTCCAGAACAGGAGTATTTCAGGGATAAGAAAAAATATTCCTACGCAGTCAATGAAGTCTTTTGGTTCCTTGCTGGGAGAAAAGTCCTATATAGATAGTTTTAAATATATAATCACAAAATAAAGTGAAAGGTAACTTAAATGACTTTGCACTGCTGTCAGACCACAGCAAAGATGGGATGGCCATCTGATTACAACTTTGGATTTAAAAAAATTCAGATTTTATCAGCCACAGATTTTGGGTGAGACCTTGGGGATATTTTTGCAAACATTTTGAGAGACTATAGATGCAGCTAGCCCCCTAAATTCAGATCCAAAAAGGAACTAAAATACAATTAGGTGCCTAAATCTAAAACCACTATCTTCAAAATCCCCACTCAGTTGTCACCTAATCAGGTGCATGCAGTAAAGATACTGTGCCCAGTTGCCTCGTTCTCCAAGTGAGATACCTCTTAAACCAACAGACGTGTAGCCACCTCTCTGCTGTTCCTCACACAGCTGTCTTAGCACTGGTGAGTCAATTAGCCTACGTCCATTCTAATTAGCCCGAATTAGGATGCAGGCTGCAGCACAGAACAGTATGCTTGAAGGTGCTGTTGCCAGGCATAGTAAACTTAACACATAGATGTGGCCTTGTTGGATCAGACTCTCCACAAAATGGAGTGGCAGCCACTGCTTATTTTTAAAGCACACCCAGACGGGTTAGTGCCGAAGACTGCTTTCTTTTAAAACACACCTGTAGGAGGAGCCAGAGCCTTACTGTTACCCAATAGCTCAGTAATTAAAGCATTCACCCAGGTTCTCTTTGACAGGATTCAAGCCCATCTTCCATATTCCAGGAAAATGCCTGAACTACCAGGATATGACCCTGGGGGATAGGAACTCTCACTGCTATATCACTTTGCATAAAAATTGAAGTACCCCAGCGACAAATCTTGAGAGCAGCCATAGAGGATGTCCCTGGAGCAGTCTTACCACAGAATTTCTGGGTCTAAACATACAAGGAGCACTAGTTAGGCAAGACAAGGTCAGAAGCATTCTTGCCAGGGTGTAATGCTGCTGTGGTGTAGATATACCCTTGAAAGCTCTCAAGTATGAGACACTCAGGGCATCTGTATACACAATGGGTTTTAGTCCTTATTAAACTAAATAGGTTTATAAAATTTAAATGTGTTTATTTTGGAGCGCTGCATCTGTGTTTACACACACTAGGTTTTCAGACAAATTAAGTTGGGTCCCTTCTCGGCACTGCAGGACAGTGGAATGTTCCAGTGCTGCCCCCCAGCCTGGGGCCCCCCACCCGTGGCATGCCCATGCCCATGCCCTGCCATGCAGCTGTGGAAGCAGGAAGATGGCAAACATGAAAAAAAAAGAAAAAGCCACACAAGGAAAAAAATGTGGAAACAATTCAGAAGTGAAAGCAATTCAAAGGGCTGAATTACAAAAAAGTCACAGTGCCATCTGGTGGGCAAAGAGACTCATTACAATTCTTTGAGTGCCTTAGTGTTTGCACGCAACAAATCCATGGATGCTGTATTTTAATTCCCAGCGAGCCAAACTAAACCATGTCTGAGGAATTTTAATTTAATGCACAAGAAAGACTATTAAAGCATTGGGAAATCCCACTCATGCAAACAGACATGCAGTTGCAGCGCATGAAAGAGCAAAAAACATGACATGTACATGAGCCCTCAGCGAATAAGATCTCAAGCACCTTGTCCCAAAGCACTTGCTGAACACCACACCCTGCACCTTAGTTTATCTCCCATTAGCTACTTTACAGCCCTCCAGGGATTCTGAGGATAAATTAATTAATTTTTGAAGTGCCCTGAAACTATAGGGAAGGGTCTTACAAATACCAAGATAAATTATTCATGTACTGACCTATTAAAATGTTTTAACTATGCAGCCTAGCCTTCCTCCCTCCTACTCATTCAATTAACTGGAACTTATTTGAATCCCCTTTGTTTTAGGAAGCAAAGAAAAAAAAGTCTTGTTTGTTGTTTGAACCAGGATAACTTTTTTTCTAAAACTTCAGTATTGAAGCTAAATAGAATTTTGGATCTGTGGTTCCAGCTCAAATGTTACCACTTGTCAGCCTTGTTACTATGATTACTTAGTGATAACCACTTCCCAACTGGAAACAAAATTAATCTGCTTACAAATATTTGCTCTGTGCTGTTTTAGTTTTAGTATGAATTAATTTCAGATTCCTTAAAATGCAAGCCACATTTTAATTTTTTTTTTTAAAACTATGCTTACCTGTTAGCATGCGTATGTTATTTTGCTTTGCATATGGGGTGAGCCTGATGTTCCAAGTGCATCGCCACTCCTGCCTATTATGGCATGGGATAGTGGATACCTTGGGGAATTATTATTCACATTCTCTTTATTTGGATCACCAGGCACCCTAACCCTTCAAAAAATAAGAAAGCAAATCTGTTTTACCTGTACAGCAGTGCCAAATCTTAGCCAGCTCCACTGTCTTCCATAATATTACATTCAGTTATCTTTATCTAAGCTACTTGACCAAAGTAAAGTTCATATTTTTCTCCCTTTCTTATTGGCTTTTAAATTGAATGTGTTATGAGATAATGGGGGCACAAATCCAAACCAACCCACTTCGTAGTGGTCCTTGAAAACTGTTAACTGTACTTTCCCAAACAGTTAAAGTTCAACAATTTTGACTTGGCCTGAATACAACTCTCTCAGCTTCTTTCCATTTCTAACATATTTTATGGTCAAAGTAATTGGTACAGAAAGTTCACTTTAACTCTTCCTGTCTTGTGCACAAGCACCAGTATATCATAGAAGTTGAGGTGAAATCCATGTGGTGTTTTCATGCTCCAGGTTTCTCTCCTATCTACCTTGTTTGTAACATTCTCCCAGGAGAAACCACAAGTGTTCAGATTCTCATGTTTTTTTCTGAGTAAAAATGGCTGCTCTGGGAGATAAATAGTCTGAGAACAACCAGCTTTTAAATCACTACCAGAAAAGTTTCTCCTAGGAGAGCAAATGTCTGTGTGTACTTTGGCTTCTTTCAGTTGAGAGCGTGAACATAGTCCACCAACAACCCTCCTTCTTCCCCTGCCCCCTTCCAGTCCCCAGGGAAACAGTATGTTTCTTCCTGGACTCTGCTGCTCCAGCCGGGAGCAGAACATGTACCCTTCACCCCTTCACAATTTCCACATTGTGTAACAGGGAAAATCACAGTGACCATAGGCAGTCTGGGTCAGCCAGTCAGGGCTGCCGCATGCATTCCTGTCACCAGGCAGACTAGGGGAGCCTGCAGAGTCTCCTGAGATGTGTGCATAGAGCCCTCCCTGGCTGCACAGTGTCAGCACTGCAAGCTCTCCACTCTTCAGGGCCTCAGCAATTGAATGTCTGTACATACAGCTCTGGGTAGGATTTTTTACCAGGAGAACAAACCTGGGAGAATTCTTCCAGATTAGTTGAATGCATGAATGCAGCTCTTATTGAACCTCCAGTGGCTGGGTCACTGGGCCCTTAGGTTAAATACATCCAACAGCTGAAGCAACACAGGGTCTCTAGAAATGCAGCCTCCTACCTCTTCTTAAGATCTGTGTCACTCCTCAGCATGTCTGGTTCATTGCCAGCCCCATTCCCCTGGGGAACTCGTCTTTCCCTAGGCCCACTCATTTTGACTAGGTTCCTTGCAACTTTTTGTCTTTCCCCAAGCCTCCTCACTGTATCTGTATTACAGGTCAAGCCATCTCCAGTGGAAACTCCTCTCTTCTTCCCTTTCTCTGATGTGTCCTTTTGCATCCCTGCCAGGGGATGATGATTCATCCCACTTGAAGGGTTGTTCCCTCCTTTCTCTTCCCATAATGGGAAAAACAGGGCCTGTTACATCACTCTACTTTCACAAGCTTGGCATAAATATACAATAGCATGTAAAATGTCCTGGCAATAGACAAACGAGTTATTATGTGATTTAGTTTTTATGTGCTCACAGCTACAGAGTAGTTACTATATACAATTTAATTCATGGGTGACTGGTGCCGCCTTAGTCAGGGGGGCATATAACTGCAGCCACTTCTGGGAATGGCTGCAGCTGCTTCTGGGAGCAAACACCAGCCGATTGCTGCAGCCACTCTCAGAAGTGGCCACAGACACTCCCAGAAGCGGCTGCAGCTATCGCAGCTATCGGCTGGTGCTTGCAGGAGGGGCACCTGCACTCTTGCCTGCCCCCCGTCTATCACCTAAACTGGGAGCACGGCCAGACAAGTGGTGCACTGGTGCTCTCAGGGAGTGCAACCCCTGTGTGTCACCACTGATTTAATTACTTATTGCAAAAAGGGCACATCTACACATGACACTGTGTAGCTGTAGTGATGCATTATGGTGACATAGTTACCATGTGTGTCTACATGTGGCCAGCAGCTACTTCACTGTAGTGATGCACTCCCTCATTATGGCACACCAGTATGGAGAAGTAGCAGCTAAAAATAAATGTGTGCCTGGTGTACAGTACAGTATGAACTGCTACTGCTCTGTGCTTTAGTAGTACTAAATTAGTACAAAAGAAAGTACTAAAGCATGCTGTAGTAGCAACATTGCCATACAGGCATGTGTAGATGTGTCCATAGGGTAATAACAGCCCACATAAGTGGCTAGGCTTCAAACTGTCTAGCAGGTTCTGCTGGTTTTGCAGCCCTCGGCTTTTCCCAATAGTTTTCAAGTTGTGCTAGCGGGTACATTTTACAAGCATCTAACAGCATCTGAAAGTATTATCCTTGTATACAAAGTTACCTGCTCTTTTTTCATTTTAAATCTTCATCAGAAGTAATTTTAGTGGCTTCACAAATATCCAAAATTCATCTGTCACTAAAATCCAAGCATTTTTAAAATTTATAGTTAACAAAAACTAAATAAAATAACTAAATCTAAATGTCTAATTTTAGTTCAGAACTTCTGGCATAAGTGGAGTTGTCTGCCCCTCTATTCACTGTGTGACCGCCAGGCTTCGATTAACTGCTCTTGAGCGGTTTTTGCTTTGCAGATAGATGTCAAACACCTGTTGGGATCTTGTTGGTGCCGGAGTAGCTCTCTTCTCTCCATGTCCCCAACCCCATTCTCGCCCGCCACGACTTGATGTTCCTCAGTGTGAGGGGTCAGTTGACAGGATACCCCGTGGCCCAGGATCTCCCAGCGGTCACTCAGGGGGCTCCGCCACCCCTACACCCTGGCCTCACGCCACCTTCAGTGCATCCCTCGCCTGTTGTTTTTGTTCCCAGCTGTGGGGTGACGCCACCTGGCCTGCCTCTAAGTGACTGCGACTCCCAGCTCTTATGCTCACTGTCAGGCTCGGCCCCACGACCCTCCTTGCCTGCACCACTTCCTTCAGGGGAAGGAAAATCAAAGGAAACTATGGCCTCACAGAGGCTTCCCTTCAGCCTCAATCTGCGGGCACACTCCCCTAGCTCTCTATCCCTTAGCCAGGGTTGCCTGGCTATGAATGAAACAACCAAAATGCTGACCACCCAGTGTCTCCCTATCCTCTAATCGGTCTACTCCAAGCCCTCCCCAGCTCCCTTCTGGCCCGACCTGGACCGATTACCTCCAGTGTTCTGCCCTCTTGCTCGATACTCTATCTGCACCTGGTGGCGATGCCCACCCCAATAGTACCCCCTTAGGGCTCTCCTCCCTGGCAAGACTAGCTCCGTGCCCTGTCATCCTGGCACCCCACCTGTGGGTCGCTTCACCCCCTGGTGCTCTTCCAGCCACGTCCTCAGGTGCTGTGCCTCCAGCTCCAGCATTGTCCGGTGCAGTCTCCAGTCAGGAAGTTTGGCCCCACTCTGTCCGTGTCCCAGCCAGCTCTCCTGGTTCCACGATTCTTGCAACAGAAGCTCCTCTTGTTGACAGCTGCTGCTCCTCACCTGGGCTATCTGCCCCCTCTGCGGCTGCAGCTGCCATTTTTATCGCTGCCGGCTGGTGTCCATCAGTGACGTCACCAGCTGGCCGCAATTGAACAAAAAGGCGGCTAATGAGCTGTGCAGGCTCCTCCCTCTGCCTCGTGCATGTCCCGTCCTGAGCTGCAGGTGAGTCCCATTCATTACTTTGCCTCCCGGGACACACTGGTAAAAGAATTACCATGCAATAAATATTAGCAGAGCATTCTGGTGATAATGATCAATTTGATTGTAATCCATTAGTATGAAAACTATTTGTAAATGGTAACTGTACAGTCTTTAAAGAAGCAGCACAAGATACAGTTGATGCAGTCTACATTAAGTACCTAACTGAGCAATTTCTATATTTGTTGGAATTCAGAAGATGTGGAATATCACTGCTTCAAGGAATGGGTTTGGATGGACAAGGTATCATAGGGTATATCTCCTGTGGAATCCACAGTGTGAAGAACATTCATATGTAACCATGTCTTCAGTCCATGTAGCCTTCTCCACTTATGGTTAGTCCCAAACCACTTGAATAGTGCCCCAGCTCCTCTCTTCTACATGAATCTTTCAGTATTCTTCACCTTCCTTAAGGTGTACACTGAGGTCAGGAACAGCTACTGTGATTGTTTTTGCAAGATCTGAACTAGGTATTTGTGCCAAGGGAGGGGTGGGAAAGGGCAATCTAGGTGTGAACTACTGGAGCCAGGGCAGATTCCAAGCAAGTAGAGGTCCAGTGATACATCGGTTTGATATTGGATCGGCACTGATATAAAGAAAATTGATTGTATTTGAAATTGGCCTGCTGGGGCCTAAAATGTGGCAAATTAATGCCCTGTGCATGCACGTAGCCACAGCGCAGCACATAGGTGGTGAGGACCACAGCCCAGCAGATTGGAGAGCTGCATGCAGCTGGTAAGTCTGTTGTAGTGGAAGGGGAAGGTGCAGGAAAAGGATGCGGGGGCAGGGGGCAGATCAAGGACCCTGCAGTGAGGGAGGAAGTGGGACTGGGTCTGCCCAGCCGGGGCAAGGTGGGGTGTAGGATGGAGCTGCAGCTTATCTGGGGGGCATGAGGAAGGGGTAGGCAGCTTCCGCTGTTGTGTGCACCCCAAGAGGGCATGGGGAGGTATGCCCCCAGATCTGCATGACGGAGGGAAGGGTGAGGTGGGTTAGGGCCAGCCTGCATGGGGCTCTTACCTGAGGGGGCTAGGCTGAGCTGCACTTAGGGTGGATAGCAGTGGCACTAACATGGGGGGTTGGAGGGGCAATGGAAAATTTTGGAGTGGCTGCAGTCCTCCCTCCTGTAGCGCCCTCCAAGCACCACCACTTCGCACCCTGAGCACAGCCTGGCCCAGCCCCCACTGGGAAGAGCCCTTCAAAGTCCTGGCCCCACCTCAGCCTGCCCCATGCAGATCCACGGGCACACACCCCATGCCTCCTGGGGTGTGCGGAGTGGTGGGAGCCACCCGCCCCCCTCCCTGCGCTCCCCAGATGAGCCACAGATCCATCCTGCACCCTGCTGTGCCCTAGCTGGGCAGCACCTGCCCCAGCCCCACTCCTTCCTGCACTACAGGGGCCTTGATCTGCCCCCTCCATGCCCCTCCCCTTCCACCACAACAAACTTACCATCCAGACACTGCTCTTCAAGCTACCAGGCTGCATATCTGAAATCAGATTGGTATTGGCTGATATGCCTCCTTAAAAATCAGCTATTGGTATCAGCCTCAAAAATCTCTATTGGTGCACCCCCACAAACAAGTAATATGTTGTGATAACTTGTTCATCCTGAAGCCTCTCTGAGATGATCAAGTGAATTTTTATTTAGAAAAAATAACTATTCCTTCCTTCCATAAAAAAGGATTTTAGCAGAATCACAGATTGGGTTTTGTTATCTTATATTCTGTGTTTATTCATTTATTTAGCCCATAGGATTTAGGACCGTGTAAGAGCCTTGAGCCAGTAATATTTCTGTGTAGGGAACTTTTTGCTTTAGAACCCTAACTAAATCCATGGCTTACTCTCACCAGCATGTTATCAGTCCTACAATTAATTGTTTTGCTTTCTTTCATCACTATTGGAATTTCATTTGTTTCTTGATTAGAAAGAATTTGAAGTTTCTTCTCATTCTCTCAACTTTTGTTTTGGGCAATTACTCAACAATGTATTTAGAATAAGCATTCTACATATGTTTGCATTTGTATTTACTTTGGCATAGTACTTATATTTAGTATGGCATTATTGAACCAAAGCAACTTCAGATGACTGCAATTCCACTTAAGTCAGAGAAGAGCAAGTGACATGAACAAGTAGGTATTACAAACATATCCATGAGTAAACAAGTCACTTTCCCTAGATAAACATTACAAAGTGAATATCACATCTGTTCAACAATCTGATTTATTGCCTGGAAAAGCCTGCTTAGATTTAGCCAATATTTCTATTTGGTCACTAGAATAGTCATAGCATTCTGGAGAAAAACTACAAATTTAGCATAAAGAGCTGAAAGTTAAAGAAAAAGATAACAGGTGCTATTTATTTCCTACTGTGCATCTTTCTCTGGACATTCATGGCAAGACAACTTCAGAGACCAGATCCTATTCGCACCATAACTATTTGCCAGTCCAAAGGGAGCCCAGGATCATGACCTGGCTATTTAAAAGCTGGGTGCCCAGTGAACTGGTGAGGTCCTGGGGCCAGGACCAATAGCTGATTGTCAATCCTAGCCCCAGGACTGCACTGGAGCCAGTTCAAGACTTTGGTGGAGTCCCAGTGCTGGGATAAATAATCAGCTGACCAAGACCACTCTGGCTCCTAGAGCCCCAGGGACTGGGATGTCAGAAAACCTCATGTGCAGCCTACCTGCACAAGCAGTTTTTTTAAGATCCTTGTCCTTTTTTAAGATCCTTGGGATCTGGAAGAGGTTCCCTGATTTCAGGGTCCCCATGTGCTGGGGATGTCAGAAAAATGTGTATGCAGCTGAGCTGTGCACACAGTTTTTAAATGCCCTGGTGCATGGGGACCCTGGGATCAGGGAATCACTCCCTATCTCATAGTCCCTGTGCCCAGAATATGTCAAGTGCTTTGCTCTGCAGTTCCCTGGGGCTTCCCACACCCTGGCACACCTGGCCCAGCTGATAAACTCCCCTGACTTGGCACCCTTAAAATAGAGAGGTGTCGCCCCACACAGCTGTCAGTCTGCCAACACTGGGGAGGGGACCAGCCAACCAAGCCCCACCATGAAGCCAGCATTAGACTGCATGGCCAGGACTCTGCCACACATTCAGTTTAAGGCACAATGGAGACCAGCTACAAAATTATTACATATTTTGCAGAATAATTTTGTGGCTTGTTTCTTGTTTTCACATGCCATTAATTGCCTGATTTTGTGGCCAGGCTACTATTTAAGATATGATGAACTAGTTGATCATGTCTTAAGTGTAACATTTGCCAGGGGCTTCTGTCTCCTTCTCAGTCTCTGCCTCCACATGGAACCAACTTCCAGCTCTTGACAAGCAGCTACTAGTATAGTGGCTGGTTATGCACCAGTACATTTACAGTTGTTTCCATCTAAAACACAGATATCCCTCCTGATACTTTGGTGGCTGGTCAGCAAGTGTAAAGATATTTTGGAAATTATCCACGGTTGTTTCATAGACAGAACTGTAATTGCCACTAATTATTGTAATAATTTTACATAAAAAGTAAAGTATGTGGGCAAGAGCTAAGTAATTTTGCTTATCTCCTGACTATTATCATTAGGCTGTTCAACTTTCTTTCAAACAAAATCAACAAAAGTTTCAACCAGAAGGAGTACTAGAAATCCATTTAATAACCATATTTTTAAAAATATTTTCTCAATAAAGTTTTACATATGATGCAAGTACCTAATGGTTGTAGACGCCTTAATAAATCCCATTCTTCAGCTTTGAACTGATTATTGGAGAAAGAAGAACCTGCGAATGTGTTTCATGCTATCATTAATTTTTCAATTATGTGTTGATATATGTTCACATGAAATTGGGGGTTACTTTGGTGAGGGGGAGGAGAACCAGGGGTAGTAAGTACCACAACACATCATTAATATATCCATCCATCCATCCATCTCGCAAACCATATTTTTTTCTCCTCTTCATTAACTCAGTTTTGGTTAATAAAAGAGAATAACTATCAGAGTTCAAGAAAGTGGGAACCGTATTAGTAGAAATGACTGTGGCCAACTTTCTTTTTTTAAGAAGTAAGTCCCAGGGGTGTTCATCTTATATATACTCTTTGTTTGCCTAAATAAAATCAGTGCCCAGAAAGTCAAGATGAAACCAAAGACATTAGGAAATGAGGGGTAAAAGGAATAGTAATGGATATGTTACAATAAAAGTAATACGAGAAATGATACTTTAAAAGACTTCAAAAAGATTCCAGACTGAGAGGTCTGAAAGGCAAATCTTCTTTTTGTATTCACATTAGAAGCAGTACAGGAAGCTGTTGTAGATAATGGGTCTCTGCAAGAGAAATGGGTGTCTGTAAAATTGGATTCTGCTCTTAAAAATAACAGTAAAATGGCAATCAATCTTTGTTGTTTCTCAGTGACTTTGAAACCCAGCTATGACTATTCTTAATTTTTTGAGTACAAAGATAATTGTTACCATTTGCTAACGCTGCCCATTTGTCCTCAGCTCTAAACGTTGTGCTTGGTATTTTCTGTCTTGTTCACTGTTGTTAATAAATATTCAGTAATTCAAATTATGGCCTCATGAATATCCATAAAGATCCACTGGTTTTAAATTATATTTCAAGTACACCTTTGAGAGGCTGAACTTAATAAGTATCAGCACAGAGATAAAGAATAGATTTAGTCTTACCGTTCAAATTCAGTTAAAAATTCTTTTAGCATTATATAAGGAAGAGTACATTTGAGCTCAGTCTCTCATAGTTTAATAGGTACTACAATATTTACAGAGTAAAACAAAACAAAGCTAATTTTTATCGCTAGTGTAAGAAAAATGACTCAATGACCAACACAGTGCATGAAGGACCTATCTTAAGAAGTTATTTGCAAAGCAGACACATACTTCCAGAAGGCACACTTAAAAGAGTGACAAAATAGTCCGTATTCATTCCCTTTAATGCTCTCAATTCTCTCAAAAATGCTAAGGCTGAATGCAGTGGTGTTTTTCAGCATGTGAACTCCTGCTTACAGTGCCTGCTTTCAATGCCTGAACTAGACGTCAGTAATTTCATATGGGTTAACAAATTGCTGAAGGTGATAATTTTTTATCTGACAAAGGATGTATGAAATGATTGGGCTTTGTGCTCTATTGCCATCCAGTTGAGTCATCAAGTCCTTTGCTTATTACATTAAAATGTGGAGTCCAACAATATTGGTGTATTTAACTTGCACAGTTGCAAGTTGTTAAATGGTCTTGTAAACAACAGTTATCAAATACATACAAATGACGTGCAGATTATACATACAAATACATTGCTTAAAAATGTTTGAAACCTCTCTCATTACTTTTTGCTAAATATCTTCTCTATAGTGCAAAGTTAGATATTGAAGTGAAAATTATAATTTGTTCCATCATCATGCAAAAATCATGATAAACTTTTCTATAATCTCCATTGTAAATATTAAATGTCAAGTTGCTAAACTTACTAGCATCTTAGGGAACTTTAGTTGTTGTTCTGAGCTTCTTCTGATCCTTAGTGTCCCTAAGTGTTCTTGAGAGATTAGGATAACCTTGAGTTAAATCAAAACAAAAGAAAAAGCAGAAGTAATTTATGGCAAGCAATACAACCATGGACGGGATTATGATGATAAGGGAATAGCCCTGGAACATGACAAATGCAAATAAGTCAGGCAGTAATGTACTGCATGTTTAAGGAGGGCTTACATAATAGGTGAGCAGTGAGAAAATGATTTCACTTCCAATATGGTAGAAGTTGATATGTTTTGTGAACAGCAATAGTGCTGCTCTTCAGTAAGCAATGCTGCTTATCAATTCTTTATTTCCCCATTTGTAAGAACGCTTGATAAGGACAAGGAAAATCAATTCAAATATGCTATTTTGCATATTTTTAAAAGTGTGTGTTTATGAAATTAATTTTAAATGAGACAGCCAGTTCAAAATACATTTATGAATGAGTTATCACAACTGTATTTAGAGCAAGACAAGACATTCCCTAGGTTATTCTTCTACTGGTGAAAGGTAGTTATGGCAACAAAAAGTAACTGAAGGTTAATAGCTGAAAAATGTTCAGAAAACAAAAATCCAATTTCCTTCTGTTGTGGTCAAAATTACCCAAAATAGAAGATAAGCAACAATAGGCTACATTTTTGTAGCCTGTTCTCCAGCTTAACTTTACAAAATTCCTCCCCTCACTTTGAAATCATTTCAGATTCCTCTAGCTTTTGTTGTTTGACTTTTACTGGAATTTGACATGGCAATGTGCAAGTAGGGTATTACATTTATTCAAAATGGAAAAGACTTTTCTCACTACAATAGGTACTCTCTGTCATCCATTACTACTTCATATTCAGAGTTTCAAGGCTGTTCCATTCTCTGTACGTCTATAAAATTGTTCCACTGTTGGCAACTCTACAATGAAATTTTAAAATCTGGATTACCTCTGGCCTGGTAGGTATTCTCATACCTGAAAAAGGAATAATTCCAAAAAAACCTTGGGGCCATAATACATTTGACTGCTAAACTATTCCCTCACTGATAAAGACCCACCATTTTGCACTCACTAGACTCTAGTGAATCTTCAAGGCCATCTGTTATCTGCTTGTTTCAGAGATTATCTGCTTCTGCATAATACAATGCTCTAATCCTTTGTTTTTGGCAATACAATCTCCCATAGTTATTCACAGAGTTAACCAACAGCAGAAGTAGAAAGTAGATCATGAGGAAAGATGCATTTTCAGATGAGAGTTGAACAGAGACAGACAGTCATTAAGGCAGATACAATTAAGTTCTTTAACAGACAGAATGCCACATTTTGAGAAAAAATGGGACATAACTAACATAGCCCTGTCTGCATTGTAATTTATTTTAAGCTTTTTTATGGCGCTTATCATTGTAATATCTGAGCATTTCATCAATATCTATTGCTTGAATCCTACAACAACATTCCTATAAGGTAAAGAAGAATCATTACTGCCATTTTACAGATGGGAAACTAAAGAACAACGGTTATGGATTTGCTGTTCAGCCGTGCTAATTGCTGCAGCTCCGAAAATCTTCATTTGCAGTTAGGGGTTATTAATGCTTCCAAAAATCAGGCACTGAGGGGATGCAGGAATTCTGTGTCATAGCTATGAAGAAAAATCAAGAGCCACAAAAGTTATCCTACCTCTCCAGATATTTTTGTTGATAGTCCTCAGAATATTAACTCTCTTTGGTAATACTGGAGTATATTGTTTCCAAGAAGTCCTGTTTTCAGTGGCCCCAAATGTAGGCAAATCTATCCAATAATTTTAATGATTAAAACCATTATCAGGACCTGCTCTGTTTCCTTTCTCATGTAAATTTGCCCCTGAATTCTTTTTTAGCAAAACTGTTTCAGCTGAGTTCAGACCTTCAAAGTAAAAATCATACCTGTTTCTGGTTACCTTTTCAGATTGTATTTAACAAGGTTTGGCATAGCTGTTTTTTTGAATGTTTCTGTGGGTATACTGTGCTTTCGTCTACCCAAACAAATGTGGCTTTGTGCTATGGATGGATTTATCCTTATATAATTAAATCCAATATTCTCTCAGAAAAGCTCACTTTCAATCTTATGGACTTTTATCTCAGCTATGATTAAGTTTTTTAGTTGTATCCCTGGGGAGTATAGAAACTTCATTCACAGATTAACAATTGGCAGAGAGCCTCAGGTAATATCCACAGGCATTTCAATTTATAACACACTGAAGTGGTTAAATATTGAAAGATAAACAGCAACAAAAATTAAGAAGATTCGACCTTGATGGCTGGAAAGTTATGTAAATATTTCCTTCTCCTGTAGTGTAATGTTATTAATATCCTGAAACAAGATCACACCTAGAAATAGTCTAATTGTCAGTAATTTGGAATTGTGCCCAGGTTTAAGGGATTTAGGATGAAACCTAAATAGTCATTTAATAGAAACTTTTTTCCCTTTTGTTTGCCAGGGGAATAGTTAGAGAAAAAATAATACCCCAAATACCAGGGAACTCATCATGACAATTTGACTAGAATTATGCAATGACCCAGACAAAGTGAGAACTGGGAGGCATTTTGGCAGGTACCAGCTAGAGAGAAAAATGTTCATTAGGAGCATTAAACACAACAAATGTTACTTTACTCACTCGTATGTTAGCTCTCACTCTCCCTGTAGTTCGGTCATTGTTTGGCTTTTATCTAGTTTTGTCTGCTTCTCCATCCATGCTCCATTTGCTTTTTGAGACCTGGACTTTACCACTGAGTTTGACAACATCTAAGAATTCATCCATTCAAAAGTGCCAAAGAGAAAGTCCTGGCAATTCTCTAAATGAGCAAAGCATCACAGCAGTTTGCAGACCAATATTCTTGATCCCAGTAAAACAGATTCTGTGGTCTAATAGCTGTGTGGGAGAGCTTGTGTAAAGCAAATTGGGACTATTCAGATGCCCTGTGCAACCCCTGTGCAAAAAGTATCTAGCTCATTATTGAAAATTGCTTTCAAGTAACTGAAATATGAAAGGTGCTATTATAGTATCAAATTCTACTCTATTCTGTATTTCAGATTCCTGATTAGAAGAATATATGGGCCAGCAGGCCCCCTATTAGTATCTTACCTATGTACTTTACCCTTAAATTTCTTGCTAAGTATCTTTTACCACTAACAAAGGTTGATGACTGCTTATTCTAATATTTTGTTGTTACCAATTTAAATGATTCATTTGTTGTTACACTAGATTTATTATTTTAGAAAATTCTATTCAGCCCTCCATTGTCAAAGGTAGATGCTTGTAAACTACTGAGGTGAATGAGAGCTGTGTGATTTGGGGCTAATCTCATTTTGTAACATTATAACTATGTGTTCTTGGAAGTACCTTTTTAGATGAACTGTACATTGTAGAACATGCTGGTATTGTGAAACCCTGTTTCTTATGAATGAATATACTAAATCAGTGCTGCTCAACTGTTTTGGCCAGTGGGCCAGATGGGTGGATGCCCTGTCTATAACTTGGCCAGATCTGATTGTTGGTCCAGAAACAGCCCCCAGGGCAGGTACAACAGAGTCCCTCCCATCCAGTTTCAGGGGGATGCGAGAAGGGGAAGGAGAAGCACCCAGCCCCAACCCTTGTGTGCTGGGATAAAGGGATCGTGGCCCAGCCCTACAGGGAGAAGGGTGTGTGGACTGACCCCAAACTAATTGTGCAGGGAAAGGGGGCATAGCCCACCTCCAACTCTATGCGTGGGGCTTGGGAATTTGGAAGCGGAGGAGAGCAGCTGTATTGCCACTGCTCCCTGGCTGCCACATTTCCTGACCCGTGGTGAGCCCTTTGGACCAGATGTCATGATGCCATGAGTCAGATTTGAGCTGGGGTTTGAGTACCACTGTACTAAATTATTTTAATACATCGCCGATTATAAACTGAAATGTTATTTAGAGTCAATCTCCATGCATCCTGTGAAAGGAATATCTTTACTATTGGACAGTTCCACAGAAATGCTTTTTCCTGACAAGTACCGTTCACCTGTAATCACCTAGATGTGGACAGGATGTGTTCTCTTACACTTAGAAGGCAAGCTGAGCTGCCAAGAATTTGAGGCTCTATTCTTGGGTCTATCATTGATGTACTGCATGATCTGAGCAAGTTATTCAAGACAGATGGACCTCAATGTACTCATTTAGGAATAATGGCCCTTCTAATTGTTCTCCTATATAAAGAACAACAGGGCTTTGAGATCTTCTGATGAGAAGCACTAGAAAATTTAAATTATTACTAGGATTTAATCACATCATGAAAGCATTTTGTCTAAGGTTGTGGCAGATCACACTGCCCACCCCCAGACATGCTGTAGGCGATTCACCTGACACTTGCAATGTACCCTCCCCCCGCCCCGCCAAGAACCTTTAATTTAAATCCACGCTTGGTTTTCAGAAGTAATTTCTCTGCAGTTTGGTAGTCAGGGGCAATGGATCTCAACTAATTTAAAGCTCTCAGCTGAGCTTTAAAAAGTGTCTATGCCACTCTTGAGAGGGAGCAATAGGAGTTTGCTAAGCATAAGCCAAAATTAAGAGTTTCTCAGATAAAAGAACCTGTTTATGCTTTGCTGCTGCTTGTGTGATTTATATTGCTTGGTGTGGAGTAAAAATATTATGCGTTTTGAAAACAACACTTAAAGGGCCAAAGAGGATTTTTCATTTGGGCAGAATTTGGAAGTTGCAAGTCAAAAAATCCTTGGAAACAAGGGTAAGGTGAGAGCCATAAAGCTGGGAAGCTGGGTCCAAGCTCCTGGCTCTGTAATAGGAAGTCTGGGAGCACCAAGCACCCCAGCAGAAGACTGATTTTCTGCTGCAAAGGTGGGAGCTGGTGCAGCAATCTTGAGACCCTTGAATTGAGGTGGGTGTCTCAGGCTTCTCGCTCAAACATAGAAGTCACGGTTCTTGGGGCTTCCAGTTTCTTGTTGCTGAGCCAGAACCCAAACCCTGGCTCCCACGGCTTCCAAAACTCTGTTACATATCTTGGGTTCTTGTGCAGAAATCTGGAAGCCCTGAAGCTGCCAACTCTCAGACGTTGCTTAGGGCAGGGGAGCCCCATTCTGGATTCTCCAGCTCTGAAGCAATGTGAAGACAGCGTTTGGGAGCCTGGGTTCCTTAGTAGCTGGCCAGAACTGCAGGCAGGACACTGGGCATGTTTCTGGCAGCTCCCCCCTTGTGTGGGCTACTAGCAAGCCTGAGCTTCCAGAGTTTGCAGTTTTGGCAGACTGCTCCGAGCACAATGCTAATGTAACACACCAGGCAGGTAGGCTGCAAGTCACAAGCTTAAGGGATTTTCCTTTCATAGAAAAATGTTAAACTTTCAGGTTATTTCTGAATTAGAATTAAACCAGCTTCCAAATATCGAAATCCTTTGTGAAACAGCATTACTTTTCTCCATGCGGCTCTAGCTATAAGGAAGAACTAGCAGAAAGGGGGAAGAATGAGTCATGAAAAGTTACTGCTTGAACACTTGAGGGCTGTTAAGGCACAGTGACTGAATTACTACAGTCAACCTTCAAAACTTACTTTGTCTATAAGAGCCAAAAGCTTGGGAACACAAAGAACAAAAGGGTTTTATCAGCTAAAAATATTTTCACTCTTAAAACAGCAGGGGCTTATCTGGTGAAAACAGGCCAGGTAGGGACATCTAGAAGGTTATTTGATGAAGTTCGGCCTGATAAATTGTCATCAGGAGGTGGAAATCCTTTAGTTCAGATACACATATTTTAAAAACTATTCCAGCCTCAAAAATTCTCTTTTTTTCCTAGCAATAAAATGAATACTTTAGTTTTAAGATGACTGTTGTAACTGTGCTCTGTTGTAACAGAGTCCCAAATGGAAGAATAACCAGAATGTATACTGCAGAATAAGCACAGGAAGTAGCAAAAAGCCTGTTCTAAGAGTGTGAGAAGAGTAAATACACATGCTTTGACAGCTAAGGTTGTCTTCTCAGAGCGACTAGAAAGGTGAAAAAAGTGCAGTCAGTCCTGTATGATACATTTCCCGATATTAAAATTATTTAGCTGATATCATTACAAAAACAACAAGATAGAAAATTCTAGGCTTTGGGGACCATTCTGTCTTCAGCCAGAAATTGCATTAACACTGGAGTTTAAAAAACTGCAGTAATGTGTGTCAGTTCAAATGTTTCTTGCATAACCGGCCTCATATTTATATCTTTTTAAGAAGCTGTTTTGAATGAAGAAGCTATAGAAAACATGGTATGATCTATGAGAACTGTAAAAACATGTTGTAATCCTGCATATTTATGACAAGGGGCTGAGCTCTTTCAGAGGCTGATTGAAAGAAGGGAAAAGATATTTAAAGATGGGTATTTTATGTAATTGTAATAGAAAGGAAATGGCTTTTAGCTATGTACGAGCATCAAACAATCAGGATTCAATCAGAAATCGAATTTTTATTTAAAAAGTGTAATGTGGCTGTTCTGTCATTTGCATTTGCCACCATGCTGTATAAAAATCATGAATTTCCCTGGTGACCCTGGTGGCTTTAGGCTACAATCTTTTCTTTTGATACAGACAAGCATGGAACAAAATATTTTTTTAACAAAGGAAGAGAAGAAAAAAGGTCAAAGCAGATTCTTAGAACATGTTCCAACAGACTACTCCAATATCTATGACCTTTAGTTATAAGCTGAGTCCAGTTGAAGTTTAGAAATACAAATCTTTCTTCACAAAAGATAAGCCCACATGAAATTTGTTTGGTTTTGTATTATGTTTCAAATGAGACCTCAGCAAAAGATTCATGGAAGGTTTGGGAATCTTCCTTGCAAACACATGACTTATTTCAAGCAAACTGGAATTTATCCTCAGATCAGAACTGTGTGACAGATATACCATTTAAGCAGACGCCTAAGTATCTACTTAACACTTTTCATTAAAAGACCCTGTTTTATTTGCTTTTAACTTAACAAACAGTCACCTTTTGGGCTTAAATTTCACATGCCAAGTAACTACTTCTTGATGCCTTTTTCTTCCTTTTTAAAATTCAGAAAGATCAGTCAAGCTGTTCTAGAGAGCAAGGCTAAATTGTAACTATATATTGGACCACTGACCAAATTATGACAATTTTATCTTTGAAAAATTCTAGCACCTCCAAATGGGAGTGGGGACTCAAAAGTTGGTGAAGTTTAGAGGAATGCCCTCTGTGGTGGGCTAATAGGGGGCACTCCTGCACTGAGCCACCCACCTCACTGCACCAAACCATCTACCAAGCTCCAAGTTCCTCCCTGTGGGTGCCTTGCATCTGGCCGACCCCCTCCTGGAACACACCCGCTAGCCTGGGGGTACCGTTGCCACCCCCCAGGGGTTCCAGTCTGTCTTAGGGCCCCATGTCCCCTGGGGTACACAGGCCTTGTAGACTTTGAGGGTGCTTCACCTACTGTGAGATCTGGGGGGTGTTTTCTTTAGCCCGAAGCACCAAAAGTAGCCTCCCTTAGTCAGCTGAACTAAGGGGGCACAAAGGCATACCCAATTCCTGTCTTAGCAAGTCCACTAAACTTGTTATTGTGGAGAGCTTTATTGGTTATAGAGGATAGGCTTGGGGAAGGTTAGAGAAGTATCAAAGAATAACCTTAGAGCAAACAGTGTCAGCTTAGTCATTGGTTGATACACTTCTACATTACAGTGAGCTGTATATCTAGATAGGTTTCAGGTAGTTTACGTTCTTCAGCATCCTGAGAAAAAGAGTGAGAGGAAGAATGTTGCAGCTGTTCCAGTTGCTGTGTGTGTCCTTATCATGGCTGCTTCCCTCCCTCTGGGCAGTCTTAGGTTTATATAACCCTTTTGACATCACCCAACAGGTCCTCTCATGCTGACCAATCAATTTAAAAAGCATCATTGCCCACCTAAGATGTAGGCTCCGCTTCCATGTCATGAGGTTATTGCAAAAACAAGAGAGAGGTAGAGTTTCCACCCTCTTACCTGAGGGTCCTCAGTTACACAGTGAATGACAGACAGGTGAGAAGACAATGACAAAGAAAGAAAAAAAATCTGGTAGATGAGACAGGGAAGAGACTGAGATGGAAATCCTCAATAGCCTCTCTCAGGGATGTACCTTTTATCATCCCCTTGGAAGTCTAACTAGTTTCTACTAAAATTAAAAACTTCAGCTTCCCCATGCTACAGCTTAATAGTGGAACTCTCTTAAAATTCACTCTTAAGTGAAAATCCATCATTACCCCACAGCTCCTACCTGCAACCAGACTGTGCTTGTTCATCCACATAGAGCAACTAAACCTACTCCCTTCCACCCAGGGCCACAGAAGTAAAGCTGGACATGGAGAGTCAGGCACTGCAAGTGAGAGCAGGAAGCCTGTCCACACTTTTCTCTCAATGTTTATCCCATGTAACAGTTGATATCAGTTTGTGTGTGATAATATTTCTTTAAAAATGATGAAATTTTGAGTCACCTTCTGTTCCCACAGGAAGGCCAAAGCAAGGTTAAATACAGAGGAACTTGTGTGAAAGAAGGTCAACAGAAGCAGAGATGTTACATAAGAGGTCCCCACGTGTGTACGTTTGCTATTAGTTGTATTATGTACGCTATATATATGCAGCCTCTCCTTCAAGGGTTTTGAATGTTTTTCAGCCATTGTTGCTTTAAACAAAATTAGCTGTACATAATGCTGATAAATGTTCCCCCCCAAATATGATCACCCTCCTTCAGGCCACATCTGCATGGAGATTAATATACTAGAAAAAACCTTTCATCTTCTTAAAACATCAAGAGTAGGCATTTTGAAATGGTCAAGTTGATTTCAAAATCTACCTCTCAACACACACACACACACACACACACACACACACACACACAGAAACTTAAGTTGTTGTAGGAAGAACTAACAGAAGAAACATGGCTGAAGAGGGAGAAAAGGAGGAAAGCAAAACTTCCAAAACAAGGAGTCTTTTTGGGAGAAAGGATGATCTTGTATTTAAGTATTAAGTCACAAGAATCTGATTCAATTCAATGCTCTACTAAAGGCTTCCTGTTTGATGTTGGGCATATCCCTCTTATTACCTCTATGCTTAGTTCTCCATCTATAAGTGGAACTGGTAATAGTGCCCTCTTTCTTAGGGGTTGTGGAAGGACAGAGATATTGAACATTTTGAAGCACTCAAAAGGTAGTAGTGTTGGCTACAAAGCACCAACTCACAGGATCATCATAAAATTCTAGTTTATTGGATAGATGCAAAAGTCAGACCATAAATCTTGGTGCTGATCCCCTCAAATACACACACATTCACGTGCACACACACACTCACAGTAGATAGCTCTAAATACTAAGCACTGGTGTCAAGATATACCTATCCCTAAGCGCTGGAGCCCACTGTGAATGGCCAGTCAAGGTTTCTTTCAGTGTGATGTTGTTTCAGAAGGGGGTTGCTGGCTGGTCCTTCTGGCTGGACAGGCAGGGTGCTGTACAGGTCAAAGAGGGTGCCATTGGGGGGTTATTCTTCACTGCCTTTTATCCCACTGTGGCAGACTTTGGTGACTCCCCAGTTCTCAGGCTTACCCAATCCAGGGGTCATTGACCTTGAGGGACGTCCTTCTTGGTAGCTGCTGGATGACAGCTGTCAGTCCCAGGGGTCATGTCTGCACGTACATGCAGTCTCAGGAGTCCATTGATGAATTTTGATTGATTCACTGCTGTGATGAATAAAGCTCTGGAAGTGGCTGATCAGGGGGTATTTCAGCCCCAAGGGTCTGTTTCCAGTGTTGATTAATTCAAATGGGGGCTTCCATACCTTTAACAATGAAGTTTCCAGGAATTACTGGCTCTTTATTGATTCTTTCCTCTCCTTGGTCTCTGATTTTGTAGGTGTTAATTGCTGCTCATTAACATGCTTATCCAGACTAGCTACTGTGTTACACAATCAAACGTGATTCATTCAGGGGTGTGCTCCATACAGAGATTCCTGCTCTTGCTAACATTGTCACATGGTACAACTTACTTTTAAACTTGAAGTACATTTGTAAAAGCATCTACAAGCTCTATTTTCACTACAAATACAAATTACATAAAAATAATAATAATGTAATAAAAGAAGAAGAGAGAGGAAGAAAGAAAAGGTAGAAAAGAGAAAGCATCCCCAAAAGGGGGCAAATACTGAAAAAGGGGGTTTTCCCATATGGAGGAGCTTCACATTTGAGTGGGGGGGCAGACAAAAGGGTTTCTTGCTACAGTAGTAATTTGGGCTGTATATGTATTTTAGATAGTCTTTATACTGAAATAAATCTATCTTATAGTCATCATTTGAAGGTTAAATCATTGTCTAGGAAAAAAACTATCACTTTTGTTCATACCACTTCATAAAATATTCCTAGCAAACCAGAATCAGACTCTGGACTGAGGTCTGGAATCAAGAAAGGAAGCTAAGAATCAGAAGCCAAAGACTGGAACCAGCATACAAACCAGAGATCCGAAGAAGACTTAGAAAACTTACAAAACCAAGCTTCAACTCTGATCAACTATGAAGCAACTGCAGATGCCGCTCTAATATGTTAGAGCTACTGCTTCCAGCATAGGCAACTGGTAGGGGTGCACAGGGGTGCATGTGCCCCCCCAGTGGGGCTGGTGCCCAACCTGATGGCTGACACAGATACTGTCAGTAGGGCAGGTGCCCCCCTGACAGGGCTGCCACCATTGGCAGCTTCTGTGGGTGCCCTGCTAGATTCAGGAGGCACCAGTCACTCATGGCTCCCAGCAGCCAATCCCAATCCTTAAACACGGCCCTGGTTACAGCCCTGATGAGAGCACTTGCTTGTTTGGTGATTGCTCATAGGACCCAGCTGGGTCTCCACCCTAAGCAAATTGCTACTGATAATGCTGGAAACAATGAGAAGATTCTATTCTTACATAGTTTCATAGAAGATCAACACAAAGAATTTTCTGTCATGTATGTATCTTCCTTTCAATGGAAGTAAATATTTAGAAAGCTGGTGAACTGCAAATATACAATAAACACATTCTAGTAAAGCCATCACGAAGTTTCTGAATCAACATGGTTGAGGGAGGCCTATTTGATTTGCATAGGGGAACATGGACCAATGACCAACAAATAAAACTATAAGCCCCTTAATCACATCATGTGATTGGTAGGGCACATCAACTGATTGCTAGGGACAAATTATAAGAAAACAGAGAAGGAAGTAAGGTCACAGGTAAATAACAAGGGAGCTGGAAGAAGACGCCAAGCAGAGCACACCAACTAGCCTAGGGACAGACATTACACAGAAACCAGTTTAAGCCATTAGAAACTGGTTTAAACCTGTAACAGAACAGAACAGACATTCAGTGCACATAAACCAGCTTCAAAATGGCCAAAACTGGTTTGAGATAAATCTGGTTGAATGTAGTATCAGATTTAACTGATTTGGCTCCAACAAGTTTATGTAATGTCTGTCCCAGACCCCTTGCTAGTTTAAGATAACCCCCAGCATCCCTGAATACTTTCTGGGTTGGGCTGCGCTGCCCAACCCAGGAGGGACTCCCCACTCCCCCCCAGCTGCAGGACTGACTCTCCTTGTTCCTTCCCCCTGGTCTCTCTAGCCGGAGCAGGGACTGGCCCTAGCAGAGATATCAACTGGTATGGCCCCATTAAGGGAAAGTGGGTGGGGGGCGGGTGTTAATTCTTCCCTCCTTCTCCATTGCAGCCAGGTCAGCTTGTCTACCAGGGAGCAGAGGGGAAGGGGCTGCAGCAGTGGCTCCTGGAGCTGGCAGATCCTGGCTGCAAGGAAGGGACAGAGGGAGGAATTAACCATTCTCCCTTCCCCCTTCACCTTAATGGGGCCATGTTGGATTGGTTGTCCCACAGGGTGGGAATGGGGGCTGTGTTCAATGCTTGGGGGGACTCTTCCTCCTCCTCCTCCTCTTTCCAGGGTTGGGGAGTGGGACTCTGTGAGGTGCTGGATGGAGACTCGTCCTCCTCCTTCCCACCCCCCTGCTGCCCTGGGGGGTGGTGCTGCTGCATGCGATGTTGCCCAGCCCCAGAGTGGGGGCGGAGGGGGTCAAGGGGAAGCTGTTCCATGCTGGGGGGAACTCTTCCCCCCTCCTTTTCCTCCTCCCAGAGGGGCAATGGAAGCGTGGAGCTCAGCTGGGCAGGGTGTGCGTGTGAGGGAGGGTGGGGGGTTTAGGGACCCTCACACACTCCCCATGTGGTTTGCAGCCCCTACTGCTTGGGCAGCAGCAGGAGCTGAGGAGGTCAGGGTGCTCATGCTGAGCACAGGCGCAGCTCTGGCCAGACCTACATGGGGGGGAGGGGAGGAGAGAGTGGAGTCTGCCTTATCCCCATGACTCTTCTCCCTGAGCCTGAGCCTACAGCAGGAGAAACCCCACACCGGAGCCAGTTGCTTCCCCTGCTCTCCACTGTGCAGGTCCAGCATGGGGCTTCCCCTCTGTGAGTGCAGAGCTGCGGACATGGCACAGAGCTGTGATAGAGGCAGCCAGTGCTGTGCTGTGGGTGAGGAGATCAGCCCCATGCAACCTGTCTGGCCACTTCTATCCCTGTGGTTCCACACTGTGACTGCTGCTCCACACTTACAGAGGGGGAGCCCCATGCTGCACTCTGCTGGAAAGCAGAGTATGGGACCTGCACAGTAGGGAGCAGGGGAAGCAGCTGGGTCCAGTGCAGGGCTTCCCCTGCTGCAGGGTCAGGCTCAGGGATAAGGCAGGATCCACTCTCTGCCCCTCAGTGCAGCACTGGCTGGAGCCGTACCTGCACCTGGCACAAGTGCCATGACCTCCCTGCCTGCTGCTGCTGCCAGGCATCAGGTTCTGCATGCCAAGTCAGGAGTGTGTCCCTATACCCCCGACCCTGGCTCACACCACACACCCCCACATCTCGCCCAGCTGTGCTCCACGCTCCCGCTGCCCTTCTGTGGAGAGAAGTAGGAGGGGGAAGAGTTCCCCCCAGTATGGAACAAAGCTTTCCCCTGCCCTGAAGGGGAGGAGTGGGGGACAAAGTCCCTCTCCTGGGCTGGGACACATCCTATAGTGCCCCCCCTCCCCACCCCACAGTGATGGGGTAGAATCAGGGGAAAGAGTCTCCCCCTAGGACCAGGCAGCCTTATATAGCCCCCCTCTCTACCCCACTGCAGGGCAAGGGGAAGAGGAGAAGAGCCACCCCCCCATCATACAGGGCCAGCCTCCCAGGCCCACAGCGGTGGGGGAGAGGGAGGAGGGGGAAGAGTGTGTTTGGATTGCTCCCGGCTGTCAGGGAGCTGCTGGGATGGGCATGCCAGGGCCTTGTCACACCCTCACTCCTCAGCTCAGCTTCCTTGTGGAAGGGAAGTGCTCCTGGGTTTCTGGCTTGAGCCACTGCAGGCATGTGCCGAACATCTATTCACTTGCAAACCAGTTTACTCTCTGCAGGTTAGACTAATCTGTAAAGGCTGAATCAATTCAGGCTCAGACTTTTTGAATGTCTGTCCCTAGCCCCAGTGCCCACAAGTCCAAGAAGCCAGTGGACTGGTGGGAGTCTGTGATGGGAGTGAGGTAACTGGAGGTGGGGGTTGAGGGCAAAGGGTCAATACTCAAGCCTCTGTGCATAGGTGTAAATATATCTACCTGATTCAGAGCAAGCACCAATCCAAAGATTTTGGAGAAAATTTTTTTGTGCTGAACCCATTTTTTGAAAATGGGAAAGTAGTTGGGAAAACTCCTTGGTTTTGCAGAATCAGATTCTCTTGTCTTAAACTGAAATTCTATCCTGGACCTAAGGAAACTTTCTGCTAAGAATTGTGTGTATATTTTCATTAAAAGTTTAATTTTTTATGAATTTACATTTTCTGATGAAAAGCTATGTCATCAGACAATTTTCAGTAGAATCAGTAGAAAGAATTTTTCATCATTTGTTTTCAATCTCAGGCTTTGCCATTATAATGAAAGGATTTGTTTCACAAGATAAAGCTCTTCAAGAAACTAATATTGTATTTGCATTTCTATTAATTATTCTGATTGTGCATTATCTGGGGAAAAAACTGCATTTAATTACTGAATTTAATTTGGACTTTTTTCTTTTTTTAACTTTTGCTTATCCTAAACATAAAGATTGAAGAACGAAGAAAATCTGAGTGAAGACTTTTCCTATTCATATCCCTGTAAAATTTAATAAATAACATTGCAAACCTTTTTGGTTATTAAATGAAACACATTGATTTTCAATTCAATTTTAAAATCTATCTTTGCCTGTTTATCTTAGTCTTCAAAATATTTTTTTCTACACCCATCACATCGGTTATATTAGCAATTAGACTGGGAAAATATGTTTTCTGTTTCTATTTAAGCTTAAATATACTTGGACTAAAATTGCCACAACTGTGAACTATACTTAATCTGCCCTTTTAAAATTGCTTATTTGGAATTGCCAGGATAAATGCAAGCCATTCAGTTACCAAGACAGAACCTGCATACCTGTCATGGTTTGTCCTCAAGGTTGGGATAACAGCATACATTAATATAAGGAGAAAAAGGGAAATGAGGCTATTTACAATTACTGGAGCTATCATAACAAGCTGACTGCACACTCAGGTAGGAATCAGATAGGCTTGGTTCTTGCTTCCAAGCTTCTGTTTGTATCCATGAGGAATAAAAACATAATCTAAAAAATCCTTGCAATCTGAAATTTTAATTACTTTCAAGGCCAAGACTCCCAAGTGCAGGGCTTGTTTGTTTTTTTCTTGCAATGCTTTTCTTACAGAGACTTCCCTCCATTTGTATCCAGGTGAGGATCTTTTGTGCAATAGACATCAGCCTTTAAATAGGAGATACAAGGCTACTGGAACCAAGTATGGGGAAGTTGAGTATGGGGAATGTACAAGCCTTATGCTTACTGTCAGGGCCTCTGATCGATTAGGCCTGGCTAGATCAAGGACATAAGCCATCACAGCTACCCCTGATCCCTGACTAACAAGAGTGCCATAATTTTCTGTGGAGGTGAACAACGAGATTGGCTTCTGCATCTGATGGTCACCCTTATAAGCACACATGCAGTCTCAGGTTGAAGGCATACCTTAACACACTCTCTGTCTGTTCTGGCAAGACTTGGTGTCACTACTCCTGATTTAACTTGGCTTTTCCTGACCCTGACCCTGGATCTTCCCTGGAACTAGGTGTAACCCGGGTACACCCAAGGGTATGCCCTATTCTCTACTGAATGGGATGGGTAGGCGGGCCGGGTGGGGGTGCTGTGAGAAGGATGCTAGACTTTCAAGAAGATCCCTCTTTCCTCTATAGAGTTAGCCCAGGCCCAAAGTTGCTAACTATATACAATTTATTAAGTTATAATATACTAACCAATAATCAAGCTCAAACCCTAAATAACACTATTTACAACATCAGAATACAACATTTCAATTACAAAATATAAGGTGCAAACATGAAACAATCTTAATAACATCTATTCTTTAATATAGTCCCTGACCCATGGCAACAGATAGTCCTCCTTCAAATGGGGTCCCTTGGGGGGTGTCCAGGAAGCACCAGAGGCCCCTCCCCTTAGGGCCTTGACAAAGCAGGGGGCTGCTCACTCAGTCCCTTCTCTGGGTTTTCCAGCCCCAAACATCTTTCCCCTGTGGGACCCAAGGGTCCAATGACTCATACTCCCTCAGATGGCAGTGGTCAGGGTGCAGCTCAATGGGGTCTCTTCTGCTGGCCTCTCCAGGCCTCTCCTGCACTGCTGGGCTCTTCCTCACCCTGTGCCCCACTATGGGCACTGAGGGCTCAGCTCCTCTCAACTGCTGCACCACTGCTGTTGAGCCTCATGCTCAGCACTACCATTTCCCCATGTCCTGGCTCAGGACTGAGGACTCTCTTAGCACAGGCCGGGTCTTTCAGGCTCAGCCACCCAGTGTGAGGATGGCTGGCTGAACCCAAGCAGCCTCCGCTGCTCCCTGGCTCCCAAAGCTCAGGCCCGTGCACTGTCCTGTGCACCGTGGGACCTGGCCACTTGCTGGGAGATGGGGCCTGAGCTGCTTCATCATGTGGCTCCACCAATCAAAACAGCAGGATCTCAAGCCTGGGACTCAACCCAAGCTCTGAAAGGTGAGCCTGCTACATAAGCACTGGCTCTCTGACCCCTAGTTTCTGATTTTGGTCTGCTCCTAGATTATGTCTCTTGGATTTCCCTTTAATCCTCCTGGAATTTGGTGTCTGTGGTCTTAGTCCCCCCACCTGGACCCTGGTTCACCACTTATGTAAACTGTGCTGTCATACTGCTAACCTCCTAGTTACTCTGCAGGGCCTATACACAGGTCCAGCCATGTTTGTCCCAGGCAAACCCTCACACTTATGATTGTGCAGGTGTTGGCCCCAAAAATGGTGCAACTGAACTAGATTAGTTTACCGCAGGGGATGAACTAACTTTAGATTGAGGAAAGGATTAACTTGATCTATGAAGGGTTAACCTGGTCGAGTGAATACCTGCATATGTTCACAGCACAGCTTCAGGGCTGGAAAAGCTCAGACACTCACCCCAGTCCCAGGGCTCTGCTGATCCTACCCCCCCTCCCCCGACACTGACCAGGCTATTTTTAGCCCCTCACAAGTACTCCTCCTAGGTCAAGCAATCCCTTCCCCACAGACCCACCAGCCCTCTCTTAGACACATTGAGCTACCCCTCCTTCATATCTGGCAGCTAGTGGTGTGGGAAATGGGCCCTTTTCTATTTGGATTCAGCCTGAATCATGGACAGTGATTCGATTACTTGATTCAGATCACTGTCCCTGATTCAATTCGGCTGAATCCAAGTCTGAAGATTCAATGCTGATTCTCTGAATCAGCAATTTGGACATAGACACAGCTTTAAATGTTTTTTCTACATACCTTGAGGTACCAGGTGCAGCTCTTGAATGCTGCAATGCTGGGGTGGATGGATCATCCTACAGGAGTGTGGTGGGGTTCCCCATGTGCTCAGCGGTGAACACAGAAGTGCACCAGAAGTACTTCCAGTCCACTTCCGGGTCTACCAGGGAGCCTGCCAGGGCCCCCCCCCTTTTCCCCCAGCTTGGCAATCGGCCACAATCGGCCTGGATCCCTCCCCACACCCAGGAGGCACCAGTCGCTGAGCCAGAGGGGGTGGGGGGGCCCCAGCATGTTCTCCAGTGGACCCAGAAGTAGACCATAAGTACTTCTGATCCACTTCCAGGTCTGGTGCTGAGTGTGCTGGGGAGCCCCCTGTGCTTCTGTGAGACACTCCCTATGTCCCAGCATTCCAGCACTCATGAGCCGCCTGCTACCTAGAGGTATGTAGAAAAAAAACATTTAAAGCTGTGTCTATATCAGAATTGCTGAACCTTTCCGAATCTCTCCAAATCGATTTGGAGAGTTCTGATTCAATTCAGAGAGATTAAAGGATCATTTGATTTGATTCGGATGTACAGATTCAGCCACCAAATTGGGCTGAATCTCTGCCAAATCAAATCAGGAACTGAAGCATCACAAAGCCCTACTTGCAGCCCCCACCCTGGACTTTCCACCTTCCCCCCACGACACACCACCCCTTCCTCCACATCAAGCAAACGAAGTATTGTGATTTCTTTTTATTTATTTTACATAAATGTCCCAGGAGTCGAAATAACGCGTGGCACTCACCAGCAGCTCAGGACGGGGCGTGCACGGGGTGGAAGGAGGAACCCATGTGGCTTGTTAGCTGCCTCTTTGCTGAATTATGGCTGGCCGATGATGTCAGCACTGGATGCCAGCCGGCAGAAATAAGAATGGCGGCCGCTGCCGCGGAGGGAGCAGACATCACGAGCAAGGAGCTGCAGCTGCCGTCAACGATGGGAGAAACCTTTGCCACAGGACCCATGGAGCCAGGAAAGCCAGCAGGGACAGGGGCGGCGCAAGGCAAAACATCCCGACAGGAGCCTGCGCCGGACAACATGGGAGCTGCAGGCACGGTACCCAAAGAAGCAGCTGGAGTAGCATCCAGGAGCAACGTGACCCACAGGTGGGGTGCTGGGACGACGGGGCACGGAGAAAGCCACGCCAGGGAGGGAAGACCCCAGGAGAGTCCTGAGGGGGTGCAGTTGGGGTGGGCATTGCTGCCAGTCCCAGATGGAGTGGCAGGCAGAAGAGAAGAGTGCTGGAGGTGATTGGTCTGGGGTGGACCATAAGAAAACCCCAGGGAGTGTTTGGAGTAGGCGACTAAGAGGGTAGGGAGTGACCTGGCGCTCTGTATTTTGTTGGTTTGTTTATTTAGTCACCCCAGACAAAGGGGTAGAGAGAAAAGGGCATGTACCCCGGGGACTGAGGCTGAAGAGAAGCCTTTGTAAATTTACCTTTTTTTTTGTATGGTTTCCCCCTGATGGAAGGGGTGAGGGCTAGGAGGGAAGTTAGGAAGGCCCCTACGATGGTCACAGTGGCTAGGGGCCATGGACACTTAAAGGCTAGCCAGGAGGCGTTACCCCACAGTGGGGAACAAGACCAATGGACAGGTGACGCATCGAAGGTGGCGTGAGGCCGGGGTGTAGGGGTGGCGGAGCCCCGTGAGTGACCACCGGGTGAATCCTGGGCCACTGGGTATCCCATCTACTGAGGAACAGCAAGTTGTGGCAGGAAAGAACAGGGTCGGTGACACGGGAAGAAGAGAGCAACTCCGGCACAGACACGACCCTGGGAGGTGTTTGACATCCACCCGTAGAGCAAAGATCGCTCGAGAGCGGTTATTCGAAGCCCAGCGGTCACAATAAATTACCAGAAGTTTTGAACGTTTATTATGAGAAAGTTTCCTCCACATAATAAACCTTACAGGGACCGAAGTCTTTAGGAGAGAAAGTCACTTGGAATTGTTACAGTTAAGATTCTTTTGGAAACTGAGAATTTTTATAACTTTAATTTTATAATGTAATTACTGTTTCTAATATCCAGGCTATTTTTTAATTATTTTGAGGACTGCTATAATCTCTTGAAGGGTTTTTCCTTTAAAGGTGTATTTAACAAAGTTTTGCTTGTTAGTTTGCTTTTTATCCCAGGCTTTTTTTCATTACTGGAGAAAGCCAAGTTATTATTTGATAAAATAGTATATATGGCATCATTTTTCCCCAAATAAGTTACTGTTGCATGGCTTAGAGGAAATAAAACAGAAATCACATACAGTGATTAAATCTAATAAGAGAATAATATATTATAGATCAGCAACAATAAGAGATTATAACAATCAAAGGGCAAGAACTATAAGCCCACTTTGTGACAATACATTTCATAAATCATTGAAAATTAATCTTATTAAAAATAAACTTAAAATAAGTGTTTAGCTACATATTCCTAAGGGTTCAACTAACTGTTAAAGATAACATATTAAAGTAACTACAAATTGGATTGCCATGCCAAATCAAGCTTTAATTTCAAGAGAACAACTCTTTGCATTGCTATTAATTTGTGTTAACTGATGTCCTGTGTTAACAGTCATTAGGGTCAATTCCTAATGACCATGTTTGCTTGTCGTTTCTGAAAATTTCTTTTCCTTCATGCCAGACCAAATCCTCAACTGTTATAGATCAGTGTAGCTTGACTGGATTCCTTGCTATTTAGCCCTTTTTGATTATTTTCTTTAGGAATATATATGAAATGCCATATTACTTGATGAGAAGATGAGGGTTTTTCCCCCATTTAACATGGTGGAGGGAGTCCCTCATCTTACAATCAAGTACAAGGCAGCAGAAGGCAGGCTGCAGCTGTGGCCCCAACCCAAGGTTGGGGCCAGAGCCACAAGTATAGCTTCTACTTTCCCCCACTGCTTCTGCATCCCCTCTTCCACTTCCCACCCCCCAGCCTCACCTCCCTCTGCTCCAAGTTTCACTCCCCATACTACTTCTTCCTTTCTCTCTCCTTCTGCCACACTCCACCTTACCTATGCTGTGCATGAGCAAGCTCCATTCTCACTGCAGCTTGGAGCACCTACTCAAGTGCAGACCAGTAGCAGCAGTGCCATCTCCATCCTGCTGCTAGAGGGCCAGTCTGGAGCCAAGATCAGTGTCCCAGGCTGCAGCAGGGATGCATCTTGCCAGGGCAGAACAAAGATAAGTAGGGGGTTGGGGTAGAGGGGCAGTCAGGGGGAAGAGGCTTTAAGGGATAGGAGATGTGAGGAAGACAGGGAAGATGGTGAGGACTTGAGGCTGTGGGAGACAGAAGCAGTGTGGAGGTAGGAAGGGAGGGGGGTGGGGGAGGAAAGTAGGTTCCTGTCCTGAGGCTACAGAGGGCAGACACAATGGCTGAGTAAGTGGGTGGTACAGTTGGCAGGGGGGAGCTGCCTGACCCCACTACTTGCCCATTGCTGCCCCCTCATATCACCTCTCTCCCCTGCCACCTACAGTAGTGGACAAATTGAAAATGATCCTCCAACAATTAGATTCCACATATAGAAAATTATAATAAATTTATAAATCTTTCATGTACAGAATCTAATCATTGGGGGCAGGGGCTCATCTTAAATTCAGAGTCATCTTGTATTCAGGTAAATGCAGTACTTTTCTGTAAATATATTTTATGTAGCCCTCAGGTCACCAGCATAATATTAAAGGTTAAAACAAACTGTGAAAGGTTAAAACAAGAGAGGCTGTTAAGCTGGAAGCAATGAAAAATGGTGAGGGATAGAGAGGAGGGGGAGTTGAGAGATGGGGAAACAGAAGTGCAAGACTATTAACTGGGAATATCCCATGTTGCCTTCCACTGGACTTTCCAGGTTTATGATTCCTGGGGCAGAAAGCCTGTGGTTCAAAGGGAGTTTTAAACCTCAAAGATGCTGTTTTTTGAAAGAATTGGGGAGTTGTATCAGCACAGAATTGCAAAAAAAATCTGCTGTGAGCCTTACAGTCAGCTTCTTCCAGCTACAGAAGATTAACTGAGCTGGTATGAATTTGCAAATGCTTCCAAGAAAGATTATGCAGTAAGTAAGGACTGTGAGAACACAGGACTGTTGTTTTAATATTTGCTCTGCTACTTTGGAGTAAATTAATAAATATTGTTTTGTTTTGAAGGGGCCTGGTTTGAGTTACTTAATCACCCATTGTCACAAGCTCCCAGAAGAAAAAATTCAGGGTGCCAAAATCATTTGGGCCTGTTTGGCTAACACTATTGATCATCGGGAAGGCTACAGCAAAGAGATGTAGTGCCTTAGACTGATGTTACTCTTATTACACTTTATATGGGAGATTAGAAGGGCAAGAAGAAAATGGCCACACATTCGCACTGTTTGTACCACTGAAAAAATGACAAATTGGATAGAAAAATGTTAAATCCAGGACAAATGGTTGTTATTTCAAAAAACAACATCTTTGTCCCAGGAAGCTTCGCTGCCACACATTTTATCTCTGTGAGTTACCTAAAGTTTCCCATGGTTCTACACTCTCCATTCCCACCCCTCTCCCCCAAAGAGGGAGAATGGCTGGGTCCCTGATAGTATTCCTAGTGTTGACTTGTCAGGGTGCACAGTGCATAGCCCCTGCCCAGCCCCATCATTAGTTGTCTGGGATATCACATTTGCTAAATATGAATCTTTTTCCCAGTTTAGGAATGCACGGGAATTAACCGTCTTTGAAACACCACTTAATACCTAGTGTAGACAAGGGGAAAAAAACCCAGGAAGAACCCCCACAGTCAATAGTTCAGTAATATGTTACTTAACATGTATTGGGTAATATGTTTGCTAAATACATTTTAGTCTTCCTGTCCAGACAAGACTTAAATCTCATCTTTCCATGTCTTCTAATTCTAATGCTTTGATCATTCATTTTACTTGCATAATTGTTAAATGAGATCTTGATCTTCTGCATATTCCTTCGGAGTCTGAGTGTGAACATTTGTGATAATTTCTGTAAGCTCCTTCAGGAGTTTTAGGGGAGATGACAATGTCATCAGCAAATCACAGATTATTTAAGAAACTCTTGTCGATGACCTTTTCTCATTCAAGGTTTTTGAAGATTTTAGACAAGAGGTGAAGCATTCGTTAAGACTGTCTCCTTGTCTACCATGTCACTTCAACTTACTATCTTCACTTGCCTTGTCAAGTTTTAAAAGTTGCTATACTTTTCATGTAGATTCAGCAGAATTCAATTCCATTTAATTTAGTTTTATCTTGTGTCTTTCATACAAAGGATCGCAAAATGCTTAACAGCGAAAGATAAGAAACAAGAATGGATTGCTGAACAAAACTGGTTACAGTTGCTTTCATACAGCAAAAAACAAAGATTTTTTTAAGTTTGCTGGGAAAATGAAGGTAGTAATTTAAAAATCAGTAATAATGTAAATCATCTTGCCTGTACCCTAACACAGCGAGAAAATAAAGAAAAGTCACAGAAATTTGAGGGCAAACTGCCCCAAACTGTGTGCATATGTGCACTATTTGTTTACCCAATTTAGGAGTGCAAAAATGTCAAATATACACATGAATTTTGATTTAATCTTGTATGTTGGCATTTGTAATGTAATACAGACATAGAGATCGGACAGGAACTTGTTCAGTTTAGCACATGCAGTACGGTCAAGGCTCATGCATAATAGCCTAAGCATAAATCCTATTATCAGTTATGCTGAACCATTACTCCTACTGAAGTAACCTAGGGCAGAATTTGGTTTTATAAACTTTATTTTATCAAGCTGACATGAGACACAAAGTCAGACAATTCCACAGGTGTTAAAGACAAATTACCCCAAGTTTGGAGAGTGAAAGGGACAGTCTACAAGTAGGCATAGCAAGAAAAATACAGCAAAACAATTTGATGGGAAATTAGAGAATATATTTGCTTTGCATTTTGGAATAGGTGGGAATATTCATGAAACAGAAATAGGATGCTGAGACTGCACTTTTCAGAGACTAGTTTTTGTAGATTAACCTTTGTATTACAAGATAAATTGTCTGTATTACAAGATAAGTAGAGAAGATTAGTTTTCATATTATAGGATAAATTGAAAATGGAGTATTGGAGAGGAAAGATTTGGAATAACCATAACAGTGAGGAAGGTTATGGAAAAGACATGAATGGAGATCTCTACAAATCAGTCTCTTCAATTTAATTCCTACTCTACAGGCAATTCAAGTTTGAAAAAAATACTTCTGAATGTTTCAGGGATAATTAAAGACCTAATTACTGTATTCTGAAAAGTGGTTTGCATTGTAATTTGCTCCCTCTCAGGATCAGTCCTGAGAGACTGGGGACAGAGTGTTTTTTTGGTGAGGACTGTGCCCCCACAGGTAGTTGGGTTTTGTTGTCTTTGGTAGATTCTGGTGTGCAGTTTGGGGGGTACTGGAGATAGTTGGCAGGTTTTGTATTTTGAGCTGTAGGAAGCTGGCTTCAGTTCTGGTGATGAGGTTAGGTGCTTGTTTGAATGTACAAACCACTTTTCAAAGCTGGGCCTACGAACTGCACTTCATCAGCCACCTAGGTAGTAGGTACAGAAACTCAGGGACTCAATATAGAGAGTGGAGTTCTGGCACACTGCGACCCGCTGGACATCTGACACCCCAGGTACCTCTGCACTTTTACCTGCGCTGCTACATCCTCCTTTCCCCCCTACCCCCCACCTCAACTTGTCCCTCACCTGCTGACGCCTCCATTTCCATTTTCATTGACTGGCTTTCTTGCCTGCATTGCGGGCCAGGCCAGCCTCTGGCTTCTTTACTATTCCTTCCATCCAGGACCAACTGCAGGTACTTCCTCAGCCTGACAACAGGGTTTTCAACCCTAAAGCTTCCAAAGATACATTTTTTTTAAGTACTCCTTTTTTTCCATAATAAACATATAGACAAAAACACAAGATAAGCCATCACACACCATGAGTAACACAACACAACACCTTTACTTCTTCCTGTCAAGTCCTTTATAAAACGACAGGCTCTGTGACAGTTCTGGTGGGGACCTCTGATGCTGCTGCTGCTGCTACTGGTGTTGAGCCAGCTAAGTTATTTTACCTGTTGTCATGTAAAGTGGTGGACCGGACCTGAGGCTGTAGGGGAGGAAGAGGTCTCACTGGGGCACATTGCCATGTTGTGCAGAGGCCCCAGCACCAGGAAGGGCACACCTTAACACACACACACAGTGTCACCACCCACATCATGAGTTTTGCCTGTTAGCAGCCAGAGGCGCAGGGCCCCAGAAGACAGACTACCCCAGCAAGACACACACACAGCTGGCAGGCTTTGTGGCCTCAGCAGGGGCCACCACCCCTGCAGTTTTCAGCCTGCTGCGCCTTAACACACACAGGGTCATCTTTGTCATGAGTTTTGCCTGACAGCAGCTTGAGGTGCAGTTCCCCCCAAACCCCTGAACCAATTTTCTTGGAACTTGGCATGCTTCGGAGCCGCCTCAGCCGGATCAAAGCGGCAAACCAATCTGGAGCTCTGGATCGAATTGCTGACATCCGAAGTGGCCAGAGCCAAAGCCAGATTGAATACCTGCCTACTCGCACAGGCCTACTTCATATACTCCAATCCCATAGTTTGAATCTTAAAGAGGTGTATTCCCACTTTATAGCTTCACCTTAAAAATCCAATAGTCCAGAACCTCCAGCTTTTGTCCAAAGTGAGGGGACTGAACAGACAGTTTTACAGCACCTTCGTTTTGTTTGCCTACGTTCTTCAGAAATTATTGATCAGAAGGCCCTGAGGATTTGGACCTGGTTTTTATACAGTGCTTTTAAGTCTGGGTTCTACTAAAAAGGAAGAAACCCCAAAATTGAAGTTAATTCTAATTTCTTTATCTTGTGCTCAGCACTGGACTCCTCAGAAAACGGATGATGTAGCTTGGTTGAAAGGAAAGATCTCTAAATAAAATGTCAGAAATGATGGGATAGCAGGAAAGGGTGGGCAATTTTAGGACTCAGTGCAAACACTTAATACAAATTATTACGCATGTTACTGCCTGTAATACCCAATCACTTTGTCTATTTGGTCAAATAAATTATATTTGTTTTATGGATTTGTAATGTGTCCAACATTTGTTCCTTTATCTAAATATTAATATTAGAGTTGGTCCTTTAATGTGCAGTCGCATAGAAAGTTGTGTGTCTTATTTCTGGAATCTCTTAAACCTTCATTACATTGAGGGGAAACAAAATTGAGATAGCTATGAAATATAATGCAGGTAGTTTTAAGACTGTATAAAGAATGAAATGTAGACAAACATCCTAGAAGACTCTTTGAATAGAAGACAGAGTTAACTAAATTGTCCCTAGTGAGGAAGGTGTCATCCAAATTCCAAATAGTGCTAATAAGATTAGAGATTGACTAAATAAAAAATACAAGAACGCCATGAAAACCTGAAACCTGTTGTTTTATTATTTAGTTACACATAATCCAGAATGTTTAACCCAGAATTTAACCTGGAGTAGAATCAGTGCTGTTACATGTCCAATTATACCATGTTAATAAAAATGTTTAGTAACAACCATACTGAATAATAGTACATGAACCATCTCTCAGGTGATTTTTGTTTGGATATAATATTTATCAAATCATTCTTAACAGGCAAATTTGTAAAAATCATAGGCTTTTTTGTAGGTAGTCTGTGAACAGAAAAGAGCCTGAGTAAATTGTTAGTTATTAATAGTATGCACAACTGTACCCAAGAGAAACACTTCAGCAATAAAGTACTGTGTGCTTGTGAAAAAAAAGAAGATGAGAATTCAAGGCAGAATTCTCCTTCCAGAACTGTATTACTCTCTACATGTACAGAACTTAAATGTATCTTGTAAAGCCAAAGGTATTTTCCATTTTGCAGATCAGAAAAGAGAGTTTCCACATACTTAGGAAGGGGATGCTTGCAGAATCCTCTTCAATGTTTGAGATGCTACTACAATATGGCAAGAATAAAGAAACAAAAACTATCTATGCATTGTGAAAACACCATGACAGAATCTTTTGAAATAGAAGTTGGAGGTAAATTATTGTAAAAAAAAATTTTAAAGCTGTTATATTATTTAGCATGCTGCAAAATCTGATCAGTGCTTTGATCAGCAGGAATTTTGCTCTTGGTACAGATAGTTTTGGACAGTGGAAATTTGAACTGTGACATCTGAACAGAGTGTTAACAATAAAGCACAGTGGTCATGGTAAAGTATAGTGGAATGTAACAAGAAATCATAAAAAAATGTATTTTCTCTATTAATTAAAAAAAGCCTAAGGAGCATAATACAATACGATAATTTCTCACATATATTTTCCCAAAATTGAAATTGCTGCTGAAAATTCTGAAGTGCATGTAAGTGAGGAAATATGTTAATAGTTATTTCTGCCTCTACTGGGGAGAAAATGAAAGTAATGCTGCATGTGGGACTCCCCGGCTGCTGGCTGTAAACACTTTTTATCTCTTTCCCTCTAGCAGAGGTTTATGATGCAGGAGCTGCTGCTTAATTACTTATTACTACTTACCAGTATTTTCAAAATCAGACCTTTTTCTTCATTTTGCCTTTCTAAAACAAGGGGTTTATCCAGAGGCATGTTCTATGTGAGAAAACATGGTAGCAGTGAGGGATAAATCCACACCTATTATAAATCAAGGTAGCTTTACCAAATTTAGTGAAACTATGCTCATTTAAAGGATCTGGCCCACTGTCTCTGTGAAAGCTTTAAAATGTATCAGAAGGATCATAAATTACAGCTTAAAAATTCAGGAGATTTTCTTACCTTATCTGACAATGAACAGATGATGTACAGCAGATTTTGGTATGGGATTGTAATGAAATACTTATCCCAGCTGAAAGTGCAGTCTCTTCCATTCCACAAAAAATGTAACAAACAAACACAAATTATTTGTGATTGCATTAAGAGTATTAGCATTTTTTCTTCATTGCTCCAGAGGCAAGTTTCATCTTTAAGCACTGAAAATCTTTGAATGTCAGTTTACTAGGATTTTTTCAACTGCACAGAAAAAAAATGGAACCAACATAGGTTTAGTATGAATTATTATAGGTTTATTATGCTAAATATAATTTCAACAAGAAAGGGACTTAATGTATAAAGACGGAATAACCAGAGCTCCTTTCAGTACCTCATTATTTAGAAAGAAATTTGACTTAATGAGCAGGATGAAAAATGGTGTTTCAGATGATGGAGGAGGGAGTCATTGATAAGAGTACTAGTGGAATTTAGGCCCTCTTGAAATAATGGCATCCAGCAAACAGCATTACATTTTATACCCAATGTGAAATAAATGAAACGGATGGATGTAATCATTCAGGCTGACATGCATATAGATTCTGTATGGCATTTTGGCAAAAGTGCAGTTTGCTACAATTTCAACTACTTTGGCAGCCAAGGCAGGCAAAATAAAACCATAGACACAGGGAAGAAACCCAAAGCTACCTCCAGTATATGCAGATATAGCCAGTAATTCCCACCAGTAATTAATTATGCTTATGTGATGCTTGGAATCAAAAAGTGTGTTTCAACTAAAATGCAAATATCTGCTGAAACACAAGACTTGACTCAGAGCATTATAATGTTTGCGTGTTTAGAGGAATAGGAAAACTATTAGCTACAAATGCAACCTGCATGACAGATCAAGATCCTGTCTCCAGTTCAGCCACTAACTTCAACGGAAGCAGAGTATTACCCAGAAAGTCCACCATGCATATTGCCAGGAATTTTATTGCATCCTTGAGAGCCAGAGGACATATCTAGTGCCTCATCTCTCATAAGCAAAGTCAAAAGAACTTATAATTCAAACAAGCAAGACAAAGGAAAGATAGAAGGTATGTAAGCTAAAGTAATGGACATGGCTGGAGTGAAGAGTTTCACTTCTAAAGAAGAGAGCTTATATTAAAGTTTGCAATGATCTTAATCAGCACAAGTACTCTTAAAAATAGTGAGAGCTAATGATGATAGCGTCTCTGCTCTCAGAGTTTTAAACACCTTCACAGAATGCTGTGCATTTGAACATAATAGGCTAAATCCTACTTCACGTTCACAACCTTAAGTAGCACATATCTCGCCACATAGCTACCTCTATTCACATTTTCAGATTCAGTGTAGGTAGGCTAATCCTACATTTTATTTCTGTGCATGTTTAGTAAGCTACACTCTGGCCATGTAGGTGTCCAGGTGAAACAGAATTGCCCAGGTGTGTGTTTAATGTTGGGCAAATCCTGACGTTTAGGTTGAAGAAAACCCAGAACTAAGTGGGAGCTGGACTCACTGGCTGTATCCAGATGAGTGCGGCCGTGCCATATGTGGAGCTGCAGACACGTCTGCGATACCACGTATCGAACATTCAGCTGCTGGCCATACTGCAAGGTGGCAGCATGGGGTGGAGGGAAGGGGGTGGGTGGCAACAGGAGATTCTGGGGCCCAAAAAACCTGTGAGAAAAAAGAGACAGAGCAGCGCGCATTGGCCAAAACCAGAGCCTGGCTGGCTCCAAGCAGCAGGATTGCCACCACTGCAGCCTCAGGAGGCCCCCAGAGCCCCAAGCAATGTTCCTGGGGCCAGTGCACTGCTGGCCCCAGCCTCTCTTACCCAACCCAGGGTAACCTGCTGCATGCCACAGGCCCCTGGCATAGGCATTACCTGAGGACAAGAACCAGTGGCACAAGGTATGTTGCTGCTTCTTTTCCCCGGGAAACAAACATCCACGCTCATGCGGATGTGGCCACTGGCTCAATAGGTATCATGCTTATTCAGAGAACAGGAGCCCCAGGGTCTGGGCCCATCATCCAAAGGGGATTTGAACCTGAATCACAATAACGTGCTCTAACTACTACTAAACCATACCTAGTATGCTGTGTAGCCTTCTTCTTGAAGCTGACTCACTAGGCAGCAAGGATGGGAAGACATGTGAGGTCAGGAAGAAGAGAGTAAGGCAGAAGAAAAGTGGCTTAGTGAAGTGGATGCTTATCTGGAAGGAGGAAACCCTAGGGTCCCTAAGGAGAAGCTATCCAGTGTTTTTTTTATCCACTGAATATCAAATGCAAATGTGTAGGGGGGAATCAGCTTCAAAATGAAGGCAGAAAGTGCTCTGTGTTCCTATTCTTGTGGCCTGGTGCTGACAGCATCTGGCTGGTGAGTAGAAAGGGCAGGTTCATCCCTCTTTGCTGGATGAGGATTAGAACCTAAACATCCTGCTTTCTGGTCATGTGCTTTAACCACCAATTAACAGGCTAAAAGGTTGCTGCTTTATACGGGCTAAAAAGTAAGAGGACCTTTGTTTGCTGGCTCATATGCAGAATGATTATATTCTACCAAAGGTGGAAATAAAATCCAACTGCACAACACCCAAAAATTGACTTTACCAGTAAGTGCCACTTAGGCATGTAGAGGTAAAATAGGATTTGTCCCATGAAGTCCACTAGACTAAATGGAAAAAAATATTCTCTCTTTTTATGGCTACATTGCAACACCTTTCAGCAGTGCCAAGTAATCAGAAATTCTTTTGGACATAAGACAGGACAAAACTTGCCTGGACTTATTCTCCATAGGATAAAATTCAAAGATGGGCACAAAGCCAGGTGGAGATGGAAAACCAGAGGCATAAAAAAAGGAAAGATGTAATTGTAACAGAACTGGTATATAAAAGAATGTTTGAACATGGAAAGTTATTAGAGATTGGATGGATAGCATTTGAAGAGACAGGTCTAAGGTCATGCACTTAAGTTGCCTTACTAGGATATGAGATAAAAACAGAGTAAGAGTTTCTGTTGTGTGGAAACTGCTATTGGCTGCAATGACTTACTTACAAGAAGACTTATTATGGTACACATGGAAAATCATGAATGTGACCTCACCTGGATTTCAACTAGAGAGTTACCTATGACCACTTCCCACTTTTATAAATATTAGTCACCTTGCTTAGAACTCCAAAGATATGAACTCACTTTGTACAGAACCATTGCACTGACATATACACTGGGTGCATATACGCAAGACACTTAACTGCATGGTAGTTTACTGCACAGTAAGCATGCACGTCTACATGTGCACACATTTAATGCACAGTAAAAATGCTTAATCACAAGTACATTTTGTACCTGCAAATGCAGATAGCAAATTTACTCATGATTAGTGACTGCAAAGTTACACACATGTAGATGCATGGGGAAGGGGGCAGTCCAAAGCTAGCTCCAGGTTTCCGGGCTGTGAGCCTGTGCTGCTGCAAGGCTCAGCTGCCTCTATAGCAGCCTCTGTCTCAGACTTTTAAAAGCCTGCGGGCACTCATAGCTCTGGAGCCTGAGGTCACTCCAGGTCCCTGTATCCCCCTGGGCAGGCCACCGATCAGTTGCCCTAGCCTGCCAGTACTCTGGCACCACTTTCTGGCAACGCACTGCTGTACAGCTGCCAGGCCCCTGGTGTCTAGGCCTGCAGGCTGCTCCAGGATGCTGTCAGCTCCAGCCAGGTCTGCCAGCCCCCAGACCCAGCTGCAGGCAACTTCTGGCTACTGGGGTGAGCTTGACCTGCCTGCAACCCATGCCCAGCATCCTGCCCTGAGCTCTCAGGTGGTGAAGGCCAGCTCTATCTCATGACTTTACAGGGCCTGCAGCTGTATTCAGGGGAGATGCAACACTTGGCAGGCAGGATGCAGCCTCAGGTTCAGTGCCACCCACAGCCAGGGCCCTGTGGATATGTCACCTCCACCAAAGGAGGACCCTAGACAGGACCCTCCCTCCTGGACCACCTTGTCATAGAATCAGAGGACCAGCTGAGTGGAGGCCCTGTGGGAACAGAATGTCATCCTGGCCCAGACAATGCAGGCCACAGACAATGACCACTGGGTTCTGGACACTGTTCTGGCCCTGGTGGTCACCTTTGTCCTGTTCACTGCCTGACCCCTGACCCCAGCCCTACCTGACCCCTACAATCACCCAACTCCCAGCAACAGATTCCCACCTGGGCCTGGGAAGAGGTCCTGTGCTGCCTCCAACAGCCAGGAGTCCCTGGCCTGGCACCCACCCCAGGTCCAATGCCACCCAGCCCTCCCTACCTGGGACAAGCCCCACCATTTGCCTTGGGTCCATGTGGGCATGAAGTTGGAGCTGCCTACAGCAGGTCCAGGACTGCTAGTCCTATAAACCAGATGTCAGATGGGGAGTCACCTGTACCAGGGGAGCACTGGCCACTGTCACCCCTGGGTGAGCTCTCTACCCACTGCACTCACCATGGTGTGCACACCCACAGGAGAGTGGCCAAAGACTGGGGTGCAGGCTCTGCCACTTAGTCACCCCCACTCTGGGATGGCACAAAAAGGACATGGAACTAAGTTTTCACAGGGAAGAAAGTGTTTTTTTGTTGATGGGTGGGTGGGTGGGTGGTGGAGGGGCTGTGTTTGTTGATGCGGGAGGAGGGGGTCTATTTATTGTACAGGGAAGAGGACTCTTTGTTGTGGGGGCTTTACTTGCTGGAGCAGAAGGGGGGAAGAGGAGTCTGTTTCATGTCAGGGGAATAAAAACTTGTTCTTGCAAGACGTGTTTGAATTAAGTGTGGTTCTGGGGCTAGGCAGGGGGTAGGGGGTCCATGGGTGGTAGGGCAGGTGGTCTAGAACAGGGAGTGCTGGAGAAGGTGGTCAGTCAGCGCCTCCTGCACCTGGTACCCTGGCTTCTGCTGGTGGGTATGTGGCTCTCCTGGGGTCTCAGAGGGAGGGGGGGTCTGCTGCCATTGTTGCCACAGATGGTGCTCCCACTGCCAGGTATTCTCTGTGTGGTATACCTCGTTCAACTAGGCCTCATGGAAGAGATTTTCCTAGGCCTCACAGATATTATGCAGCAGTAGGATGCAACAATGACCCAGGGGAGATTGTCCTCAGTGAACTCAAGGTGGCCAGTAAGGGTTAGCCAGTGGCCCTTAAGGTGGCCAAAAGTGAACTCCACCAGGGCACAGGTCTGGCCGAGGCAGTGGTTGAAGTAGGCCTGGCAGAGGTCCAGATGGCTGGTGTAGGGCTGCATTAGCCAAGGCAGGAGTGGGTAGGTGAAGTCCCTGAAGAGGAGGGGTGGGACCACCATGGCACCCAACTGCAGGTTGGGCACCCCCAGTACAAGCATCCATTGTCCACCAGGCCCAGCAGGCCCAAATTCCAGAAAATGTGGGCAGCATGGGGGCTGCCCACCCAGTTGGTACTCACATGTGTGAAGGCCCCTTGGTGGTCCATGATGACTTGGAGCACCATGGAGTGAAAGCCCCTCTGGGTGTAGTAGGGGTGATCTCTGTGGGGTGGGCAGGTGCCAGGGATGTGGCCCCTATCCAGGGCCCCAGTGCTTTAGGGGAATCCCAGGGCATGGAATCCCACTGCCACCACCAGGGGGTCTTGCATGTAAAGCATGGTATCACCCAGAATGTCCTGGAGAGCTCTGCACACCTTTAGGATGGCCTCCCCCATGGTGGCCTTTTCCACCCCAGATAGGTGGTCAAAGTACTGCAGGTTGGTGGGTGTGGCCAAATTAATCAGGGCAAGGGCCAGCTGGGTGTCCATGGGGAAGGGTGGCTGCATGCCAGTATGCTGCTGCTCCAGGTGAGGCAGAGATGCCTCAGGACATCCCAGAAGGTTACCCAAGTCATGTGGAAGGCCTCCAGCCACTGCTCAGTGTCCCAGGTGTTCTCGACAACATGCTGCTAACAGATAGCCCAGTGGGCCCAGAAACAGTGGGACTGGAAGCCCAGGAAGGTGACAGCAGCGTTAGCAGTGGTATCCTGGAACCCATCAGTGGCATCCCTACTGGGGTCTATCCAGGCTGATGGGGTGGAAGTGGAAGGTGTACGGCGGCATCCCTGGGATGGCAAATGGTGGGCAGCCAGGCAGTTGCTGCATGTGGGGGAGCCAGGAGAGGAAAAACAGCATAGGCCAGCCAGTGGATGGTGCAGTGGGCCAGCAGGGCCAGCATGGCAGCCAGTAGGAGCGCAGGGCACTGCCACGGGCAGGGACTGGAGCAGCCATAGCTCAGGGAGGCAGAGGCAGAAGCAAGCACTACCACTTGTTGTCTCTGCACTTGGCACATTGCTCCTGACTAGGGAAGTGGGTGTCCAGAGAGCAGCCAGCAGGGTTACCTTTTAAAGAGGGCTGCCGCATGCTGGCAGCTGCAGCCAAAGCCTGGAGCTCCCCCTGGTGGCAGCAGGGGCCCATTGCAGGGCCCGGAGAAGTGAGAGCAGATTCCCAGCAGATCTTCTCTGGCTTCCCTGCATGTGTAAATAGTTGCCCAGAACCTGTTACTCATGAGTAAACTGGTGCTGCATCCAATGCATGTGAAGACGCGCACAAAAAGAGCAGCTGCATTTTGCAACCTGAAGCTGGTCAACATGCTGCTACTCTTGAAAAGATAGATAATAGATAATAAGATAGTAGATAATAAGGAAACATATAGATAATAAGGAAACACAATAAAAAGTTCAATATACATCAGCTAATTGAAAGCAGCTGCTTGTGGAATGTATGGCAGAGCTAAAAGATAATGGCTTAAAAACTTTTAATGCTACAACATTGAAGAACAAGTAATACTAATGTTGAGACATTACATTAGTGACATGGTAACTCCAGAGTTCAAAACTGAACAGTTCATCTTAAAATGTAGGGGCACCTATACACGAGATGGGGGCGGGGGGGAGAGGGGAGGATGCTCCTGAGAGCCACTCTAATTAAAACATACACAGCATCTTGTGTATTCAGCATCCTGCATTTCAAAATGGTGGTGGGGGCACTTTAACTAAAGCCCATTCAACAAGCTTTAGTTCCAGTGCCTCCACCACTATTTTGAAACATGGGAATGCTGAATACACAAGGCGTTGCAGCATGCTGGAGCATTCTGATCAAAACACTCCAGCAGACTCTGCTAATTGAGTCTGCTTTGATGCATTCTAATCAGAATGCATTGGAGCATGTGTAAAAGTGCTTGAGTAGTCCAAAGCTGCTGACTTCGACAAAGAGCTGTAGATTGCAGCTAAATGCAGCTTGTGAAGTTAGATATGCATAAAGAATTGTTAAATGCAAGCTCTCTTTACTTTTATTATAGCACACCAGTCAGCCACTCAACATGGAAAAGGACTCATAGGATCATAGGGCTGGAAGGACCATCATGAGGTTATTTAGCTCAGCCCTCTTCTCAAGGCAGGATCATTCCTAACTATACTATCTCAAGTCACGTATCCGTCTAACTTGTTCTTGAAAATTTTCCAGGGATGTAGAAAGGGGGCTGTTGCAATGCTTAACCACCCTCATAGTGAGAAAATTCTTCCATATCTCAAGCCCAATCTCAACCTAACTTGGAGGAATAATCAAATGTATTTGCCTGTCAAAGCTTGAACTGATCATATTAATAAAATCGCTTTAAATAACAAAGCCAAAAGGAAAACATAAATTACATTAACACAAATCTGGCCATTTTTCACCACCTGATGACATTTGAATCTGTAGCATTTCACCTCAGCATGACATTTAAATCTGTATCTTTTTATGACAATTATCTTTCCAAGGAAGCAACATACAGTTTTCCTATGCTACTAGAAACTGTCACTATATTACTATTCCTGTCACATACCATATACAAGAGATAGTTGCTGAGCCTTTTGAAAAAAAAGAGCAGAGGCTAAAATGAATTCTCCCCTTCTATTCATTACCCATGTTCTAGCCAAACATCCATTTTTTGAATACCTAGTTAAAGGTTTCCTACTGCTGCTTATGCCTGTGCCACCTGTTCCCACCATGTATTCAATCAACACTTGTTGGAAATGTAGTTGTCTTGGCCAAGAGCTTCTGTTTATGAAAACACTATTTCTACATGGGGCATATGCAGTAAGCAGTCCCACTCACAGGGACAAGTTACTGTTATAAATTTGCAATTTTAAATGGATGAGGTGGATCAATGAGGATTACAGTTTGGTCCCACTGCACCTCATTTCAGATTGATTTAAAAGAAAAAACATTGGTTTAGAATGAAAAGAAAAAATATTGAATAATCACAGACTGTTTCTCAAGGTAATGGGAGCAAAGGATGCTAGAGCTTGGAAAAAAGCCTAAGTGGTAGTATCATGGTAATATGGAAAGTTGGGGTGAGGAGAAAAGAGCAAGTAGATAATGGCAAATGAGGAGAAATAGTGATTGATGGAAAAGAAGAATACATTTATAAAGAGCAGTCATTTTGGTGCATCAGAGAGTAGCACCTACAGTGAAGATCAAGTGAGAAGGTTCAACTAACAGATTGGATGTAATATCAGTGCGGGAATGGAAATCACTGAGAGTTTGGATTAGAAATTGCGATGAAAGGAAAAAATAGATAGGTTTCAAACTCAGAGGGAAAGGTGATAGCTACATTGCAGGGGAACTTACAGTAAGATCTAAAGGGGCTATTCAGCAAAACCTACACCAAGGTCCCTTTTGATCTATTTATCTCATGGCATATGAGAGGAGAAGCCACTGAAGGAACATCATGAGATGGAAGGAGTGGTATATAATGGAGGTACTGGTGATCTTTTTTAAGATGCCGTAGAAAGGGACAAGAAAAAACACAGGGTAAAATAGGGAGGTAAAGGTCAAAATAGGAATAAAAGAATATAAGGAACCTCTTGGGCTATCAAATCCAGTTCCCTGTGATTGCAGGTACTCGTGTAACAAACTTTTGTCCACAAGAACACCTTCTCAGGCCCCTCTTGTATACCACAGCCACAAAGCATCTGCTAAAAAACAGAACCAATACAACATGCCATAGGAAGGAAGCAAGAGAGACAAGAGAAATGCCAATTCCTTTCATATCTTAGTGTACATGACCATAGGGTGGGATGGAATGAAACAAATTCAGAGAGACAGGATTGACAGAAGTATCATTCAAAATTATTCAGAAAAACAGAGGAGAATATGAAAGCAGGTTGAAAATCATGGTAGGCTGAGATGAAATATGATAAATGAAGGGCAGTAGATGCTGCAAAATGTGAATTAGGAAGAAAAAACTGGTATAAGTCAAAGGATGGAGAAGAGAAACAAAGGGAGAAGCAATTAAGATATGGGGAATGTAGGGAGCATGAAGTGGCTGTAGATTCCCCAATAGATTGTTGACTTGATTGTGAGAGAAAGAGGTGAGCAAATAATATGGATAGAATGAAGTGACTGGAAAAAATTATAATGAATGGAAACAAGTGTTTGCACAGCCTGTTCACTGTTCAAAATGTCTAGTTTTAAAAGGTCTCTAAATTATGAAAACTGTATCACTGTTCACACCTTGCTTCTGGGAACCCTGTTGGAACTCAGTCATCTGTAGCTTAAAGATCTCAGCTGGAGCCAAAGCATTTTGAAACAATCATCAGGCTTTTTTAATTATTATTATTATTATTTTGCTTTCTCTCCTGATATAAGAGCCTTGTTGTGTATAAAACTTCTGTCAGGTGACGAGGCTGGATTTTTTTTCTGGCTTTATCTCATTATTTCAGATATTACCCTCTGTACATAATTTAGGTTCCTCAGCCATGAGGTTTCATTTCCATCTCAGAATCTTTCAGCTATAAAGGACTCTTTACTCATCCAAATTGCTGTGCCAGGCACATTGTGTCAGCAAAAGCAGTTTATTCCATCAGGGCGCTGCTCTCTACCTCTCCATGTATGCAGACAATGTACTGCATGCATCACCACATTGTGTGCATCTAATTATAAAAGTAAATAAATAAATGTGATCTCATGTTTTCTTCAGTTTAGCCCTGACCTGTGCTGTCCTGTTCCCAAATAAGTCTCATCCCTCTCCAGGACCTACACATTATAGGGCCTCTGGGAGGCATCCTCCATGCTCTTAGAATCTATTACCTGGAATGCTCTTCCAGGGCTAGGGACAGAAGTTACACATAAACTGGTTTAAGTGATCAGAAACTGGTTTAAACCTGTAACAGAACAGAAGCCCAGTGCAACATAAACCAGTTTCAAAATGGCTGAAACTGATTTAAGGTAAACCTGTTTGAATGTAGTATCAGACTTAACTGATTTAGGTTAAACCAATTTATGAAGCTTCTGTCCCAGACCCCTTCCTGGTTCAAGTTAAATCAGAGCCCCCAGAATCCCATCATTTTGCAATCCTGGGCTGGGCTGTGCTTTCTGCTCCAAAAAGCAGGGTTGGCTCCACCCCTCCGCTCCCTAGCTGGAGCAGTGAGGGCTGGCTTACTGGCCTCAATGACCGGCTCACTGGCCTCCCCAGGCAAACTCTAGCTGGGATGTAGGGCCAGGGAGGGAGATTAAACTTCCCTTCCCCAGAGTACAGAGCTGCCCTGCCTTGCTTGTTTAGTGCTTGCTGCAACTGTGGACTACAAATCCCAGAGGCACTTGGGAGCAGGAAGAGAGAGTGATGAACAACCCTGCAGACTCCTGCTACTGTGATTCTGAACTGCAAAGATCTCAGGGGCAGCAGGAATAGGAAGTGAACATACAGCCCATGCTGGCTACTTCCAGAAAGCCATGGTCTTTGGCTTCTAACTTGAGCCACTGCAGGCATGTGGCTGCATTTCCTGAATCAAAAGTGAATGTCTGTTCGTTTGCTTATTGATTCAATCTTTACAGCTTAGACTAACCTGCAAAGATTGAATCAATTCAGTCTTGGGCCTTTTGACTGTCTGTACTTAGCCCTGATGATAGGCACCTACAACCAAGAGGACAGCTATAGTGGAGTCACATTTTAATGTGCATATTAAACAAACATAGACTTTCCCTCCATTCTTTTAGATGTCTTTAGCTTCATCTGTAGGAGTTACCCATGTCTAATTTCCCATTTACCTTTACATAGCTTGGCTAGCTAAGTGTAAGATAAGATATGACTACACTTGTTGTCAGTGATGTTATGACTTGCTAGCTCACATATTTTAACAAGTGTACTCTGGAATGCTAGTGTAGATAAGCCAAGTTATAAGTTACCTTCTGTTGAATGGTTGAATTGAGGGGGGAAGTTGAAATCAAGGGGTGCCCAGCTGGGAACTTAGGCTTCAATAGATATGTCCAAATCACTGAACAGAGAGAGGTAAGGTAAATCACTGAGGTCATGGCATCTTAAAGGTAAAAAGCATCTCAACACTTCCAATTCACCTATTTCTTTAAGACTAACTCAAAACCCAGATGCTCTGGACTATTCCACTGCAGCTACTCTCAAGACCTTTGGGTGCAGACAAAAGTGCAGCTTCCCACTGTAACTGTGAACACTTTGCAGGAAGTGTTCTGAGTTACAGTGACCCCTCAGACCAAATAGAAGTTCACTGTTGGTTCCAGGGAGGAGAGGAATCTAGTTGCTGGCTGCCAGCCTGCAACTAGTTTCCCCTAGCAATGCTCTCTCCTCTCTCCCAGCCTGTCCCTGTTTCAGAATGGGAGGAGGAAGAAAGGAGAGGGAGCTCATTTTAGGGGTTCCCCAGCCAGCACTGGAGGGTGGGATGGGTGAATTGAAGCCCTCCCCCACCCACCTTGGAAGAGCTCCAATATACCCAACTCCACCCTCCAGTGGAGGCTGAAAAAACCACAGACTGAACTCCCTCCACTCCTTTTTCCCCTCCTATTCTGAAAATAGCTTGAGGCTGGGGGGGGTGGGGTGGCAGTGCAGACATAAGTTAAAGAGGATGCTCTGTTTTGAAACATCTTCACCTGACCTCTCATACAATGAGGGTTCAGATTTTTACCAATCGGACATTTTTTAAACAGTCTGCAGCCATGCACTTCTGTTTGGTCATAGCTATAGACTGTTTTCTGTGGCCTGATCAGGCAAAGATTGTCATTTCTGTCTGCATCCTTAGATTTTGTTCTCTCAAGCAAGCCAGAGACTAAAATCTTGACAGTGGCTTGGAGGGATGCATCTAGAGCAGTCTCACCAGCATATTTCTAGATTGGGAGTGGATGGATGGCCATGCTCAGGGTGGCTTGACACTGCCACAGTGCCCCACTAGCATGTGCTAAGGTGCAATTTTTCTTGTCTTTTAAAATGTTGCAGAAGTGTCAGTTAGAATGTATTAGGTAAAGCATTCCAAAAAACCCTTCTTTACCTCAATCAGACCAGCAGGCTAAGATGATTTAACTTGCTAGAAGAGCGGCATGAAAAACAGCTAACAGTAGTTTATGGGAAAATTAAAGTCTAGCTCCTTCATTTGTAATGGCTACCAGTTTTCACTGCCTGACACTTACTCCTCCATTTGGAAGTAGGCATAAGATGTTACTATGTTGAGGGGGAAAGGTGTAATAAATGTTCTTAATTCAGCTGAAGGAATCAACGAAAAAGTGGGCCCTACTTTTCTTTTCCAAGCAAAACAGATGTCGAAACCAACACATACTGTACCTGACCAGAAATGCAAGATTGGTTTATTGACTAAGTGTACTTGGACTAACTTGCCACCAGTTGGCAGACAAATACCAATATGTAAATGTGATGAGACATGCACCACACTTTGTAGAAAACCTGCAATGCTTGTTAGGCTGAAAAAAATCCTTCTTACACTTCTTACCAGCTAAAAAAGAACATAAATCAAACAGTTCTCCTTCAACTACCTTATTTTGTTATTTCTTGATGAAAATGGAATGACTACAATTTCTATGCTTCTTGAGGCCCAGCCATGTCATCTTCATTTTATTTGCCCCACTGGAGAGAAGTAAGTCTTCTAAGATAACAATTCTTTTTGTTTGAATCTTTCCACCAATACTGAACACTCATGCATGTTTTCTACACTTTTTGACATCATCAGCCTGGCAACTGTCTCATCCAATTACATGGGGCAAACCATGTTAAAGGCATCACCTTCCCAAATGGTAAATATCATTACTGCATGTGTAACAACTAAGAATATTGCCCACAGTGTCTGCCCACATACTTAAAAACTATCTGACACATCCACAACCTGTCAGCTACTAGGAAAGTGAACAAAAGAATTAGATCTAGTTCAAGTTAACTGGTGCTTCACCAACGGTGCTTCAACACTCTGCTTCTTTCAACAAATGAGGCTGAAGTGAGAAATTCACTTATGTTACCCACACTCACCTCCTCCAAACCTGCAAAACTGATACAAAAACTGGAGGAAGAAATTCTGTCAAATTTCATGTGGTTACGGTTGCTTGGGAAACCACTTCCTTGGTAACTACAATACATTCTCAGCACGTCTCTATATCAATTTGTCTCTTGCTCTGAGAGAAGCAAACCTGCAGTATAGTGTGAGGGGAAAAATGAATCTGGGATAAGACAGGGAGGAAATAAGCAAAAAAAATAATGATTTTTAAAATGTCTGTAAATTAAAAAAAAATTGAAAAATATCAAGAAGAGATAAAGTTGTTTTTTAACATTATTTAGGGGCCAAATTATAAATGTATAGGCACACATGCATTGAATTATAAGTGAACAGGAGGTCAAACTAGGTGCCTATGTGATACTGAAGTATTAATCTAAAGAACGTAGCTATAACACAGCAGCTGCAGTTGTAGTTGATATTTACCCAAGTGTATACCATAATTCAATGGCTATCATATTTGCCGCTAGTCTATTCTATGTTACAGGGCTGAGTTCTGAAAACATCTGTTAAAAATAATTGTAGCCTGCATGGTACCAAAGAAAATCATCAAAGTATGAACAGAGTGTGAACCCAGGTAATCCTCTTCCTGACTGCAGAGACTGCATAAAAACCATTGCTGTAAGAGCAACGTGAATTGTCTCATAAATATTTAAATTAGAGGTGACTCTGAAACCTACTAATGTCTAAATGTCAACATTATTAAATATTTTAGGGTTCTTTTTTTCTTCAGAAGTACCTAATATATTTTCTACTTAGCTCCAAACTATGTTTACTATGCCTTCTTGGGTACCAAAGGTCTGAGCTTCCTGGGCACCTATACGTGTGCTCCAGGGTGGAAGAGGCCACTCTAATTAAAACACGTGCAGCATCTTCTGTATTCAGTGTCTTGCATTTCAGAATGGTAGCAGGGGCACTTTAGCTAAAGCTTATTGACAATTAATTGAATCTGCTTGAATGTGTTGTAATCAGAACACGTTGGAGCATGAGAGATACCAGAACCTTTGTCTCCTCCTTGACAACCTCAGTAATAGATACAGCCAGTACAAATATCTGGAATGCAGTAAAACTGTCTGGGCAGCATAAAAAATGGAATTTTTAATAAATAACATAAGGAACACTTTACCGATGATATTACTGTTTTAATTAACTTAATATTTGGTGGTCCTACTGGGTCTTCATGTCACCATCTATTGGCCAGCCCTGCCATCCAAAATAGGTAAGTATGGTTTATGAATGGAAACAAAGGCTCAGAGTCTTTCTCAAATTCAGTGTGCTTTGCACATCTGCAATATAAAATAGGTATAAATTGGTTTGCATGTGTAACTGAGCATTCTCATTTTATAAATTCCTGTAGCAAAGCACATGAATTAGGATTCCTCTGATGCTCTCCTTTGTTTTACTCACCCTACAATTGCAGACTATCTCAAAAAATACCTTGTAATGCCCTGATAACTTCCTTATAAGTAAGTAAATAATGACATTATAAATATTGCTAATGATTTGTTTGTAATATTTTGAGGGTTTATTTAAATATATTCTCTTATCTCTACACAGAAAATATTGTGTCCTTAAATTGCTTTTTTTATAGAGAAACTAATTAAGTTTGGACTCTCTCTTTTAGGAGGCACATCATTCAACAACATTGGCATTGTCACTTCAACACCATCTCCAGCTTGCCCTCCACCCCCACTCCAAATAGTAGAGGCTGTGTTTAAATTACAGCTTTCACAGCAAGTTGGTCCTTTACTAAACATCAGTGGAAACTAATGGTAAATGCAGGAGTGTATTCATTCCACTTCTAGTGCTATTTCTTATTTTCAGTATGTGGACTAATTCAGAACTCTGTAACATCTCTAAAACTAGAATGAACTTCTAAAAGATGCCCAATGTGTATACTGCAGATTATACTGATACTTGCAATACAGCAAAGGGTTTAGGGATTGGATTACATTTCATTTTTGTCTGCCAGTCCTGAAAAGAAGACAGAAGGATATAAAAGGCATGTGTGATGGTGGAGGAGTTGGTGCTATATCTGCATTGTGCCTGTCTGAGTTAGAGCTAATTTTTCATGCTGTCTTCTTCAGTTGAGGATGAGTCTTCCATGTTTCCCTAACAGTTGAGGATGAGTCTTCCATGTTTGACTTATCTGTGTGTCCAAAGATGGCTGATAAGGCCTATGCAGGATCACCAGACTGTACTGCAACTCAGATGTGTTTCTATGTGGGTGGACAGCACTGGATTCCTGATTTGGTCTGCATCACACTTTCTGCCGCTCCCACTTTTCCATCTTCTTTTGTTGTTGTGAGATTTCAAAGTACTGAGATCCCTGCAGCAGACTCTTCCTCCATTTGGGTTGGTCCTGGGTGATAGTCACCCATGAGTTGACTTTAATGTTGTATTTTTTTAAGTTGGCCTTGAGAACATCCCTAAAGCACTTTCTTTGCCCTCCTCTTAAGCATACCCCTCAGTTGAGCTAGGAGAATAAAACTTGTTTCAGGACTCTGGAGTTGGACATCCAGATGACATGGCCGGCCCAATGAAGTTGATGTTGAATGATCATCACCTCAACACTCGTAGTGTTTGCTTGCAGGAGGATGCCAACATTGGTATATCTGTCCTCCCAGTGGATTCAGAGGATCTTCTTCAGGCAGTGTTGATGGTATTGCTCCAACAACATTAGGTGTCTTCTTTATCTTGTCTCAGTTCTGTACAGGAAAGTGGGGATCAAGATGCTTGATAAACCCGGAGATTGGTTTCAGATCTGATGTTGTGATCTTCAAACACTTACTTCTTCAAGTGTCCAAAGGCTACAACATTTGAGGTGGTGTAGGTTTCTTCATTGATGTTAGCCTTTTGTGACAGATGGCTTCCGAGGTACAGAAAATACTCAATGTTCTCCATAGTCTCACCATGGATCTGAATTACCAGAGTTGGAGACTGTTCATTAGGAACTTCTTGGTGGAGGACCTTAGTGATCTAAACATCAAGTGTCAGTCCCATTTTCTTGTATACCTCAGTAGAGATGTTGATGATTGCCTGAAAGTCTGTTTTTAAGTAGGCACACACTACAGCATCATCAGCATACTGAAACTCAATGATTGAGGTTGAAGTGGTCTTGGCTTTGGCTCAGAGTTTGCTGAAGTTAAACAGCTTACCATCCATTTGGTCATTTAGCTCCATTCTGGCTGGAAGATTGTTGGTAGTTAGATGTAGCATCACAGCAACGGATATTGAAAACAGTGTTGGAGCAACGACTCAGCCTTGCCTAACTCCCATTTTAACCTCTAAGGGGTCTGTGATAGATCCATTACTAAGAACCACCACTTGCATACCATCATGAAGCAGATAGAGAATGATGACAAATTGCAGTGAACATCCATAGTTCAGAAGGGTCCTCCACAACAGTTTTTGGCTGACAGAGTCAGCTTTTGTGAAGTCAAAGATGACCATGTAGAGAGGCTTATATTATTCCAGTTATTTCTCTTGCAGCTGGCAAGCTGTTGAAATCATGTCAGTTGTGCCTCTTGATGCCCTAAACCCACACTGGAGAGTTTGTGAGGAGTACTCAGAAAGTGGAAGAAGACAGTTCATCAAGGTTTTCACAATTATCTTTCCTGTGGTGGACAGAAAGGTGATCCCTCTGTAGTTTCCACAGTTGGACTTTTCTCCTTTCTTTAAGATTGTCATAATCATGGTGTCCCTGATGTCATCTGGGATTTTCGTATCATTCCAGATCCTTAAGATGAGGGCATGAAGCTGTGATGTGAGCTCCTCTCCCCTCTGCTTGAAGATTTCCACAGGGATTCCATCTGCTCCAGGTGCCTTGTCATTCTTCATCTGCTTGATGGCTTTCCTCACCCCATCAAGGGTTGGAGGGATTCTGAGATCATCTCTGACTGGGTGTTGTGGGATGGAGTTGAGAATACTCTCATCAACAACTAAGTCTAGATTGAGGTTTTCCAAATGTTCTTTCCAACAGGCATTAATGGATCCCCTTTCCTTGATCAGGTCTCCTTCATCCTTAGGTCTCAAGGGGGTTGGTCTCTGAGTGCTCAGACCATAGATGGCTTTGGTAGAACTGAAGAAACAATGCATATCATAGATGTTGCAAGATGTTGAATCTCCTGTCACCATCTCTGCCTGGGATCACAAAGATGTCCACATCACCCAAGCTATGTTAGGAGCTGAAGATTGCTAGACTGATCACTGACTCATCCACTTGGTTATGTCTTTCAAACTGGCTCCCAAATGATGACTGCAGCAGAAGTGATGCTGATGGAAGATCAATGATGAAGGACTCAAGGACCCAATCAAGTGAGACCTCTTCCACCAGTGCCTCAGTGAAAAACTGGTGAATTCCAAACAACATGGGAGAAGGTCAGCAGCATGTGGGGTGCCCTCAAGGCTACCATGGTCAGTGCCTGTAAAGAGACACTTGGATTTTCTACCAGGAAACATCAAGACAATAGGCCACATCCAGACTAGCAGGGGTGTGAACTTGCAGTGGCACAAATAGTAGTGGTACAAATTTGTCCCACAGTGCACACTCCTATACTTGCCCTTTGTTGCAGGACACATTGTCCCACTGTGGAAAAACTGCCCAATTCCCTGCTTTGCCCAGATCCCGGCTGGGCTTCATGTGTTATGGAGTGGCTGGCTAGGGTACAGGGTGCATCATGCTACATGTTGTGCCTGCCCTTGTCAGACTGCACCACATGTAACACCTACTCTGGGAACTGTGCTACACACAGCACCCTCTTCTGCTGGTCTGGGACCCATGCTGCATGCAGTATTTGTAAGTGCCACATGCAGCACAGATGCTGGAGCAGGTGCTGTGTGCAGCACAGTCCTGGAGTTGCTAGAGAGGGTATGATGCACAACATGCATTGTGGGTCCTGCCTACAGTTCTAATCTGGCATCTGCTGTGCCCTGTATGAGTTAGCTCAGGTTCAAGGACAGCACCAGGGGCTGGAGAGCATGGCCCAGCAGGCTGAATCTGGCCCACGGGCCGTATGTTTGACACCTCTGGTGTAAGAAAATAAGAATCCACATAAATGTAAAACAAAGGAATAGATTCTCAGTCATTCTCTTCCTTACATTAGGAGCTTGTACAGAGTAAACTAAATAAGTAGCACACAACTATATTGTAGTTACTCATCTTCCAAATATCTCTTCTACTCTTCTTACTAAGCATGACAGTCTTTTACCTGTAGTTCAGGATGAAGATAAAGGAAAAGGACAGGAATTAAAATTATCTGAAGATTTAGGTTCTGTAGTCCTCACTGAGTTATTAGCATGGATTAAGAAAACATGAAAATCTTCTTCAATACAAATTATTTTTCAGATACTATTTAATATACCTACATATAATAAAATGAATAGATGCATCTTGCCATATGATTGGAATAGAGGCATGTTTACGGGTTTTTTTTAGCAGTTCTTGATTTCTAAACTTAACTCTAATCACCGAAGTCTTTGTGTATTTACAAATGAGTAAATGGACAGCTTGATGCTGTCTCATGAATGAAAGCATATATGAACATAATTTTTCTTTCTGACATCCTGTATAACAGCACTAGCATATGTTACCACCTCAGCGAACATGATTAATGTCAGTTAGAACATGCGTCTATATACATATATAGACGCATGTTCTAACTGACATTAATCATCATATATGTATGCATGTGTATGTCTGAATACACACACACACACACACACACACACACACACACACAACCCCTGTTCTAACATATATATGACTGAGCTGTGCAGGGGCCTGGTGCTTCTTTCCATGGCTGCGGTGCCCCCTGGGACTGCCCACCTGTGGGTGGGTACCACTTGCAGGGGGTGCACCGCTGCCACAGAGGGAAGCACCAGCCCCTCCCCTCCACAGCCCAGGGGCCACTCTGCCTGCTGGCAGCTTGTCCTTCCCTCCCTGCTGGAAAGGTAGGTAACTCAGTGGGGTGTGTTCACAACATGGGGGTTTAATCAGCCCTAAATTGAAATGGTATTTTAAAAAATCCACTGCTTCAATTTAGGGCCTCCGTTTCATCTACACATACCTCTTAATAACATGTACTAAACAAAGTGCACCATAATAGGCACTACTGTGCATTAGCACTGACACGATTTTTAAGTGATGCTAATGCACAGTACACTAATTCTGCTGCGCTAATGCACAGTAGAATTAGTCTACTGTGCTGGTAACATCTTGTGTAGACGCGTCCTCTATTTCTGAAATCAGCTGACTGCAAGACTTCTGAATTATTAAGGGCTAGCTTCTGTCACCCTGAATTAACTTGAATAATTAAGATAAACGAAATTGGTTTGCATGGGACTTCTTAGAGTACTCATGGTTACTGTTAAATACAACCATTTATTTTGGTACCCAAGATTTTAGGAGCATAATGGGAGGTCAATTTAAAAAGCATGTGGGCTGTTATCTAATTATGGTGGGGCTTTTTGGTTCTATTTTAGAACCAATTTTTAAATATATATTCTTCTGCATTATATGTTGCTGGCAAGCAAATCCCTTCAGTATTTTAAAAGATTGTTTGTTGTGTTTTTAATTTCTCAGAGGGTTCAATTATATCTAGAATCCACTAAATTTAATAAGATGACTGTTCTTGCTTCACTTTGAGCTTACATTTGCAGGTACATCCACCTGGGATATAAGAATTTGTAAATGTGCATTTGCCATAAAAATGAGGGAGGAGGTATTTTATTGAAAAATAAATAAGCTAAGTATTTATCTTCTGGAATGCTTGATATAGAACTATGGGCTAGTCATGTTAGCTCACAGGAACCTAAATAGGACTTATGTAGAGTTTGGGAGCCTAAAATCCAGAGAGTTATTCAAAACATCCACATCCCAGCAGCCACAATACTCATTAAGTAACCTGTATTTGTTAGATGCATCCATTTTAGACTGCAGTGTTCCTTAGGGGTCTACACTAAGGCTTCTTCACATATTCAAAAATAATTAAGATGGATGACTCCTATCTAAGCTCCACTGTGATTCAAATAATTCCTTGGAGGCATCTAAACGTCACCTAAGTTCCTAAAAACAAAGGAAGGAGAAACCCATGTTAAATTTACTTTGACACAACTAAATTCACTTTCAACATTAATGTGTTCAATAGTTTAGTTGGAGACCACTACTTCCTGAGGTGATTTGAACTCTCCAACTTCTCAGGAGAATGCCCTAACCACTAAACTATAAGAGAGGCAAGGTAGAGTGACTCTTTACCATTCCCATTGAACTTCGGCTACTGGGCAGCAAAGAGCACAGACATCATAAAGAAGGAAGAAGGAGAGGAAATAGGAGGGATCCTGTCTTTGGTGGTTACACGGCTCCCACAATGTTAAATGCATGGCATAATTGCAACTTTGGCTAGCCTACCAGTGGCTAGCCTACCAGATATTGGTTGCTTTAAACACATCTAAGCAGAGGCAGGATCCAAGGGATGCTAGCCCATTGTATAATGAGCTCCTTCTTGCAGCACTCAGCAAGGAAACAAAAAGTAAGCTCTCATTGCTACATGACTCTGAGTCAGGCTGGGATGTAATTCATGCTATGGTACAGCAGGTGTGACATAGCAACCAAGCTTATGAGACAGGAAAGTTTGCAGCTATCACTTTTAGCAATAATGGGCCAAAGGGGAGAGAGCAGCCTGTGGAAGGAAGAAGGGAAGGCACTAAAGAATGCTTTCAGGGAAACAGAAGAAAGCCAGACTCCTGGTGAATGGAAGTCTGGTGGCAGCTAATTAAATATGAAAAGGAAGAAGAGATTGATGGCCTGCCTACTGTAGAGTTACTCTGATAGTCTATCATGAAGAAAGGATAAGGCAGAACCTGATGCTTCACCTCCACAGTGTTAGGACTTCCTGGTTCCTAACAGCCTCCTTTTCCTAGCACCCATACAATATGACATTTGGGGGCATCCTTTAGTGATGGCGCAGTTTGGAAGTGATCTAAATGGTAGGGCACCGAGGCAAACAATGCTAATAGACATGGGTGCTTCATTTTCAATCGTGAGAGTAGAGGAAGCTCCATTCTTACACCTAAAGTGAGAATGGGAAAAATGGCTTGAAAATTTTAATGGAAAAAAAATCATTAGTCTCCTTCTCAAGCAAAGCAATTTGGAATAGGGACCCAATAAATCCAAGGCACATTTGGAATGGTGAAATTAGGATAGCAAGGAATATTGGGCATAGATATCTTAAGAAAATTATGCATAACTGTAGACCTGGCTGTTGCTGGTAGGTGCTGTAGGGATTAGGCCCCCGTTTGACTGGTACCTTGCCCCCCAGCAACATCAGGGTGAGACCTCTAGTTGGCACCACTTGTATTCTCTGATTGCTGCTCTTGCTCACCTTATTTTGATGTTCCTCTTGGGATATGGTTCCCAGTAGGTGGTACATGAGATCTCACATCTAGGTTTCTTCATGGGGCTCCAATCTTCCCTTTACCCCACCCTTATCACATCTATGGCCAAGGCAGACTCCGCTTTCCACAGGTCCTGCTGATGGATGATCCCGTCTCACCAGCACTGTCCCACTTCCAAGGGTTGGTGACCTTCTGGCCACTAGATCTCTGGAGGCTCTTTCGTCTGTGTACCATGCCCTTTGCAACTAAACATGCCCCACTCTTAGGATAACAGCAAACTTAGGAATCTGATGAACAAAAAAGGTCAGCATCTGCTGATGGATCCCTGGGATCTTGTCTCCCAAGCCCACAGGCCCCATTTGGGGTCTCTTGGCTCCCCTTTCTTATGAGTTGCTTGGGAGGTGCGGCAGCTCCCCACTATGCCCCTGGCAGCCTTCCTGTGGGGCCATCCTCTGGGTCCCCACCCCTTCCTGCCTCATCTTCATCTGACTTGAGGCTGGATTGTCTGGGTCACACTAGCTAGTGTGCCCATCGCTCACTTGGTTAGTTCAAGCTGGCTTCCTGCTCAGCTCAGGTCCCAAGCTGTTGTAACCCCATTGCCCCATGCGGCCACTGGTCTTGTTGCCTGATGCAGTCTTCAGCCTTCACCCCTCCTCGAAGCTTCCCTGCTGGTGTGGTGGGTCAGAGGCATGCTGCCAGCTCCTCCCAGCCCCCGTGCCACCCACATGCCCTCACCCCCCAAGTAAGGTGGCACCAGTTACCCATGGAAGCATCTAACAGAGTATCTGGGTCAGATATGTAAGCTCCTGAAAGGGACAGGAGTTAATAGTCTTTCTATTGGCTATCTTTGGGTACCCAACAGGGTTTCTGAATTGCCCTTTGGGGCTGTCTAACCTTCCCACTTCTCTGTATGGAGCACATAGATGCCTGCAGCTGAGTCACTTTGAGACACCTCTGACATTTTGTATCCTGACTATCATATTACGTTACACTGCAAGACAGGATGCATAGCTTTCTTTAATAGGAAATATATAATTTTTCAATAAAACATAGCTACATGATATCAAAGTTGGGTTAATGCCTCAAAAGTTGAGTTCTAGTATAAATAGTTCTTTCTCAAGTTGTGCCTTCCTGGGCAGCCACTGCTTAAAACAAACAAACAAACAGATCCAGAATCCATTGGAGTGCATTAAAGTAGTCTTACTTTTAATCACCCCAGTTGCTAGGATCACCTTTGGAAAAAGCTCATTTAATGGTTCTTTCCAGTACTTCTCACTGGTGACAGGTGTTCACTATTCACATAATAGTCCCTGCTGGAGTGCATAAGCAACTAAAGGCCAAGTAGTTGTTGCTAATTTCATAATTTGAGAATTTTGCTCACTAAGCCAGTTAGCAACATAATTCAATGCTAGTTTCCTAGATGCAATAGCTCCAGAGGAAGACAGACAAAGCAACCTTTGAAACAATAAATTCTCTCTCCAGACTGTGTCGAATTGTATATTTCTATCAAACATTTAGGTTTTGTATACACACCTGTCTCTAGAGCACTTATAACAATAAAAGTGTTAGGAATTTTTCCATGAGGAAAATTTCTTATCAGCAAATGCTGATGAATCAAAACTAGATTTTTGAAGAAGTGTAACCTCAGTGAAATTTTCATTTTTCAGAAACTGACCCACACCAACAATCACAAGGAAAGCAGGGATTTGAACCTGGATCTTCTGCAGCTCAGCTTAGTGCTCAGACTGTTAGTTATTGACCTTCCAGGGGGCAAATCTTATCCAAATCTAGTCCCACTGTACCCAGCACTGATGAGACCACAGTTGGAGTACTTCAGCCAGTTCTGGGTGCTGCACTTCAATAAGGACAAGAAAAAACTTGAGAGGGTCCAGAGAAAAGCCACCCATATGATCAGGCACTTGCAAGGCAAGCCATATGAGGAAAGGCTGAGGGACCTGGGCCTCTTTAGCCTAAAGAAGAGAAGGTTGGGAGGAGACTTGATAGCAGCTTACTGTTATATCAGAGGAGTGCATCAGGAGCTCAGCGAACAACTGTTCACTGGGGCACCCCTGGGGAAGACCAGGACCAATGGACATAAACTCCTGGAAGGCCACTTCAGGCTTAATACCAGGAAAAACTCCTTCACAGTCAGGGTGTCCAGACTGTGAAATAAACTGTATCTGTGAGGGACCCTTGCCCGAAGCAGTCTCCACTCTGAATAAAGCTGTTGCGAGCAATGTGTGCTGGTGTTTGCTCCCTGTCTGCTCTGGCTAATGAGTACCAGGATCCATGAGTAATTGGACCATTGTCTCCCTAGTCGTTGGACACAGCATGGAGTCAGGGTCTAACATAAACTACATCCAGTAGTTTAGTTTGTAATGATGTGAAGTCATTTAACTCTCCAAACTGGTGCATGTGTAATGAGTGATGCCATTAAGCCAGACAAATTACATTTTCATCACATGCACATTGTGATGACCATCACACGTACAAGTGCCCTAAGATTTCCTTAATGTTTATTTGTATCAAACATAATTTTGTGTGGATGGTATCACCGTATTGTGTAAGCAATTCTTAAACCAATTACTCTAGCACTAATGTTAATAAGGCTGCTGCTTCCAAATCTGCTATGTATTATTAGGCTATTTGCTTTTGCTTTCTAACTTCTTTAGTAGTACTCTGAATAGAGAGTGCTTAAGCTTAGATAATACTTTTATGTTACTTTTATAACACTTGAGCAACAACAACAAAATCAATGCCCATAAGCTGAGTAGCATTGACCTTGCCTCTCACACTTCAAAATATAAGCAGTGTTTATAGCTTCAATCATCCTCTTAAAAAATACAAACAGAGCTGACTGTGCCTACCCCATGTGGATGCACAAAGCAGAAGAGATTTCCAGGAGCTTTTCCAACCACTGTTTTGCATGGAGCCCCTGGATCTGTGCTGGATGAGAGGAGGCTCAGCCAGCAGCAGCAATCTTCTCCAGTGTTGGGCATGGGCTGCCCCCAGTGCCAGTCCCAGACAACAGCGGCAGCCTCCTCCCTTCCAGGTTGTGAGCCCCCGGATCTGCACGCCAGATGAGAGGAGGCCGCTGCTACTGGCAAGTGTCAGGACTTTTGCTTTCAGCAGTTTGAGGTGCAATTTCCCAGAAATATCTGCACCTATACCCTTGAAACCTGGCAGGCTTCCTGCCCTCAGTAGGGGCTACCATCTCAGCAATTTTCATCCAAATCAGGAAAGAAATGACAACTTTTTAGGCATTTTCATGATTCCCCATTATAGCCATGGGCAAAATGTTGAAACTTGTCGAAATAGCAGAACAGTTTTGATGAAACAAAATGGGACAGTGCTTCGAAACTAAATGAAACACTGTCCCTTTGAAATGGTGAAATGGAAGTCAAAATGAAACAATGGTGTTTTGCACAGCCCTAATATATATAGAGTGATATTTCATTTTAATCACGGAATTTGGATTTGGAGTTACTTTTTTAAACTGAAAATTGGGGATTTTTTTTAAATCAGAGAAAACCAGGATCCCCACTTATCACTCATTCGCTTTTTAAAATTAAAGAAGTGGGCGAGAGCTTGTGGAACTGGCAGTTTGAGGTAATCATGTGCCATTTGATTATGGGTAGGTAGAGCAAAAAGGAAGTGGGGGAAGTGAGAAGATGGACAGCAAAGGTAAAGCAGAGGAAATCACTTTGATAGCTTTTGGCATGGAATAAAGCTGGATTTGTAGCCAAGTGGACAGGCCATACTGGATAGATACCATGGTAGGAGGGAGGGAATCAGAGAAAATTGCTGGCAAATGTTCACCTGGATAAAACCTAGCAAATGGGTGGTACACACTGGTATCAAAGTGAGCAGAAGGAAATGAGTAGGAGGCAAGTGAAAAACTGTGAGGATGTACTGTGCAGCAGCTGGCTGACATGGAGTAGAAGGGAATTATCTCTGCATGTAGTTTCTATGAAAGCAGCAGCAAGTCAGCTGGCAAAAGTGGGGTGTAGGGTAGTAGCCCATCCATTGGATTTTGAAATGTCAACATTATTACTGCCAAGATTTTGTGGTGTCAGAGCTGCTGAAACTAGTTGGCATGGCACACTGGATTCAAGGTTAAGCCTGAAATGAGTTGGTCCTTAAATTTTGTCTACCACAATCAGAATTCTGAATACAGTGAAACACAAGAATTGGAAAATAAGATGTTTAATATATCCTAATAGATCTACCCTTAATACTTGATCTTAAGCTTCTAATTAGATTACACAACACAAATAAAAGTGTCATCTAATTGAAAATCAAACATTGCCCTTTTTAATTAGGTCTGTAATTAGAACACATTAATTGCGTAACTGTAAATACAGTATATGCATATGGCTTTGACAAAGGAAAGTACTTTTCTGAGCAGTAAACTTTGGGTGCAAACACAAGTGACAATTTTTGCCTGATCTAGCCCCAGAAACTGGTCTACAGCAGTGACCAAACAAAAGTACACAGCTGCAGACCATTTTAAAAAAAGCTGGATTCTCAAAAATCTGAATCTTCTGAGCTCCAAAACAGAGTGTGTTATGTAACTTGTGTCTGCAGAGCTCCCAGACTGTCACTGTTTTCGGAATGGGGAGGGGGGGAAGGAGGGATGAGAGTTTGGTCTGGAGTTTTTTTTTAGCCACTAATGAAGCGTGGCATGGGATTGAAACCCACCCCACCCCCAGCCTCACAGGATCTCCAATCCACCCACCCCATCCTCCAGCACTAGCTGGGGAGCCCACCAGAATGAGTTCTCTTTGCTCCTTTACCCCCCTCCCATTCTGCAAACAGTGTGCTTGCTGGGAAGGGGGAATGGCATTGCTATGGACACCAGGCTGCAAGCTCCCAGCAAGCAGCTGGAATCTGCATCTCCTGGACCCAACAGCAAACTTCTGTTGGGTCTGGGGGATCATTGCAACTCATAGCACTTTTTGCAAAGTGCTATGAACTTCAATGGGGAGCTGCTCTTCTGCCGGCACCCTTAATGATGGCATTCATAGTACAGACAAGATAATGCCAATTATGCTGAATTTTCTATACAGTCATCCATGAAATGAAAAAACAAGAAATAAACTTAGTTTAAATATTAAAATATTACAAGAGCGATACCCTACATGGGGACTGCATCTACACAAGACGCTTACTGCACAGTCATTACTTGTATAAACAAGTAGTAAATGACTGCAGTAACCAGTTACTGAACAGTTGCACCAAGGAATGGCTTCTTCATAGTGGTGACTGGGCAGTAGCTCATGACTACTGAACACTAGTATCGTATTGCACTTCCTGCCACGTGATGCTACTGGACAGTAGTCATGGACTACTGCACAATCAGCATGTCATGTAAATATGGTCAAGGATCCCTGTTTTCCCAAGCAAAATCATTTACCTCTAACTCTGTGTTCAACTATATTCTCTGATCAGTGCTGAATAATTAAATCTCAGATTAACTTTACCCTATATCAGGACACAGATTTGAAAGTTATGGCCTATTTTTTATCTTGGATTTCACTAGAATATATTTAGCTTTTGAGATCTTTAAGTAATAGAAAATTCTATTCCTCAAAGAAAAAATAAGTGATATGAGAATATGGAATTCAGCTTGAAGTGGAGTACTCTTAAAACTGAATTCTATATTTTCATCCCATTTGGCAGTATAGGTGTTCAGGCAGGACCCTGACCTTTTCAGTGTCATAATCAAGCATATGATATTTTGACTTTTTCAGACCATCAGGCCTTGGCCTGGTTAAACGTATGGCCACTGTCATCAGATACCTCTCTGAGCTTGACCATCAGCCTCATGATTACACTTGCTTGTATTCCATAGTGTTAGTCCCGACTTTCGTCTGCCATGTCTTGATGTTTTAGGATGATAACAATCAGGAGGTGGTAATTCTTACTGCCACTGGACAACAATAATTCAATGTAGGTCTCTTTTGGGGTTCCAACCTCCCCTACATCCTGGCCTAGCATCACCCAGATGTTACACCATCATTGGTTTACACTGAGGTTAAATGGCAACTTTTCCTTCTTTTCTTTCAGGCTCCTGCACATCTTACCAATTGTCTTGACAGAATTCAATCAACACGGACTACTGGACATCTTCCCCAGTCTCTGGTAAGTCTCATTATTGTTTATGAGATGTTTTTCTGTCTACCCTCACTCCCAAGAATTATGCCCTCTAGTAAACCCACAAATAAGATAAACAAAGCAAAACAAACAAAAAGAACTGAAGCCTGTTCAGGGTCTAATAGATATTTTGATATTTCTGGGGATTTCCCCCTTTATTTTGATCAATCAGGTTGGCATCCTGCCAACCTAGTTCAGTATGCTGCTGGCACATTGTAGTGAGGGCATGACAGACTGTTCCAAAAATAAAAGAAAGAATAAAATAATGCCAAAGTCCTTAACTCTAGTGTTGGGGCTCAGACGATTTTCTCCTGGCTGGCCCTTTCATGACCCTACTCCCTGCCACAACACCACTTCACTCTGTGGTGTCTCTCCGGACAGCATCTCTGCAGTTTAATTAAGCTCCTCAGAGCTTTGTAATCAGCTATCCACTGGCTTTCCCAACCCGCCCGGCTTCTCTGGTACCAGGACACAGATCCCCAGTCTCCCACGCTCATGCGCCTCCCACTTTCACCTCTCCAGGGCCGCTCTAGTCTCATGAAGCAGCTTCTCCAGAACCGCTATTCCCAGGGCTGTCGTTTCTTTCTTGCCAGCTCTTTCTGGCTCTCAGTAAGTATTTCACTTCTTTCCTCTTCTTCACAAAGACTAACAATGATCTTTGTTAAATTATGGAATTATTTTCATGCTCAAATTGGACAAAGAAAGAAGCAACAAAGTTTTACTACACTCCAGCTATGCCTACATGAGACACTAACTGCACAATCATTACTGTGCAGTCATATAGTACTTATAAAAACAAGTACTAAATGACTGTGCAGTAACTCCAGTTACTGGAGCTACTGCACAGTAGCATCACCAAATGGCTTTCTCATGATGCTGACTGCACAGTAGCCCAAGACTACTGTGCAGTAGTGTTACATCATGCTTTCTACCATGCAACACTATAGTGCAATATCATGGGCTACTGCGCAGTCAACGTCTTGTGTAAATGCAGCCTCAGTCACATCAGCAGATACTACAGTGACTCTAGCCTATAACTTTCTTCTATTCTAAACATCACCCAGGCAAGTTTTAGGCCTCCATTAAAGCAAATTTAAGGAAATGACTGTGCAGAAATAGCAAGGCTGCTCCGACGTGTGGTAATTACAGAGTCCGCTGGAGCATGATAACTACCATGCTCTAGCAGACTTCAGCGTCATGTGTATCAGTGTCTGTGCACTGAAAAATGGTGGCGAGGGCACTTTAACTACAGCTTGTTTGATGAGTTTTATTTAAAATACCCCTGTCATCATTTTTCAATACATGTAATGCTCTGGGTGCTTTAATTAGAGTGGTTCTAGGACCTGCTCCAATTCAAGTGCCCCCTCCTCACCCCCAGAGCACATGTATAAATGCACATTATTTACGAACTTTCAGATCACGCATGAGCTTTCCTTATGTCCAGATGTCAAGAGAGGTGCATTTTATTTCCCAAACTTTAAGCAGCTTGCTGGTGAAATGGAAGGTGGAAGCTTTATTAGGAGAAAATCCTTAAAAATCCATCTGCTTCTGTCCTCCCAGACACCTGACATTTTCTCTAATGTCATTCATAAGAGTGATATTTACACTAAATTTCTTTGAGTGTGACTTTGTTATTCCCTCCCAACCCAACTCTCTAAGGCCAGCAGGGCTTGGCAAGCATGTATATAGTTGCATATTTTATATAGAGACAGAGACACATGGGTAGCAATTGCTCAAGAAAATAAAATATTATTTGAATCTCTATTGCATCCACCAGATTTCTCTGAAACACTATCCTAATTTCACTCCATTTTGGAGATGTTAAATGCAGGTGCTTTGCCTTCTGTGTATTGTTAGAAATGGACAGGCCCAATCTTACAAGAAGCATTCAAATAAACAATGATTTGAATAACAAGATTATACACATGCAGTTTTCCTATTCTCTTTAGATTGGTTTGATAATATTGTGAACCGGAGAATGAGGATGGTAGGGATAGACAGAGCATTGGAGAAATGCAATGTATCACCATCCAGGCTTACCTGATAGTTATGGTATAAAGGTTTTCACTTCCCTTGTGTGGAGCTGCTGTGTGATCTGAGTCATTATCCAACCTAGGATATAACACATGTAAATAAGCATTATTGTGGATATGTCTTTATTGAATACGAGCCACAGATAAACAAAAATGATCTATGGTCTTTGGGGTTTTGTAATATTCTTTGGGAAGGAAACTGGAATAAAACAGTGTTAACTGATGTACTAGAAAGTCACTAACCTCTCTGGGCTTGCTTAAGATTTCTCATGGTAACCAGGGACAAGTCAGCATGTAGCAAGAAGTATGTGAATCTCCTTATGAAAATTAAGTCTGTTGTCTTTTGTCACAGATAGTACATACATCATTATGACCTCATCCTCTAACCCCAGAAAGGGAAAAAAGGCCTACCTAGTTCTATTTATATCTGATACTACTGGTGCAAACAGAAGTGCAGCTCTCCACTGTAACTGACAATGCTTTACAGGAAGCTCTCTGAGTTACAATGATTGTCCCAACAAAACATAAATTCATTGATGGTTCTGAGGGGAGAGGAATGAGCCTGCAGCTGGTTTCCCCTAGCACCCTGTCCTTGTTTCAGAATGGGAGGGGAGAAAGGGAATGGAGGAAGCTTGTTCTAAGGGGGTTCCCCAGCTGTCCCTGGAGCATGGAGTACTTCAGGGGGGTAGGCTCCAATTCAGCCACCCCACCCTCTAGTGGAGGCTTAACCCCCCCCAGACTGAACTCCCTCCACTCTCTTTCCCCCCTCCCATTCTTAAAACAATGACAAGCTGGGTTGAGGAGCACTGACAAATTTGTGATGCTTTTTGCAGATTGGATAGATCAGCTTCCTACAACTGATGCTTTTTTTGGATAATGAAGGTTCTGAACTCCTAGTTAACAGCCACTGAGTGTAATTTTTATGAGGATGTTTTTGGTTTTTTTCTCTAAGTCAAATTGCATTTGGCTTTGGCACCCTTCAATATGTAAAAAAAAAAAAAAAAAA
>NW_017729000.1:27149850-27161058 GCF_001723915.1 Gavialis gangeticus
CATTTGGCTTTGGCCCCCTTCAAAATGTAAAAAAAAAAAAAAAAAAGGGGGGGAGGGGACGGACTAGTTGACTTCCATGACACATTTGCAAAGCTTGACACAAGACAGAATTCTAAAAAGTCAGAGGCACTGGAATGGTGTAGTGGGACCAGAGCTACTTTCTGTGAGCAAGTATTATGGCTCAACATAATACCATGGTAAGTAGGTTGCGCCCAGTATACCAGGGAAGCTGCTTTTTGTGTACCTCTCCCTGCCAAAAAAACCCCAAACAAATAAAAAATCACCCATTCTTCTGATGTGCTAGGATTATGTTGGATTTTTTTTCTCCAAGACAACTTTTTTCTCCACTTACCGAGATGAAAAACCTTTCCTCACCTTCCTCCCTAAGTTCATTTCTAGATGTTTGTTAATTTAAATACAGCTCTAGTTTCCATTACAAAAGTAGGCAGCCATATCAACCAATAGTATAGCTATGGGGAGAGAGACTCAGGCTAAGGGGAGAAACACAAAGATGACTCACCTTTGTCATTCGCATTAGATGAAGCTGCAGATGCTGGTGTGAAACAGGGCTCTGAGCTGTACATGCCAAGTCACTGTTTCCTCTAGATTGGCAGCTGACAAGCACAAGGAGGTATTTCCAGCTCCAGGAGCGGGCCACCAGGGACAGTCTGCAGCGTCAGTGACGAAAAGACACCAGAGGACTCTCCCAATGGGAGGTGCATGCAGCCGGTGACAGTGGAGGAGTGTAAGCTGTATGTGATGGTGATCAGAAGATCACTGAATTAAACAGATGTGAAAGCCATAGGGCTGTTACAATTATAAAGACCCTGAAGGATGGATACCTACAAAAGAGAGTCAGGTCAAATGTGGCTGGGGTGAGCAAAGAGCAGAGGAAAAGCCACCTGGTGTAGGGAACTAGCTCAGTGGGGTTTGCCTACCCAACAGGACTGTGTAAAGAGGCAACTCAGAGGGGAAGGTCTCTCTCATAGAGATGTTTATTTGAGTGGAGCAGAAGGCAGCCCAGAAGGGGGTGACCTTCCTCCTGAGGACTCTCAACTGAGCGATGAGGGAAGCTGTAGGGAGGGTTCACACTTTCCCTCTAGGGGCTGGAGTGTGACTGGTAACTGAACCAGCCCAGAGAAACCCACATCACTCATAGGCCTAGAGATTAGTGCCTGAAGGGTGGCACCCAGACATTTGTAGTTTGTTTTTTTGGAAGTCTGGACCTCTCATTCCCCCCCCTCCCCCCCCCCCAAAAAAAACAACCCAAACAAACAAACATTATCTTCAGGTCTTTGTTTGGTGGGGCTGATATAAAGGGGCCCTGAGTCTAAGGTCTAATCCCAATCTTGTTTGCCTGGTCATCTTGGAGGCTGCTTGGTAGTACAAATTTAAAATAATGAAAGCAGAAAGTGATTCTAGTGCAGGCTTGTGGCACTGGTGGGGGTGGGGAAAAGGTTGGAGCCCTGGTTTCCTCTTTTGTTGAAACCAGAACACCATCTAACATCGAGGAAGTGGTAAGGGTGGAGTCTAGGGGAGGTGGAGACCCATGAACACACTTCTTCAGCAGACCTAAAGTATCAGTTGTGGGAACTGGCTCCCCAGTAAAATCAAGTCAGGGCAGGAGAAAGGGGAAAATCCAAGAGCACTGGAGTAATATTTTGGTTTCCCATCCTGTTGTCACCCAATAGAAGGACACCAGGCTGAAAGGGACCTAGGCCTTACAATACCTACAGTCCATAATAGTATGCATACCTCATTATTATCTATTATGGAATTAGTAGTGTACAATATTGAAGGTGAGCTTATGAGGGAAGTTTTTCATACAGCTAATGACTGATTAACTTTTGAGCCGCTTGCAGTTATTATGGGCCTGTCTGCTCTCTTTCCCTAGTGTATAAAATATTAAATGGAACTACATTAAGTTCAACCAATGTAAATTCTGAATGAAGCCCACTGACATATTATTCTTTGTATGAAGGTTAGAGAGGGGAGAGACTTTTTTTTCTTAAGCAGCAAATTAAATAAACATTGCTTTTTAAATTGTATCCTGTGGCATTTTTTAAAATTGCACAACTGAACTTTCATAACCTGTATATCAGGACAACTTGTATTTCACACACCAATTCTACTGTCTTCTTTAACATCCACTGTACAAACTGCTTAAGAGCAGAAGAAGCTATGAGCTCCAGGAACCAACCTGCTGCTGTCTGTTTATATATTCCTACAGGCTTTACATGGGCTGGAAGAGAAAACTGCCCTTTGCATGCCTTGTCTCTAGAGGAAAATTGGAAGTATGTCCAGTTCTTATAAAATAATGACAATCACACTCTAGACGGAGCACAAAGAACAGATTTTCCAGGCCAGCTGCTCTGAATTAAGGAAAAATGTGGCCTAAAAGAAAATGAAGAAAAACATTTAAAAAGAAAAGCAGCATCCCATTTATGTATCAAAGTTAAACTAGGTCATTCTGCAACGTAAAGTACACTTTTAGTGGGTATAAATTTAGCAGCTTTCGCAGTATTATGCATGACAGTAGTCTTGTGATATTTCAAGTACAGAACAGGTCCCTGGAGACGCTGTGTAATTTATAATAGACTAACTATAATAAATTGTAGCAGCCAGAAAATGAACAGGATCTGATGAAATGAGGCATGTTGGTTTATTTGTCTTATAGGGAAGTCTTGTTGAAGCTTTAACTTATCTGAGGTCAGAAGGAAACAATGGGGAGTTTTTCAAAAGATAAAAAAGTAAGAGTGACAATTCTTTCTCTCCATCTCAGAAGAGTAAATAATTTAAGGAAAGAAACTGTGAATACAAGAGATTCCAACACATTTCCCCAGCAAACTCATAAACAATGTCACTTCCCTTTAAGTGCATAGCAAATGACTTACTGCCTCTGTGCGGGAAATGTTAGTTTTAATTGGTAATGGTAGCAGTACCCAGAGATACACCTGAAGGGGCATCAGCACTGCTTACCTCAGCTCTCCTGTAAATTAATTAGGTCCAACTGTCTCTATTTTCAACATATCTTTAACTGTATTATTTCATACTGTGCTTGCAGGCATATTAGGGATTTCTTTTTCTTTGACTGCATCAGTATTAACCAGGGGATGGTAACTTATCATGCACACATGGAAATTTGAACAATCAAAAATGTTTTAACTTGTCCATTCTAAAACACTGACAAAGACATAGATATAGCTAGATCAATCAAATTATCCATCTGTCCATCCAGATCTATCTCTCTAACTATCCATCCTCAGAATATGGCTCTACAGACTTTACATTTAAGACAACATGGTTAAACTGAGCTGAGCATCGCTTAAAACTTGCAAAGCTTTTATCTACATATTGGACATGTCTACACATGCAATTAATGTGCATGAATAAACCCCGGAGCTTACTGCTCTGGATTTTTTTGCTCCTAGGAACGCTATTTGAACATGGGCCTGGGAGCAAAAAACTCTGGAGCACATTGCTCCAAAGTTCATTTGTGAATAGCATGTGAAGCACAGTGCAGTAAATGTCTTGTGTAGATGCTTACAATGTTCCCTGTATTTACAGACACATCTGTAAGTTTATGCATCTGTATTTCCAGGGTGTGTAAATACAGACACATCCTGTATTTACAGATTCTGACCCCTCACAGGACTGAATGCTAAGGGCTTGTCTAGACCATAGCAGTGTATCAGCCAGACCATTCCTGAACAAGCCTGCTTCACCCATTTCTGTAAATACACTGTAAATATGCTGCTGTAGATGCTTCAGGGCAGGGGCGGGCAATTATTTCAGGCAGAGGGCTGCTTACTGAGTTTTGGCAAGTCACTGAGGGCCACATGACAGGTAGACTGGGACAGATAAATATTAATTTTCTATTTTTTTTAAGGGCTCCGTGGGCCAGGTAGAATGGCTTAACGGGCTGCATCTGGACCTCAGGCCGCATTTTGCCCACCCTTGCTCCAGGGTCTTCTTTTGCAGCCACTTTTGAGACAAGGCAGGGTTTGTTTTCATAATGCTGTTTCCTAGCAAACAAACCCAAGCAGCCAACTGGGTTTTAATGCTTCAGATGCACTCTTCTACTAGCTCCATTAGTATCAAACAAATTGTAACACTTTAATCTTCCACCTGTGGAAAACAGAGTCAAAATGAAGGTATATAAAGCTTGGAAATGGCTTGTTGACACATATTTTGACCAATTCCTACTAGTTATAGTTAAAGAATTCATGAAATGTCAGGGTAGTTGGCCATGGAAAAACTCCATACAGGAATTCTTGATACTGTTAGATATTGTCTTTATATTGGTTTTATGGTGAGTCTTGAAATAGCAATATTGTGCAAGTTGTACTACAATGTATCTCTTATGCAAATGCTAAGGTATTAAATGGAATGTCAACTAAATTAATTTGTTGTCCATTGTATAAAAGTTATTTATATGCATCTCAGTAACTGACTACTGAAGCACCTAAGCACTTGGCAGTACTAAAGATATGTTAAATCAGAATTAGAATTTTCTCTTTTTTCAAGTGATACTGGATCCTCACAGGGCCAATTGTAAGTATTTCAGTGATAAGATTAATATAGAGTCAACAAGAAAAGGCTTGATTTGTTCATGAAAAGTTTAGATTATTTTCAGAAGTTTTGTAGAAAAATAGCCTACTTTGATGCCAAAGTGCCCAAATCTAAACATCTTTGAGGAGAATTGAAAAATATTTCATTGTCAGGTTTCTGATAGAAAATAAAAAAAAAAAATTACAGAACACACTTGCAATTTTTTATTGAAACATGTCTATAACATTTCTGTATAATTTTCCATGTAAAAGTTTTGAGGTATAATATACTACATTTCCAATGTCAACTTGAAATCCTTTAGAAGATTGAAAATTGTATTTTAAGAAATATTTTATATGCCAAACCAGTAGTACATTATATGTGCAAAAAGGTTTGTGATGGTCACATTGTTAATAACACAAGAACTGCCATTTACCATAGGTTCATCTTGTCCATTATCCTGTGTTACACAATGGCAGAGAGTAGATGCTAAAAGGTAGACATGACCTAGGTTTTTCCAGTTTCTTTGCCACTTGCAGCCTCCAGGTCTAGGAAGTTCTGATTGAGACGATGTACCTCTACCCCATGTTAAATCACAACATATGGAATGCATCTACATGAGACACTTTACTTAAGATTAGCACAAATCACTGCACAGTAAACATCATTTACACATGCAGACACTGCGCAGTCATTTGCTCTAATCGCAAGTAAATTTGCTACCTGTAAATACAAGTAGCAAATTTACTCAAGATTAGCTACTGTGCAGTACGGCACATGTAGATGACCAGACCCCATCCAGGGAATCCCCAACCAGCAGGAGATCACTACTAGCTGCCCCACCAGTGGATTGGGGCAGGGGGCTGGGATCTGCCCCTCCCCTGCAGCTCTTTCAAAGCCTCCTGCCTTTGATCAGAAAGCTGGGGCTGGGAGCTTCCTGCTGCTGGGATAGGGTGATATTGTCCCTGCCTGGGCTAAGGTGCCAGAGCCCACCCCAGCAGCTTCTGCAGGCAGGAAGCAATCTTCCAGTTCCCACCAGGAGACAGCTGTCTTCTGGCCCCATGCTCCCTGCCAGCCCCTGGGCTAGCACCCAGGGGAGCCTAGGGGTCCCCCTGCCTGCTGCAGGGGGCTAGATCAGGGCTGAAGCAGGCAGGAGCAGACTTCTGCGAGGAGCAGTAAATCTGTTCCCGCATCCCCACACGTGTAGATGCTTGTCTGAGGTAGGTTTACTTTAGAGTAATTTACTCTGGAGTAAAACTACCCCACAGCATTTGCATGTGTAGATGTGCCCATGGAGAACAATCTAACAACCCACATTTTAAGCTGAGGACAAAATTTCTCTAACAACTTTTTTGCAGTTATCACAGGTATTTATTGGATTTGCCTGTGGGTTTGCTATTTAGTCAGTCTGCACTTTGGATTAACTCCATGTCTCAGACTTAAATTGAATTGTGGGTAATATGCATAATGAACCTTTGTCCACACAGAAATGATTTACCACTGGGCAGATGAAAACAGAAGTCAAAGTTCTGTAAATATTGCTTTGAATTTGTCCAGTTAGGATTTGTACACTTCTCTTTCACCATTGAACTTTTATTAGCATAAGTACTCACATAAAGCAAATGCTACGCTCTTGTGCTGGGACATTCATGGCAACCTTTATATTTTATTTCTCTATGTATTCTTATTAGAACTAAGCTCAGCCGATCAAGGAGAAAAAGCCCAATGTAATATATGTAACTGATTGAACTAAGAAACACAGTGTAACAAGGAAGCAACATTCATAAAAAATCCTCTAATATCTTCAAGTGGCAATAAATGTAGGAAAAATTCAGAGTTAGCCATCTCTTTAACAGGACTATAACTACGATTCAGCTAATAAATTATTTATTGCAAGTTCCTCACTGTGGTGAGGCTACGACTAGAGAACTCCTTTCCTCTTTCAGAAGGATAACAGCGATATTAAGAGGCATTCCAAACCCCTTAATCAACTGGCCCAATATGCACCCAGTGCTCAATGTGTCATGTAGATCTGTAGTTTGCACATGCATCTCTGTTTACAAATGTCCATTCTTGGTGTGTACACCATTTTACGAACATATAATTTTGTATTTATAATATGAAACATCCAAAGGACAGTGAAAATGTTCACAGTAAGTTTGCAAAAACTAAGACTTTTCCTGAAAAATGCATTCCAGATTGGAGGGTAATTTTGCTTTTGTTTTGTTTTGTTTCTTACTCTGCCATTTTAATCCCTTTTCATTATGCTCTTACCTGAAGGAATGATTACTGTACAAGGCATTGAAAACAGAATACCATACTTGATAATACAACCACATTTGTCCTCCCATTTCTCACGGACAGTTGTGCTTAGTGTTTATCACTATACCTTGTCCTTTTTGGGACTGTCAAAGAGCATATGCAAATTAGCTTGTACTTATTTATGAGCTCCTATTTCCAGTATTTTCATGAATATTAATGTCATAAAGTATGAACAGACACCTGATGACCAAACAAAACATTATCAGATTCTTCAAGATATGTCTTTGTAAATTTCTAATACGGAAAATCAGTACTTTTCCGGGACTATACGCCTCTGCCTCATGTTACATATCTTACACAATTAACAGGTTAATTGCACAATAAATTTAGACCAGTCACACGTGAAAAGTAGGACTGGCTACATGTGCAAAGTAATTATCACACAATTAACTGGTTAACTGAGCAATAAATTTAGACCAGCTACATGTGCAAAGAAATTATCACACAGTAAAAGTGACTATCCAGCTATAAAAAGAGCCAACCAGCGCTTAAGTTAGTGCTTGAAAATGTGTAATAATTCTATACCTGATTTCTATACTGTTTTCATTTGGAAGTGTAGCAGAGTCCTTAACATGTCTGGCAGTAAGCTATGTGCTCAAGTAAAATGCAGTGTGATTAGACTTACTAATTCACACATAAATGTTCTCAATATTTTGCTTCATGAACCATTAAAAGTAATAAGAGTAACCCTGTAGTTGCAAAAGTGCATAAAAGTCAGATTGCATGGGTTTGTTTAAAATGTTTAACTAGAAAAAAAAGCAAAGCACAGGAAGATCTTATTTTTTTAACTGAATTATTTTGGAAAAAGAAAGTTTAAAGAAAGTGGTCACAGCCGGAAACATTCCATTAGGTATTAGAGCACCAAAATGAATGCACTATGTTAGCTCTAGCAGCCTGTCAGAAAAAGTGAAAAAAATACTTGGATCCATGGGATGAGGTGTGTTCAGAAGCTTGTTCCTGAGATATAAAGAATGTGCAGGATGAACAAGAAGGTCACCTGGTGTATAACAAAATATTTTTACTGACTTTGGTGACTTTTATTAGTTGAGGTCCTGTTTCTGCATATAATTCCTATTTTTTTGATTATGCTTCATTTGATAAGCAGCTCACTAAGCTGGCCACACTAAATATCCTTTAGCTATACCAAGCATTACAAATTAATAATGTCATGCTGGGCATTGATTTTTATGGTCAAAAAACTTATATTAGTGAGCCTACTCCCTATTTATGTATCCATGTTATATTTATTAATGTTTAACTGGTATGATACGGGACCAATTCTAATGGGTTTTTGCATTAATGTTCAGTATTAATACCTGATGTAAGTGCAAGCAAACTCCTTTAAATAAAAATTGAAGCTTAATTCACAAAGAGAGTTGTGGGCTATAATAAGATAGTGTCAAAGTTGCATACAGAGTAGAGTAAGTTTTAATAATAACTGTGCAGTGCTTTTTATTTCTGTGCCATTGACTAGATCTTAAATTGGAAACAACATATATGCTAGTGATTATTAACCAGGGTGCCATGGCACTTTGGGATATTGTGAGATCCTTTTAAGAGTACTGTGCAGCATTAGGTGTGCAAACACCTAGACCCCCTCTATCTATTACATTTAAACAATTAATGAACAGTTAATTGCTGCATACATGTGCTACACAGCACCTAATTTAAAGTGCCATAAAATGGTGAGCAAGCCATAAAGATGTTCCAACTACAAGACTATTTCAGATTCAACATTAGGAATAACTTCTTCACAGTTAGGGTGTCCAGACTGTGGGATAAGCTCCCTCCAGAGGTGGTTCAATCACCTACTCTGGAAATCTTCAAGAGGAGACTGGACGGTCACCTTGCTGGGGTCACTTGACCCCAGTTATCTTTCCTTCTGGTGCAGGGGGCTGGACCCAATGATCTTCTGGGGTCCCTTCCGGCCTTACAATCTATGAATCTATGAATAATATAGAACATTTTTATGGTTCAGTTGTATGGCATCTTGAGTTTAAGATGTGGCCAGTGAAAATTAGCTGATTGTTGGCCTGGCCAGAGGCTGGGTGGGATGCAAAATCAAAGGGTTTCCTATGCTGGGGACTTTAAACCCTGGGGACCAGAAGCTCCTGGTGGGGCTGGGGGAAGTTTTCAGTCTCCTGGGGCTTTAAGCTCTATGCTGAGCAGTTCTGGTTGGGCTGCCTGGCATGGGGAAGCAGAGGCTCCCCAGACTGGGGATGTTAAACCCCACATCAATCAGCTTGGTTGACTGAGTCCACAATGAAATCTGAAAAAACAGGTCATAGTCATTCCAGAAGAAGGTGGAGTTAGGGAGCAGGTCAGGTGGGAAGGGCAGTAAAAGAAAGAGGCACATGGACAGCTTCAGAAGGAACTACTATCTGAAACTCCTTTCAGGAAAGGACATTGCCTGATGTAGCATAGAGATTTGATAGCTCCCTCCAATCCCTGCTGAACATTTATTCTCCTTTCTGATGCCCCCACATTTCCATGTCCTCTGCCTAAACAGGCTAACTAGAAGCCTAATGTATATGTATGATGACATTTCAAAGTGTCATGCTGCATCATTCCTACACAATGACCATAGACAGCTGAAATCCCTGCTCTCAGAAACTACACTGTCCTTGCATTGATCTGCCCCTTCATTTGGACACCCTTAAAGCTCTGCATTAACAGAGTTAGGGTGGAATACTGTTGGTCATTGACTCTTTCCTCACCAGCAGCAAACATGATCCTTTAGGTTTCTCTGGAGCTGATACCAATAGTGTTTTCAATCTACCGTAGAGAGATAAACAGCTGTCAGACTTTAATAGTTCACAGCTACTTCTATATAGAGCAGAAAAGTCCAGAAGAGGAGAAATAGATTACATCTTCATGGGTATAAATTCATCTCAGTTTTACTCAAGGAACTCCAAAGGATGTAAATGCATGAAGACAAATATCACATTTGTTATAACTCAACCCAATCTCTGAGTTGCACATGTAGACTGCTCTTAAATCCAGGATGATCCTTACAGAAATACAAATGGCCAGGGACTTTGTTGATGGCCCCCTATCTATTCTGGGTTGTGCAGTTATTTATTCTGTGAAAGCAATGCTCCATTGAAGCCATAGTATGAAGCCATAGGTTCTTGCTTCAGATATGGCTGCTCCCAGGAGGAATTAGAGAATATTACTCCAAACTGTGCTACATTGGTGGGGGCCAAGGTTCTTGTCATTCTTAGCCACTATTCTCTGCATAGACACTGGAACCAAAAGAGCTCTATAACATCTACAGAATCAACTCCATGCAAGCACAAGACACATTGCAGTAGGAGACACTCAGAGGTCTCCCCTTTGAGTCACAAGGCCTCATATAAAACCCCCCTAAAAAAAACAAAGCCCCTTTTGATGCCAGATGTGGACCTTAGGAGGAAGTCCAGAATCACAATCTGAAACACCCCTGTTCAGGTACTGCCTAATCGTGGAAGTGTTGATGCTTCCACAGATGCCTCAATTTCTACCTGAAGCTATGCTAAGATTCTGCTTCTGTACATGCCCAAAGTGTCTCAGTCTTTAGAACAGTAATTTGAGGTCAATTTTGTGTCTAACCCTATGCCTAAGCAGTCCAGTATTGTCCTGGAAAGAGAGAGCAAAACCTCAGAATTTGAGGATCACTATATAATAGTGCTAGAGCCTTCACCGTGGTTTCTGGGTTTTTGGCCAAGACCTTTTTAAGTATCCTATATGAAAAAGGTATTGGATAAAATAGAAAATAATTCTGAAACAGGAACTCAGGTCTCATTCCTTAAAGTTACTGCTATAATCACTAGACCGTAGAATAATATTCACGCTTTGTCTTCTGGCCCAGTGAACTGTGAATTTCAACTGGACCACTAGTCTATAGTTTAGTAATTAGTGGAATTCAAGCCTACATATATCACCATCACTCTTTAGGTGGTATGTGTGTGCTTGAATTCCATCAGGCAGAGGCACGAATTAAAACAGGACCTCCTACATCCTAGGCAAACACTTAACCTTTAAACTGCTGTATACCTTACAACCTCACCACCAAACTGTGGCTGTCATGGTTTAAAATGAAAGAACGACCCCTTCTCTGTATTTTCAGGAGAAGATTGAAGGTAGCCAATCCTGAGAGGACGTTAAATACCTTCCTGCAGGATTGGACAAAGTGTGTAAGCCCCAGAGAGAGGCAGGGTTTAAAACTTCCTTTCCTGCTGTTCTCAGTAGTTCTGTATTGGCTAACTCTCAGTGTTCCCCTACTCAGTGGGCACATCTACATGTGCAATTGCAGTGAATGAATAAATTGCAGATCTTATGTATTGCTCTCAGGTG
>NW_017729000.1:27161069-27164214 GCF_001723915.1 Gavialis gangeticus
CTTGAAGTGCAGTGAATGAATAAATTGCAGATCTTATGTATTGCTCTCAGGTGCATGTTCAAATGGTATGCTTGGGAGCAATAAACTCCAGAGCAATAAATTCCACAGTTTATTCACGAGCAGCACATTAAGCTGGGGAGGAGCAGCCCCAGGCAGGGGGCCTGGGAGGCAGCCTGCCAGCCTGGGGCTGCTCCCCACAGCTTAACGTGCTGTGGAGGGGCTGGCTGAGGCATAAGTGTGTTTTAGTGAGAGGATAGCCAGCAGACAACCCCCATACTGAAGCACCCTTGTGCCCTAGCCAGCCCCTCCAGAGTCCCCATGTCCACTGCTACAGAGTTTTTACTTGTATTTAGTCATTTGCAGAGTAAATTAGCTCACTCCAGCCTAATAGGGGTATGTGTGTAGATGCTGAGATGTTTACTGAGCAACTAATTAGTCAACTGCACAGTAAGTGTCTCGTGTAAGCATGCCCAATAGACTGGTGCTTTTTGATTCTATCTAAAGGCACCTAACGCAAGGTTATGGACCATCCTATGTGGCTGTGTACTTGAAAGATAGATGTCGCAACACACACTAAATACTGTGGTGCCTAGGTCCCTCTTTAGATTTAATCCATAGACCAAGTTCTGTCAGAGGCATGACTTCCACAGGATTAGGGGCAAAATAAAAGCTGACGTTCTCTATATTTGATCTTATTAAACTATGCTGTATCTAACATCCCTCCCAACATAACACGACTACACATACATTCTGTTAGGTTTTCTTTATTTATATTTTTTTAGTTCAAGAATTACACACTAGCCAACATTATTATATATTTACATGCTGAAACTGGCTGCAATAATTTTAAATTCAAGAAAATATCTCTTATGTGCTACTCATTTACAATCATCATTTTACTACCTCATTTATCCCAGAGGTTAGCAGTCCTTTTGAGAAAGACATGAAGATCTGATGCAATGATATCCACTAGTATTTTGCATTTTCTAGCCATTGGAAAATGTGCATCATGTGCATATAAGAAAGGCTACAAGGTCATTAGTAAGGCTGATGATTACTACATTATGAATAAATAGTACTAAGTAAAAAAGAGATAAATCAGAACTGTGCAAAGACAGTACTAACAGAACCATTTAAACACCCATGCAAATAAAAATGTGAAGGAATTCAAATCATAGTCAGCTTGTTAGAATTAATTATGCTTTATGTGTTCATATTGTTTTTAATGCAAAATAATAGGATGGACCATAAATGATATGCCTGGTGAATATCAGTCAAATGGCAGCAACAGTGCAAACATACAAAATGTTTATCAAATTGGAATAGATAACCTCATGCTGAAAGAAACAGTAAAAAAGAAAAAGAAAACCAAAACCTAGTATGAAATATAAGATTTCCATCATTTCAGATTCATTTTTCTATTCATTGTCAAAGCACTTACAAAAAAATATTTGATACATACGAGTTGTTTTTGTTGCATATACTTGCAGAGATGATCTATTTCAATTTAGCATTAATAATGAATATTTAAGGTGGTGTTATTTTTACAAAGTAGAACAGGGCAGTAGTTTTGATTAACATTCCATTTTCTTCTTAAAAATTTAGACAAAGTTCCTAGTGCATTTTATTAAACTTTACCTTTGGTGTTAAGCAGTGACTTACTAGTTTTCCCTTTTAAACAATTTCTGGAATGATGATTCTTTGGCTTTGGGGCACTACACTACCTAATGACAGTCAAACTTTTTTTTTTATTAAAGTCTAGTAATACATAGCATAAGGGATACAGATTTTAGGAACAGACAGACGCTTACTTTCCAAATTTTCATTTACCTTAATGCTCCTTTACACCGCCACTCACTAGAGTACTTTACAGGAGCTATAGTGCAAGTGAAAATCAGATGATATATTTTTCTTTTGATCTGAGTACTGAGTGCTGAACTACATTCTTCAGTTGCTGAAACTTTTTAACGATACAAAAGAACCTGTTATGCTAGCAGTAACATTGTTGCAATGGCTATTTTACACCACAGTACTGCCTCTTATTTTTTATATTAAAACTCGTACCTGGAATCCAAATCTGTTTATGTGAAAGGGTGTTTAAATTACTCTGCTAGAGCACTGCAATTATTGTACTTAGTAAAAAAAAGTCACTAAACAATTACTTTATCTATTGACTGCTCATTTACAGCTTATTTAATTATTTACATAATTTTAGGACACATTAACCTAAACCATAAATAGAATCAGCTTTTTGCCTTACCATAAAGTACAAATTAGAAGTTAAAAATGTTTAAGAAATCTGATAATATTTACAGACGTTCAGCTTAAATTATGGTTGCTCACATTATATGTTCTATGTACACATAGCAAAATGTTATGATCACTACTGTTATAGTATTGTACCCTGGCCATCCCACCCTATATTACTGTTCTAGAAATATTTAATATTTTTGCTTTTTTTTCTTGCTGTCCTTAGGACTTTTGTTTTGAAAAGTTACTAGTGGACAATGCTGTTATAAAAAAAGAGAGAAGAAATAGGCAAGCAATGTGAGGACTATTCTAACTTCAGATGCTAGGAGGTACAGTACTATCATAATGTCAAACTGTGCAATGCTTCATACGAATTATATGCATTGATCTGATATAGAAATGCCCAGTTACCCTGTATAGTTATTTTTTTTTAAATATAATAATTTGCTTTCTCAAAAATTATTCATATACTGATTGATGGTAGAAACAGAACTTATTAGCTTATTCCTTTAACACATCACATATGAATGCATGTGTGTGTACACACATGCACATGCACACACACGCACAGTGTGTGTATATATATGTGTATATGTGTATATATATATATATGTATGTATACACACACACACATATGCATAAATAGACACAGTAATGTCTATATACACATATAATTGGATAATGTTTAACACTTGCTTGTTTCACTTGTGTTCAGTACTGTGTTAATTATGGAATCGCACCATAAATAAACATAATAGTGAAAATTATTTGAGCTCTAATTTTTATACACATTTTGCCTAAAATAAAGAGGATTTGTCCCCAGGCATAAGCCCACCCTTCACTTTGTCTATGCATTGTGCTTTTGTACCTGACAGATTTTATGTCTTTTGTATTA
>NW_017729000.1:27164225-27176371 GCF_001723915.1 Gavialis gangeticus
GATTCAGGGTCACTGAATCCCTGGTTTGGCCACTGCCATGCTTTGTGCTTTTGTACCTGACAGATTTTATGTCTTTTGTATTATAATATAACTCTCTGAAGTAATCTTTAACACATTATTACTTAAGACCCTGTTTCCCCACCCCGGGAATGATAAAAGAAATGTTCAGAATGACATTGCTTGAGTCTTTCTTCCCAGTTGTTAAACCACAGTAGGATAGAAACTTAACATTCCTTATGCAAACACAGAAATATGTTGCATGAGTTTTCAGTTCTGAAAATGCATATCATTCTTACTAGCAGTCATATACAGTATATATTTACAGACTGATCTCAAAGATTTCATTAAAACTGTGCCATGTTGTAGTCATAATTTGCCCATGAATTTCACAAAGATGAAAAACACCTTAATTGCTGGCTATTATGCATAATGAAACAACAAAATGTGTAATTATATTACAAAAATGATCTAAATTTTAATTTAATATTTTAGTTAGTGAATCTAACAGTGGAAAGGAGCAAAAGTATCTATAATATTCACTTTAGGTCAGTTCTAAGGTAAAAGCAAGGTTAGTTATTCTAATCCACTTACAGGGTAGTACACATAAGAAAATCCACCTCTTTTGTATGCTGGCATAATTTATCGCTTTCATACAGGCGACCCAAGAAGAAGAGTAATTGATCAAGCCTTCTTAGGTTCTGGTTCTTCTATGCCAAGGTCTTGTCCATTCTTCTCACCTTTACCTTATTCACATCACAGTGTTTAGCCTTAGTACAAAATGTAACTGCTCAATTTTGGAAGGATCCTTCCACTTTTGTTTTAGATATAGAATATTAAAAGTCAACAGGATCGTGTGGAAGTTAAAGTGCTCCTTCCTCCTTTGAAATATCCTTCATAATGACACCTGAGCAGAAACCAGACATTTCATTTCACTCCCTGAATAACATCATCAGAGAGTATTATGGCTTGTACTGTAACTTCAGAAACATTAATGTGCAGTATTAGGATCTGATCTCCATGGTTTTGACTACAGCTGATCTGCTAAACCAAAGCAGAAAATAAGCACATTCTCTGTTAGGTTTTATGTTTGAGGTGTGCCTACCACATATGTGCTCAATGCCTCCTGTATTCAAATTATGTTTCTATGAAAGAAGAAGTAAAAGGCTCTTTGTGAAAAGAAATCTTGCACATAAGAGCATAAAATGTCTAACATAATATTAAACTGGATTAATCATAAAGGGTGCCAAAACTAAAGAACAGACTTCAAAGAATATTACTGATTTCTGGACTGGATCCTTTTCTTAGAAGTTGGGAGGAATTTGCATACATGATTCATGTATAAGGGTAACTTCAAATACACCTACAAAATATATTGTTTTGATTTATTAAATGCTCTCAGAAATCAAATCCGTGAATGGTAAAGCAACTTTCATCATGGAAAAGCTATCATATGATCAAAAGCTTGACTCTCCACACATTTCGGTGTTTGACCCTAGAGGCAATGCTGAGTACACACAATTGCCTTGATGGTAACTAGAGATGTAAATGCTTAGCATACCTTACTTTCTGGTTCTTAACAAAATAACAGTCAAAGCTATTTTTCTCATTCTGAAGCAAAGCCAATGGTAATGGAGAAGAGAAGTAAGAAATTACAGGGCAAACTAGGATCATTAATTCTCAAAGCTGTTTTCCTCCAGTCATTTCTCACCCTTTAAAAAAAAAAAAACCCATAACGTTTCCAATAGAGATGTTGAGTTTTAAAGGATAGACCAAGAGTAGAAAGAGAAAAAAAAATCTGTTTTTAATGAAAAAATGTTAAGAAACAATTCTTAAAGTATTTCTAAATGAATCCTTAAATAGGGAAAATGAAGCTGTTTGCATATTTCTCTGTTATTCAGAGGATGCTAGAATTTGTGTTCCTTTTAGAAGGTTGACTGTAGGTGAGAGGTAGCACAGACACAAGGGATTATAGCCATTATTTTGGTGACTATCTTCTGTTGAATTCTGAAGACATCTGTAAAATCTGTCAGGACTTGATGCTTTTAGTTACTGGATTTAATTTTTCATTATACAGGCAGCTTTTCTACAATGGTACAATAAGCAACTTTTATTCTATTACCTTGCCCACCTTTTGGGAAGAGTCTTCCTATACAATATAAAGTTAAATGGAAAAAAGTGTATTCTTTTGTTTTCAATAAAAATATATTTTCTAAAGCAAAACTTAGTTTTTTCAGTTTTAAAGGACATCGTTAGACCTTCTAAAGTAGGAAATGCTGAAAAGCACAAGCAATCTATTAAAGCAATGTTTATCAAATCCTTTCTTTTAAAATAGCTTATTGAGTTTACTAAAAAAAGTATTGTTTAGCTCAGCTTGAGAAAATATCCTACCGGCAAATTATTTTGTACTAAAAGATGTGTGATTGGAAACTTTCTGAATCTGAACGCTGAAAACAGCTAAGATAATTCCTGTAATTGTCTGCTCGACACAATAACTCTTTTTGTTCTCTCCTGCTGGATGTTAGATGCTAGATATAAAAGCAACGTCAGGTGTGAAGCTTGAAAGTATGCAAACTTGAAAGAAAACACTCAACTCCATATGAACAATTTGGACTAACATACGTACTATGATTGACAAAATTCAGTTGCACAGTATATATTTATAGCTTTCCCTCTCTTAGTGCTATATCCGGAAATCATTTCTGTCTCCTTTTTTCTACCCTTGGAAGGGCAGGGCACCAATGGTCTCCCTTTAGCCACATATAAAGTTACTGTTTGTCCAACCAATGTTTGGCACTTCAGACAAATGACTCCCTTTCCCAAATGTTGAGTGTAACAGGACGTCTACCCGTTTAGGACATGATGGCTTGGTCCATCTCTAAACCTGATTTCCATGCTCCCTTCTAGATCACAAATGTGATGGACTGTGATCACCACCCTATGCTGCTGCTTTAAAATAAAAAAAACAAACAAACCCTGGCTTTAGTTTCTAAATTTCTGTGCAAACTCCTGACCCACTCATAATATCAGTCAAAGGTTTAGTTCTTTCAGTAACAGGAAATACCTGAATACAGCTGGGACACCTTTGACCATGATCATCCTGGTGAGATGATAGGCACTACTTGTTTTCAAGTTTACACATTTTAGAAGGTAAAAGTGTGTATGTTTCATAAGCATGACAGCATCTTAGAACACTCTCTCTCTCTTTTTAACTATAGATGCATATGTACTTGATGTGCAATTTCACAAAGAAATGGCACAAGCAGTGGTTAAAACTTAAACCTGTCTTCCAAATTCTCTTTTTTTAATAGCTTGTGTGGTTTAGCTCATATGCATGTTACTATATAAAAAAAGAAGAAAAGAAATGATTGTTAGAATCAGATTTTACCTCCACACTTCAAATGCACTAATATTTTAATGGGGGGGAATGTGTTCATACTGTAACTTAAGAACAGATTAACGGTTTAGCAGAAGTAACCCAAATATTAGAAAACAGACCATAGAGTGGGCCAGCAACTAAGGTGTTTTAAAATAACTTTTGTCCTGAATAGAATTTTTCTAAGTCCCACTTTTGGCTGTACAACCGATTTGAAGAGAAATCCAGTTCTTGCTTTCTGTGTGGCTTTGTTTTTTAGTTCACATAATAAAGCCAATAGACAATATTGAAGAAGGAAAAAACAACAGGGAAGAATATGCGCGACCATCGATCTATGGCATTTACATCAGTCAAGTCAGGAATGGTAATTTTCAGTTGAGAGGCACGTCTCCGTAGCCTACTTTTCTTTTGTGCCACATGTCGTTCCAGGGCATTGCGGCCAAAGCTGTGTCGGGGCAAGCCAGCTTTCCGGTACTGGATGCTTGAAGTATCGTAGGCAAGCATAGTGCTTCTAGGGTCCCCAAGCCCCATAACAGCCTCAGAGGCAGCCATCTCATTTTTAATTTCAAGTGTGCTCAACAAAATATTTTCATGTGGATCCATCTGTAAGAAATAAGACAGCAGACTTAATATAGAGTCAAAGAAATCCACTAGATGCCAATCTAGTTAAAGGACTTTTAGCCCTGTCCTTCAAATAGTGAAATTACAATATTTATAAACAGGAATCTGCATATTCTAAGGCTAATCATGCCTGTTCTGTATGTCTGAATAGAAGGTATTTGCTGGACTTTAGATTTAGAGAGTAGAAGGAATACAGAGTGATGGCACAAGGCTGCTGGTTATCTCCTAATCTCATGCATGTAGAGCATAATCATTTGAAAAATATCTCTGAACCAAGACTTCTAGATTTCTGCATTAATTTTGCCTCAGACTAACACAGCTACCAAATACATCCCTGAAATACGGAAAATGCCATATTTTAGCTGGTTTTGGATAATAAACTTCATTGCTGAACAACAAGAAAGGTTTCTACACCTCCCTGCTTGCCATCTGACACGTCCAGGGAAGGGATCCTACCTGATCTGCACAACAAAGAACAACTTAGAACAACTCACAAAGACACTGTCATGGACCCAGAGGGACTGATTTCTATCTTCAGCTTCCTCTTTGCAAAAATGAAGTTTCTTTCCTACCTATGGGGACTTTTTACCATCTTTAATTTTCCCTGAGCCTAATGAAGGGAATATGAGCAAGAAAACTTGCAGAAATTTTTTTTTTCTGATTTCTCAGTTGACCTAATAAAAGGTATAATCTTTGAACCAAGAGTTTAGATTGTGCACCCATATCTGGGCTCAATAATTTACTGAGGTTGGATTTTCCGTTTTTTTTTCTTCCAGGAAGTGGCAGCCTCCCCTGTGACAAGATCTCCAAATATGCACAAAATACAGACAAGAATGTCATTCTCCAAAATTCACAAACTTCATAAAGCACAGTGCATACTGGGAGATTTCATCAGACCAGAACACTGGCAGATGGTTGAATATTAAAAGCAAAAAAAATCCATGTATTTATTCCAGAGTGTAATCACATCAAATTTACATTGCACAGTAGTTTCAATGTGCATTTAAAAAGACAAACAAATGAGGCAATTCCATGAAAAAATACCTATTTATGTGATGTTATGATTAAAAATGTGACTACAAAAACTTTATTCAAAAAAGGTTAGGGATAAATTCTGCAGTTAGTTACTTTGGCATACATCTGAAGTACAATACGTCCCTTAAAAACTTTCCATAAGTATGAGGTTATCTAAGGTTTTCCTTGTAATTCTCATCAGTATTTTGAATTACTTAACCACCAAGGTTAACTACATGCAAATACTTTGATTAATTCAGACAAGTGGCAAATGAAGAGCCAGCTATAACTTCACTGACTTCAGTGGATGTACTCCAGATGTAAACCATCTTAAGTGAGAAATAAACTACCCCATGGTTTCTTGGAACAACAGTAATTCAGTCATATTATGTATTCACTATATACTACTGTCAATATGCGTACAAAGGAGATGAAAATAACTGTTTTTGTGAGGTTTTCAATGATAATATTAAAGTGACGTTATTTTTGCAGCTATCTCACTATGGTGTCAGAGATAGCACAGCACAGCATTTGCCAACATTCAGGGAATAAAAATAATCTTTTAGCTGCCATGGTGTCAGGATGGATGGAAATGATTACTATTTAATGACAATCATTTTACAGTGTATTTAAATATTAGCTTAACTAATAGCATACACATATACTAACTGATAACATACACATCAAGAGGACAAACTTTACATAAAAGTTATTTGGACCTATTGAAACACTGTGATTTGAGTGATTACATCTGTGTTAGAACTGTATAAATGCAACAATTTTGGTTTGCCAGGCTTTCCTTTAAATTGTAAAGACTAAATGACTTTGCACCCCTCTAGTTCAATTGAATTTTACTTTGGACAAACCTAACAACTCAAAATGAAACTCAAATCATGATCTTTCAAAAACTATACAGATAAATATAGTGAATTAAGGGAGAGGGGAGAGTGGATTTACCATGCATAAGGTGATCCACAGGAACAGTTTCATGTGTCAGTTGTATTATGCTATAAGTGGAAACTATGATTATTCACCACTGAATGATTACCATGGATTACTTTGTACTTACCATGGGATAAAGCAGACACATGAAACAATTTCCATGGATGAGCTGACATATAGTACTTGCCCCATTCCCACCCTTCTTCAGTACAATTTCCTGTCTATGTTTTTAGCGTGATTAAGAAAAAATGATAAAGAAAAAATTGCGTGGATTTAACCTGAACTCAAGAAAATATTTGATCACAATACCTGGGAAGTCTATAAATTTTTAAATAAGACAAAAACTAGTTCCCTGCTGCCCAGTTGAAAAATCAGAGACTTACAACTTCTAAGCAAGTCTATGGAACATCTCCAGCCTCTCAACAAACATTTGTCTGGAATAATTTTCTAAAGCCTTATAGTTGTCAGTGATTTCTGGGGCAATATGTTTTGTTTGAATCACCACATAATCTCACACCCTATGAGACCTCTAAGGCTCTGAATAAAAAGAAAAGTATGACAGTATAATAAGACTGCAATAATGATTAACAATACAAAGGGAGGTAGCATATAAGGGGGGTGCAAAGACTTAAAACACTAGGGCCATGTTGTCTTAGCTCAGACATTAGGAGTAAAATTCTGGCCCTACTGAAATCAATGGGAGATTTGAGACTGATTTCAGTAGCCCAGAATTTCATGCTAAAGACTAAATGAAAGCAGGTTGTGAATTATTTTCACCTGAAAAGGAGAAGAACGTTCTTAATTTTTAAGAATCTACCTTGGGTTCCACTAACATGGCCACACCTAGAGTCCTTTGCGGCTGAATGGAAACTGACTGTATTATTTCACTGACTTGTATTGATATCAGATCACAAGGTGTTCTTTATGGAATATTATAGAATATACTTCATATGGAACACACAAATGCAAGAAAAAATCTGATCAATTCAACCTGGATTAAAATATTTTACAGTATTCAGCATTCAGATTTATTTTTCTCCAGTTAACTGCTATCTTTTTCTTTTGCATTGAGTCCTTGTATGGTTGGTATTGACAAATATTTAACAACATTGAAATGTGAGCATGTACCTGGTTAATTTGTCAACACAGCAAGTCTTGTACATTTGGCAGCAGTTAAGTAGGATTAATATCACTAAACAAAAAAGAAATCTGTGCCCATAATATATTATGCTTTACATGCTTTATTATTTTAAATTCCTAGGGGAAAGTATCTTCTAATGAACTTAACACATTTGTATAATGAGAGCTGGAGCAGAGGTTTCCAACATCTCAACAACTTTTTTTGAGGAAAAGTAGAAACAACCCAGTATTTAGTGAAATTAGTGATGGGCGAACCTCCAAATGGTAGAATGGTCAGATAAGCACCCAGAAATTCATGTGCTTCTCTAGCACTTAGTCTGACCTTCTGCATCTGGAACAGTGACAGAACATTGCAGAGGAACTGAATATTTCATGGTATGCAGATCTCTCATTTCCAATCCAGTAACGCAAAAGGACACAAAAATGAAAAGTAAGGAAAAGTAAATTAACTTTGCTATTGAACCTCGTAAAAGACAGTTTACTGTGAGGTACAAGACATGGTTTGGAGTGTCATTGTCACCTACCTGGTTCGCCCAACCCTAAATAAAATGTACTTTGGTAACTAAACTGAAGCTTGAGAAGATGATAACAAATTACATTTACTATATACACTTTTTATACAAAATGATCCCAAAGCGCTTTCCAAACTTTAGAAAGAAAAATCACTTCATGTGCCAGTGAAGTGCAATCACCTCTCAGGTGAAATGTGGTGACTGTATAACAGTACAGAACAACACACTTTATTTTCATAGAGGAAATGAAGAATGCTGTCGCCAATTGAAACTATGGGGTGGGTGGGTGGTGGTGGGAATGTTAGGTAAGCAGAATATAGTTACATAAATTGCAATTTGGCCAGAATGCTTGGGGTTGAGATGCCTATGCTTACAAAAAGTGCCATGGGATCTTTAGTGACCACAAATGGTCAGGACCTCAATTTTAAGCCTCTGAGGATAAAAACATGAGAAAACAATGAAAGATACCTTTGTTGAATACATTTCTGGACAATGATATGTGCCAATTATTCTTCTGTCCTGTAAGTTAATAAAATCAAGACCAGTTTCCTTAGAGATAAGGTAGCTATTATCTTTCAGTAAAATTAATGCACTATAGGGTATTAATAGGATAATTAATTAAAGTTACAGGGCCCTCTGAGCCAACAACTAGCATAAACGTATTCTGGCTTTAGAGGTATAATTAGTGCTTTGGCCCTGCTTCTGTACGTAACATAAATTTGTGATGTAAATGTATTTTTTTTCCAACTGGTCTTTCTGACCAAGGAAGACATGATGATATGAAAAAAAACTATTTTGGGGGAAAATAAGTGTACAAGTGGTTTTAACAGGTGGTAGGAGAAGGTTTAAAAGATTTCTTGGTGCTGAAGGATTGTTCAGCCATAGAACTGGACTTTTTATGGTGAACAATAGAGTTCAAACATAATGGAGAAATTCCCACGGATAGGGAGGAAGGGACTATGAGAAGATGAAGAAAAAGCATCAGTAAGAGCCATGGAAATAAAAGGTGAATTCACAAGTGGAAAAGAAGTGACGAGAGTGCAGCAGACATGCAAGTTTTTACTATCAGTTTAAAAAGATGGATGGCAAAATAAATGGCATAAATGGTATTCACTGTAGGTCCAGGCCACCTGAAACTATAAGACACCATGAGTTGGTTGCTGATTTTTTCAGATGGCTTCCCAAGCAAAGGAAATACAGAGGAGAGTATTTAAATGTTACCATTATTTATTCCATTTGCCATCTAGAAGCTCCAAAATGATGGCTATCTAAAATAACTCCTACTGCAATTTTTCATTAACTTGCTATAAAATAACTTACATGTAGAACTTCTACACTAATTCATGCATACATATACATTTTAGGAATATTTACTTTCACAAGTGACTAATTCTCACATTGCTAGCATCAACAAAACTACTTTCTTGGTTTTACAGCATTATCTCATGCTAAACATTTGTTTTTCAAAAGGAACATTTATAACCAATAACTTAGCACTTCTAAGCACATATCATCAATGACAGATTTACTTTTTAGAATTCAGTCTCATTTAATTTAATCTACATAGTAATATACAATTACTTGCAGGCACTGATTGTTCATTTTAAATGCAGAGTGGCACAGGAGCAATATATAAGAAAGATAGGATGGCTGGTGTTTCTGACTGTGAAATCTGGTGAAACAAAAGACAAGTGAGAGCTGCATAAAAGTCAGGAATGATTAGGTAAGGTTACCCCAGACAAATCAAAATGGTCCATTATACCAGGACAGGGAGAACAGAATTGCCTAGGTTATTACAAAGTTCAAACACTGCTATTGGGCCTCAGTATTTACAGGTACGGTGAGCTGGAGCACTATTTAAGAATCTATTCACTAACTGGAACTGAGAAAACTATCCCTTGGAAAGGCATAGTCCTAAAATGCCAACAAACAGAAAATAGTCTGTCTACAAAGAAAGCCACATAAATTTTACTGAGATGGGTTAAGGCACATAAAAAGATGGATATTATTGCAGTAGTCTCTAAAAATACTGATTGCTAATCCTCATATCTGGAATACATTAAGATACTTAATAAATGCTTCATAAATGACAGCCCAAATATTGGTGTGCAGCTGCTATGGAAGTATACTACCCAATTAAAAGTATGTACACTGAGAAAAGAATGCATGCCTGATATTTCAAAATCTCTAAATATGAAAGCATGCCATTAAAATGCACATATGTCACATTTTGTTTTCCTGGACAAAAAGTATTTTTTGTTCAAAAGATTCTGAAACTGGTTTGTAAAACAGAATTAAAGGAAAAAACAAAACAAAATGAGGGAGGCCATGTAACTAACCAAGACTTGCACAGGTTTAGATTTTTCAAAAAGCTTTAAATCTGAATCAAATTCACAGACCTGCAGTAATCTGGGGTGAGATGTAAGCCAACTTGAAGTGATTAATGGCTCAGGTGTCTTTGCTTGCTTGCAGGTCAAGGGCAATACCCAGCAAAACTTTGCGATTCAGTTGAGAGCTCTTCAAGTTATTAGGTTTTTGGAAGCCCTAAAACTCAAAATGAAACTCGAGGATTTGAATTGGATTTTGAATTGTAGAGAACAGATAAGGAAAAAAGGGGGGAAAAGACATAAATAAATAAATAAATAAAGGAAAAGAAAGAAAGAAAAATGGGCACATGTACTGAAGCATTTTATACTCCTCTAATTACTTCTAACAAAATTCCTAAGAGTCAAATTTTGTGCTCAGGTGGTGTGTTGTTTCTATGGCTGTTCGTGGTAATGGTGAACATGTATATATCTGAAGGCAGAATTAGTCACAAATGCCTTAGTATCCTGAACACACAAACTGGTTGGGGGTCACGCACCAGGACAAAAACCCATCAAATTTTGACGCTAACTACATGCACAGCATTCCTGACTGTTGCAACAAACATCTGCCTATGGGACTTGAGAGAAAAAACAATGTTCTTTGGGGATAAGAGCCCAATATTTGCTCAGTAGCCTAACCAGGACAGGGCAATCAGGGCAGCTGCCCCAGGTGCTGTCTGGAAGTGACAGGGGCAGGAAAAAGAAAAAGAAAAACCACTACTGCCACAGCTGCATGATTGTGTCAGCAACACAGCATTAGCTGGTAAATTGCTGCTGGCCTAGGCACTTGGGTGCGTTGTTGTGACTCTACAGGGAGTGAAATAACACTCTGCAATTTGAAGAAAAATTTCCATGCTACATCTACAAGCCTGACCTTCCCTTACATGTCCAGAGGGCTAATGAAAAGACTCGAAGGGGTGTTGAAAATAGGACTTGAATTTCCACTACAGCTTACACTGGGAAGGAGAACAAGAATGGTCTTCTTGTATCCAATTCTGGTTCCCACATTCCCTACGTTGACCATTTTGTGAAATACCTGTTATCCTTGCCATTTTCAGGAGTAAATGGAGATAGATACCTGGACCATCCAGTGGAAAGAAAGATTAGAAATAGGAAGAATTCTTGTTTAGGTACATATCTTAGTCTTTAAAGCTATAACTTTTCCATTCCTAATTTCTATGTTTAAGGACATTTGACCAAGGTATGCTTAGCCTTAAACTATGCCTTATAGCAAAGTAGGGAGAACTAGACAAAGAAATAAGGCCTTTAACTTGTATATTCAATTTCCATTTCCTAACAGTAATTTTAATTGTAGTTTAATAGTAAGTTTTAACTGAACCTTCAATACAACCGCAGATCAAGAAAAAACATCTGTATTCAAGACACCTCATAAGCAGATATTTATCTTCAATGAGACTTAAAGTTAATCTCATGTTTAAGTGCTCTCCTGATCTCAAGCCTAATATATCACATGCAAATTTATAACAACAATGCACATCAGCACATTAGTCATTAGCTGCAAACCATGCTCAGTGAAACGAAATCTGCAAGGCAAATCAGTTAACATAGCTATCATAAGGGGAAATATCTAACATGCGAGGAAAAAAATATTCTTCCAAAGGAATTAGTTTACATACATGTAATAAAGAGATTTTTCTATGTCTAAGGACATTTGATGATTTAAATACTTATATTTTTTAAAATACATTGTTTAAACTATAGCTTAGAAAGAAGAGAAAGTATACAGGTCGAAAAGATCACTAAAGTTTCATATTGATGGTATTTAAAGGAGATTGCAGAAGAAAAAATCTACAACATAGATGTTTTAAAGAGATAAAGTGCGACATCAGAAACTACCATCACCAAAGTAAAAAATCAATTCCATTTTAACCTCTAACAGTTCCAACTTAAAGATCCCCTCACCTCCACAAAAATGTGAGCCAAATTTTACCAAATCTGCATGTACTAAAGGCAGTTTTCCTGGCTGGAAAGGTTTTTATGAGGAATGTTTTGAGATTTAAACATTGAGTGATCTGAATTACCTCAGATCATTTTTGGGACAACTTTTTGGTGCCCATTGGGAAGAAAATTCAATCTTTTATTGAAATTAAGCATAAAACATTTTAATAGAACTAGGGGTGTGTGTGTGTGTGTGTGTGTGTGTGTGTGTGTGTGTGT
>NW_017729000.1:27177226-27203593 GCF_001723915.1 Gavialis gangeticus
ATATATATATATATATATATATATACACACACACACACACATATATACACACACACACACACACACATATATATACACATACATACATATGTATATATAGTTCAAATTGCTTTAAATTTTTCAGTACATTTGTAAATATTTTGATACATTTAGGAGGTACCAAAGATATAGGCTTCAGAATGGAATTTCTCCAGACATTCTAGTTAGTGATGGCTGTGTCCAGCATATAGCAGAGAAACAAAATACTATGCCTCTCAGATTTCTCACTCTTTTTTTAAAGACAATTATTTATTAAAATCCTTACTCTAATTAAATGAATACCTTTACCTCTTTGGGGACCTATATAAAATGCTGTGTTTGTACAGTCAAATCTTCACATTTTCTCTTTAAGATTAATAGATTGTAAGGCTGGAAGGGACTTCGGAAGATCATCAGGTCCAGCCCCCTGCACCAGGCAGGAAAGACAACTGTGACTGTCCAGTCTTCTCTTGAAAATGTCCAGGGTAGGTGATTGAACCACCTATGGGGGGAGCTTATTCTACAGTCTGGACACCCTACTGTGAAAAAGGTTTTCCTAATGTTGAGTCTGAAACAGTCTCCCAGGAGTTTGTGACCATTAATCCTGGTTTTCTCCAAGGTGACTTGGTGAACAGTTGTTCACTAAGTTCTTGATGTACTCCCCTAGTGTAGTGATAAGCTGCTATCAGGTCCCCTCTCAGCCTTTTCTTTCAGGCTGAAGGGTCCCTAAACCTATCCTCATATGGCTTGCCATGCAAGTCTCCGATGTTCATCTTAAACAGAAGATTAATTGAATGCAACATCACCCTGGATACTAATTTTAAAAGCACAAGGATTTTATGCTCTTTCAAAGGAAATCAAGTATAATTTTAAAAAATGTTACCCTTTGGTTTGTGAGTAGCATTACTCATGATTATTAGCTGGAACCTAACAGAAGGCAATGACAGGCTGAAAGGGTGAAAGAAAATGTGGAAATGCATCATGAACATTTTCAGGACCTAAGAGAGATTTTTCCATGCATACTTCTGAAATATTATTGTATATAAGGCAATACTCTCATGACTAGTCCTCAGTAAGGTCAACAAAAGTGGACTCTTAATATTATTTAACCTTTTGAAACACTTTAGCAAAATGAGCATACATCAATGTCCATTTTAGAAAGACATAAAAGCTCTTTTTAACTGAGCCTCCAAGTTGCAGCTCTTTATATAGTTTCCTAAAAAAGAAATATCCAAGGGACATTTGGTTATTCTCACAACTGGTGGCAGCAACTTGAAAGGTGTATACAAAGTTATTTAGGGATCATTTGGATAAAGTTGTGTTTCTGAAACACAAGCCAGACAGCCAAAGTAATACTGAGGAGTTTTGGAACATCTACCCAATTCTCTTAAAGAGATTTGTGTAAAATATATAGGTGCTACTTCCTTGCATGAAGTCAGATACAAGTTTTATTGTGGTAAACAATCAGGCACAATGGAATTTTTATATCACAGACTGAAAGACCAGAAATTGGAGAGCATGACAGTACCGAGTTCCATACCTTTTCACCACCAAAATAACTTTGATGCACATACAGTCTTATGATTATGAGGGGGGAAAGAGAGATGATTTCCTTGGGACCCAACAGAAAGATTAAGAGTTGATGGTCCCATATTTCATGAACTCTAGAGCAGGGGTGTCATAGGCTGGCGGATGGACTTGGCCACCAGATTGGTTCCATCTGACCCAATAGTAGTCCAGCAAGCTACTACTGTAAGTTGGGGGGGCAGGCGAAGTGGGTATGGTCTGCTGAAAAATTCAAGGTGTCTGGATCCCACTGGATGAGGCTGTTGGCAGAGAGGGGAGGAGCAGGCGAAGGGATACAGGAGGCTTATGCAAATATAAGCAAGGGTTATGCAAATATAAGCCTTATTTGCTCCACTTCTGTCTGATCCCTGCTGCCAGCCCCTGGACCAATGATGCCTTTAGGACTCCTCAGCTGGCAGACCTGTTGCAGCTGCTGCTAGACCACAGATTTAACCTAGGAAGAGCCCTCATGATCTGGATCCGCTCAAGACCCAGGATCAGCTTGACACCCCTGCTCTAGAGGAAGGCCCCTAGGGAGCAGTGACGAACACTGACTAAAAATATGGGGTGAAATCCTGTTCCAAGTCAGCTTGTTATGCTGGTGGAGCCTCACCTAGAGCACTGTGTCCAGCTTTGGGCACTGCACTTCAAAAAAGGTGTAAACAAATTGGAAAGAGCACAGCTGAAAACAACAAAAATGATTTGAGGCCTAGTAAATGTGATTTACATAAAAAGGTTGGAAGAAATGGGATTATTTACTCTGGAAAAGAAAAGGCTGAGGTGGATACTAGTCTTCAAATACATGAAGGATGGTTATGAAAAAAGATGGTGATTGACTATTTTCTGTGGCAACAGGGGACAGGACAAGCAATAATCACCTTAAATTGCAATAAGGGAAATTTACACTGGATATTAGGTAACCTTTCTTACTGTTTGGATGGTTATGCCTTGGAATAGATTACCTAAAGAAGTTGCAGAATTTCCACCCTCCAAAATTCTTAAGAGGACGGGAATTCTGCAACCTCTTTAGTTTCTAGATGAGGCTCCACCAGCATAACAAGCTAAAGTAAAGACTCCTGAGATCCCTTCCAACCCTATTTTGCTACGATTCTATACCAAAATTCCTTTTGACCTCAGGGGAGACATAATTTCCATCATGATCTTCATGGAAAAAATCACTGACACACATAAATATTTTCCATAGGGTGAACATTTTGATGATTATCTTCCAAGTTTAAAAAAAAAAAGTAAAATAATTTGAACAGCTCTTTGCCATAAAATGTGTTAGTATAACTTGAACAATCAATTGTGATATCGTCCAGTCTGAAATTTTAAAATATTGAAATTGAAAAATGAAAGGAAAAATATATTTATGGTGGAAATTTTCTATACACGTCTATAACGTATAGTTATGACATGTCATGGATATATAAATTTTACATGCAACAGGTTTCCCCAAGAACTTGTTCCAGCTGCATCTTTTTAATATATTTAAAAATATATAGGATTTAATGCCAGCAAACCAAACTGCCAGTTTTTTTGGTAACTGAAATCCTCAATCTATTTTTGAGACTCATATTTATAAAGAAACCCGTTTTAAAAAAGAAAACCCCTTAGATTATCATTATGTAAACATGCCATATTTGTAAGTAAATCATGAGTATACTGAACAATATAAAGATCTCATAAAGCATTAACCCCCAGCTTCTGACCTGGACCACTATAGGCATGTGGCTGCATTTCCAGAATCAAAAGTGAATGTCTGTCCACTTGCTTATCTGTTCAATATATGCAACTTAGGCTAACCTGCAAAGATTGAATCAATTAAGTCTCAGACTTTTTGACTGTTTGTACTTAGTTCTTGTGTTTTTCTGTTCATTACGCTTGATCTAGTTCTTCATGCAAGAAACGTAATGTCTATATAAACTACTGCAGTGCAGTTCCACATTAAAGGCCTCCCAATAATCAGGATTTCCCAGAACTGAAAGCTATAGTGGCAACCATTTAAGTTATACTGAAATCAGGAAAATAACTCTGCAACACAATCTGACGCAGCAATTTTATTTCTCAAAAGGTATTGAAAGTTTATTTGGTTACTCTAGATAATCTTCCTATCTAAAGTAAAAACTTAATTAGTCAATGGGTTAAAGTGCTTACAGAGCAAAGGTAAAACAAGATAGACAATCATAAAGCGATGATGGTAGTAAAGAGTGAAACATGGAAGAATCGGAAACATCTAATATCTTTCATCAACTCTGTGCATTGGTAAACCTTGGTTATGCAAACACCAATTGCCGGAAATTCTTTACTCTCCTCTGAACTAAAAAAAAACAATATTTCATTTATTTGAAAATCAGATTATCTAAAGGTTTCCAAAACTGTTGAACCATCAGGATAATAAGAGTTCACAAGAGTTCACAAGAGTTCACAAATGCTATTCTTGTATCCCATTTAACACTAATATAGAGCTAGTTTAGCTACTAATCTCAAGATTCTTACACACAATTAATGTTACTTAGTGTGGCACAATTCACTTTATCCACTTTGAAGAGGTGCAGTTAATGTTCCCAGGGTCCCATCTACATGGGCAGGTAAAGGTGTGATGGGATCGAATACATAATTCACACAATCATGTCTCCTGCCATGCCACATGTATGGCAAGTGCAATTGTGGGATCATGCATTAGATCCCAGCATGCCTCATTGCCAGTGTAGGAGGAGCCCCACGCACCCCAGTTGAGTCCTACACACCTACAGATGGGAGCCCCATGATTCTAGGTCTACTCTTACTAAGTTTTAAACTGTGTCAAAGGTTTAAACCAACCCTGTGTAAAAACCAGGATGAAAGCTATATTCAATATATTTTCAATAGTATTTTCAATAGTACTATATAATACTATATACTATATAATAATACTATATTCAATAGTATTTTCTTTTATGGTGCTTTTATCATCAGTGTCTATTTATGGCACTCTCAGTTTGATTGTGGAACCCCAGCCTCAAGAATAATTCTTTATACTGTTCTTGCAGTAGTGTAAACAAGACAAAACACTCATCTGTTTATGGTGGCAAAAATTTTTCTTTGAAAAGTAAGCAGTTAGAGAGGAGTTCAAAGCCCCAACCACACTGGGTTTTTGTGATGTAGGAGTTTTTAAATTGAACTTTTTGTTACCCTCAAACATATGCTGTAATGTCCTCTGGTGTAGTTCAGTTGTATTAACTAACTAAATATCATTATATGCACGTGTACCTCGGAGGCTGTCAAAGCTCATCTCTTTTTACACTGTCTACACTGTTCTATGACTGTTCTGACTTATATTGTATAATATCTTACTCTACAAGTATCCCCACTGATTTCAGTCTGATTGATTAAATGGCAAGGTACTGTTCAGTGAGAGTCAGGGTGGCAGAAAATGACCCCATGCCTTATCTAACCTCTGACACTCAAGGAACTCTTCACCTTTTGCAAAGCCCTATCATTCCCCATTTCTCCCCACAGAGTTTCCCTTCATCTAAAGCATGGTTGGGCAAAATGGCTGATCCGGCGAGCAGCCAGATTCCATTTCCAAGCAGCCCCCACCCACATGGCTGGGGCTGGTCTCCATGGAGACCCCAGCCACAGCTGTGTGAGAAAGCTCAAGGCTGGGGTTTCCATGGAGATGAGCTGCAGCCATGCTGACAGTGTGCATGGCAGAGCAGGGAAGGAGACTGCTCTGGAGCCACTGGGAACTTGCGATGGGGGCAGCTTGTTCTGGAACTAGGCCAGAGCCTCCAGGCAAGGGGTGTGCAAGAAAGGGATCGTGGCTCTGCCCCAGCTACTTGCAGAGGTGACAGCCTGGTCTGGAGCAGGGGCAGAACCATGATCCCCTGCTTGCGCACCCCTGCCCAGAGTGTGCGGACTACAGATCACAGCTCTGCCCTGGCTCCAGAGCAAGCTATCTCCATTGCAAGTTTCCAGTGGCTACAGAGCATCTTCCCGCCCTCCTCTGCTGTGCACACTGCCAGCATGGCTGCAGCTGGTCTCCATGGCAACCCCAGCCCTGAGCTTTCCTGCACAACTGCGGCTGGGGTCTCCGTTATAGTTTTTTATAACAGACCAGATCCAGCCTGCAAGCTGGATTTTGCCTGTCCCTGATCTAAAGTAATCATCTTTCTCTACTTCATTTCTCCCATTTCCTCCTGTCTTTTTAGACTTCCTCTGCTTATAAGAATTCCACTTCAGTACTTGACAATGGATTATGGAGTCCAATTTAGCTTATTTTGTGCTGCTCAGGATGGTGCAAAGGGCTGGGAAAATTATAAAGGAAGTTGGAGTTTCAGTCACCATGAGGAAACTTGCAGATGTCAAAATGCAGGTGTAGCCAGTAGGGGTGTACAAAATGGGCCATATTTGATTTGGATTCAGATTCAGTCCAAATCATTGATTCAGTCCGAGTCATGGATTTGGATCACTGTCCCAATTCGATTCAGCCAAATATGAGTCTGAATATTTGATGCTGATTCGAAAAATCAGTGATTCAGCCATAGACTCAGCTTTAAATGTTTTTTTCTACATACCTCAAGGTACCAGGCATGACTCATAAACACTGTGATGGTGGGGCAGATGGAGCATCTCACAGGAGCATGGGGGCCTCCCTGTGTGCTTGGCGGTGAACCTGGACGTGGACAGGAAGTACTTTCAGGTCTGCTGCTGAGCATGCAGGGGACCCTCCCTGCACCCCCGCCCCAGCTCAGCAATTGGCCGTGGTGGGATCCTGAGTGCACCCCCAACCCAGTCGCCGAGCTGAGGAGCAGGGAGGGGTCCAGCGCATGCTCCCTGACGGACCAGGAAGTGGACTGGAAGTGCTTCTGGTCCACTTCTGGGTCCCCTACTGAGCACACTGGTGACCCTCCCACGCTCCCATGGAATACTCCATCTGCCCCAGCATCTCAGCATTCATGAGCTGCCTGATACCTTGAGGTATGTCGAAAAAACATTTAAAACCATGTCTATGTCATTGAGTCTATCCAAATGTCTCCAAATTGATTTGAAACCCTCCAAATCGATTCAGAGAGATTAAAGTGTCTCCTGATTTGATTCAAATTCAGAGATTCAGCTGCCAAATTGGGCTGAATCTCCACCAAATCAAATCAGAGACTGAAGTTTTGCATAGCCCTAATAGCTAGCTCTACCCTGATTAAAATCATGGGATACTTACAGATGTAAACCCTCCTTTCCCAATTGGCACTTTACTTTAAACTCCATGTGCCCCTGCACCGAGCCCAGTGCATGCCCCAAAAAAGGCACTGCATTAGTTGGACCTGGATCACCCAACGTCTATATAGATTGGGCACTCTATTGGAGCTTTTGGGGGGCTTTTATCTAAAAGCTACGGCTTTTAGATAAAAGTGCCAAAAAGCCCAGCTGAAACACCTGATATATACAGACGCTGCAGACCCAGGTCAAACTAATGAGCTGCTTCTTCCAGTAAATTGTGTCCTACCCTACACACACACATATCTGTCAGTGCCTAAAATGATTTGATGGGCACTGTAGTTGGTACAGTGAAGCATGTGGTGAACATACTAGAGCTTGAGCTCTTGAGCTGCCTGAGCTTTGTGGGTTGGGATATGTGTGCATGTATATTTACCTAACCATGTGCACAAGGACACCTAGTATGCCTCTCTCCAAACCTGCTAAGTAGGGGAGTACCATGTCTGCATCCCCTGCTTTCCTCTATTTCCTCAAGCCAAGACCTGTATGTAGTCCATGGGGTCCTAATGTAATATCACCACAATGTCCACTTTCTGGGAGCTTTATGGTATAATCTGGCCATGACCTGCTCAGTAACTGAAACAGGTTTTCAAAATCCATGGTTCCATTAAGTTGCACAAGGCACCCTTAAAGGGACAACACTGAGATTGAAATCTATAAAGAGGTGGTTCCAGCTGAATATCACATTCTACACTCCACAACCTTTGTTCTCCTGTCTCATTCTCTGATGTAAATTACCCTCTGTCTGATTAATCTATTTGGTTCTGACTTGATGTTTTGTAACAATAATGTACTGCAACTTTAGGCATGCTGACTTTGAGTATGTTGCATAGTACAACAACTTCCGAGTAAAGAATTATTTGTTGTTTTAAAAATACACACCATATACTTAAGAAAGGCCTTTTTAGCCTTATAAAACACCTTAGCTAAACATGCAGATGTTAGCCATATCAGCTGACATTAAAAATAAATGAATAAATATATATATTCTGGCTCAACAAATCTATATAGACAGCCTTACAGTATTTTCATAATATACCTACCTAGGTTTGGTTTTAGCTGTCAAGGGGGAAATTGCTGCATTAATGCTTGCATTAAGAAACAATACTAGAATGATTATAGTTTTGAGGTCAGGCTTTTATTTTTGTGTCTTAAGGTATCATGTATTGTAGATTTATAACCTGTATAATTATAGTACATCTGTGCTTCTAGCTATTCTGAAAGTAAATAGGCTCTAATTATAAATAAACTGTAATTTGAGAAAGGGAACTATCACGCAAAAGTCAATACAATTTTACATTGTGAAAAAAAGTTCTGAACATTGAAAAAAATATATTATTTTGAATTAAAGTAGCAACATTTTAATTTTAAATCAGCATGTTTTTCCATTAAAATTTACAGTATCTGCCTAAACAATCTGGCTAATTTATATTGGACCATCAATGCATGCATGGAAAAGTAGCTTTTCTTCTGGAGGTCTGTTTTTTTTTTAAGTATATTTATGTATATTCTATGATGTAATTTTGCAAATGAATGAACTGTGGAGAAAGGAATAAAAAAGGTCTAATATCCTTCAGTGTATTACACCAAAGTAAATATTAGAATTCAGAAAATGACTAAGCACCATGTTTTGACTTCAGTGTAGTAGCCAGAGGCCACGTACAAACATTTAGTTTCTCTTGGGAGAGTGACTGCTCTTCCAGGAGATGCCACAAGTTTACAGATGTTTAGGACTTTTCTCCCAGAGCAGAACAGGCCACTCCAGGAGAAGAATAACCTGGGATAGTTTCTCCTGGGAGAGGGCATGTCTGTATACATTCTCCGCTGAGGGAAGCTACAACATACTCCTCCTGCATTGTTATGGGTACACTTTTGCATAGGGTGCTTTGTTTCTGTCTCCCTGCCCCTACTCTCAAGGAGACTGTGTGTCACTTCTAGACTCTATCGTTCCAGTAGAGCAGGGAGCAGAACATGCTCCCTTTCCATTCCCCACACTGTGTTGCAGGGAGACTCAGGGCTGTACCTATGCACTGCTGCCATCTGTCTCCAGTAAGACTAAGGGTGCCCATACAGCATGCTGAGATGTGTGCACAGAGGCCCCCCTGGATGCTCAGTTTGAACACTGCAAGCTCAGTGTTCTGTTCAGGCATCTCTGAGTAATCTTTTCTACCAGGAAAACAAACCCAGGAAATTTCTCCTGATCATTTGAATGTGTGTATGTAGCCCAAGAGGCAGCTTTATCTTTCCTATAAACAAGATCCCCCTGCAGCAAAAAACAGTGGAAACGATCCAGACCAAATACAACTTCCTACATTATCTATAGTCCCTCCTTAGCCAGTTCAACCTCCCATATTTTGAGTATTATTTCCCCATTCTCTTAATAAAGGACAGTTTGTAGCTTCTTTCCATGACCACTACAACCTCCCTTGCCAAACAGTAGTTTTGAAGGAAGCAGGCATAAAAACCAGTTGCATTTAACCCTATATTTTTGTGCAGTTCAGTGAACCAACCTTACCAGCTATTAAATTATCAAATGGTTATGAAGGAACTTTGATAATTTATCCAGAACAATGGATATCTCAGTGAATATTTACTGTTCAAATGTGTATTTCTATCTTAATTACACCTCCAGGAAAGTCAATAAAATAAGTACTAGTCTAGACAAAGTAGGCTCAATTAATAGCAAGGAGCACAATGGAAAAAGCACTGATGTTTCTGAAGGGCATAATAAAAGAGGTGCAACATGCCAAACCACAGGCTACTGGGATGAATTTAAAATGAAACAGAAACTCTACTGGAAATAAAATGCAAAGCAAACTATCCTGGAAATACAATTACAAATCTTATACCCAGACATGATTACAAGTCCTGAATCAGCAAATGAGGATAAGCAAACAGTAGAAACTGTTGCTTATAAATGGATGCAAATAATAAATGCATCAGAACAAAGATAAACCAAAAACAAAATCTCTTTACCAGTCATATAACCTTGGAGCGATTATTCTGAGAAAGTAGAACTAATGGATTTGTTAACCCTTTAAATTAGTGGTGCTTAACCTTTTTCCGAGCAGGCTGGCACAGCAGGGCCCCATCTGGCTGTGTGGAAGGGGACAGGAGGCAGCAAAGCCCCAAGTCACCACCAAAAGGGGAAGGACACTTGACACAGCCCCAAACTGGCCCTATGGGGAAAGGGGGGTGGTTCCCCCAGGTCCACGGTAGGGACAGGGCATTGGTCTCAGCCTAGCCCCATGATGGAAAGGAGGTTTGCCTAGTTCTCATCTGTCCCTGAGGGGGAAGGGAACATGGCCTAGCTCCAACCATATTCTGTGTGGGAAAGAGGGCATGACCTGGCCCCAACCTGGACATGCAGAGGGAAGAGAGCATGGCTCAGCTCTGATCTGTTACAGGGCTCGGGGTTTGGGAATTTGGCAGCAGAGGAAGGTGGCCATATCAACTGCCAACACTCCGCTGCTGTGAAATTTCCCCAAACATGGGGAGCTCCACAGGCCAGATGCCATGGATCTGCAGGCCACATTTGGCCCGTGGGAAAAAGGTTGAGCACCCCTGCATAAATAATTATGAAGACAGGACTAATAGGTCTAATGGTGCAAGAGGAGATTGAGATAGTAATAACATGGCTAAAGGTTACTTGAAGACCCGGGTACATGCAAGTTGCATAGAGATCTACACCCCAGAAATCATGGATATGGAAGAAGCAATCTGTACATAAACGCTGAAGACCTGGACAGGACCAAGAAGAATGTAAGTATATTGGTATACAATTGTTTTTACTTTAAAAAGACTCCCATTCATCCCTTGTAAATGAATTAAGCAAACTAGGAACAAAATTATAAAAATTGTGAAGGCACTTCATAGGCTTTTCACAACATGAGTTAGAGATCTCTTGCCATACCAATGTTGTAAGTCCTTTTTTATATCATTACAAAGGTAATGAAGGCAAGTAATGCAGATGATATGGCTGGATTTCAGTAAAGCATCTGAAAAGGTACTGTAAGTTTCAGAGGAGGGGAGCCAATATTTGAAGACCTGGGCATAAGCACAATTAAATGGATCAAAAGCTGTCTCTCTGGACCTAGTAGGATAAAATCAAAATAATAAAAACATTAAGGAACAATAAATAAAGAGAGTAATAATAACTATGAATTCATCTAGTTGAGAGAGTGTTCTAAGGGATTCCGGGGATCAACATTCATTTACTACTTTATAAAAGACCTGGAAGACAAAGTAGAGAATAAGCGACTTAAGATACTACTTAAGGAATAATGGTCCAAAATGAGAAGGCCCCTAAAAATGCAAATATAATCTTTGAGCATTAAGGCTATACTAATAAAAACTAGATTTTAAATTTAAATGGAAAAGGATAGATTTGTGGTTAAGTGATCCTTAATAAAATATCATTCCAAATGTCTATACAAAGTGGTAAGACAGGTCTTACCACTAAAGGTACAATTAAATGATAGAAGAGTTAAACATAAAATAACATACCATATTTACTCGAATCCAAGATGAGCTTATCCCCCCCTCCCCCATTCAACATAGGAAAAAAAGCCTTTCATCTTAAATTCAAGAGTAAGTGCTTGGGAGTGTAAGGTAAGAGAAGAGACACGGTGGCAGAAAGTAAGACACTGGGGTTGGAAGGGTGCTTGCAAGCAGCCGTCCCATCACTGAAGCTACACAGGGTCATGCAGGGATCCTTCTTCTCCTGGTGTTTCCAGAGGGGAGGAGGAAGGAATGTGAGCTCCGCCATAAAGAGAGACTTAGCATAGACAAGCGAGGAACCACCAGAACTGGAAGTTCCTGAACCTAACAAAGTGAGAGTGGGAATGGCTGAGAGCATTCAGGAGGCTCCAAACAAGGCTCTTAAGGGAGTCAGCTCAAGTGAGAAAGCTGACAGGGAAGAAGCCAAGACAAAGTAGCTTTCAGGTAACCTGAAACCTCATCATGGGAGCCTGGGGAAAAAGACTGAGGAGGTACTGTAAAAACCTAAATAGCAGGACTGAGAATGGGTTACCATTAAGACCTGAATAGAAGGATAGAAATAAGTTGACTTTGTTTTCTCCACCTGAGGGAAGAGGGAAATAATCCTCTTTGATGCAGAGCAATAGTGAAGAGTAACTATCTGCACCTAAGACAGGAGATTGTTTAAACTCAAGACAGTTCATTTTTTTTTCTAAAGCCCTAGCCAGGACTAACTTAGTCGTGCCTTACTTGAGCCAGAGGCATAGGAAAGACTCTGACAGACTCTGGCAGAGTATATTCATAGATTCATAGATTAAGGGTCGGAAGGGACCTAGTAGATCTTCTAGCCCAACCCCCCGCCAGGGCGGGAGAACAACAAAAAACCCCAAAAAGAGAAACAGGACTCAAATGAGTCCAGCCAGGTAGGCATCCAGCCTCTTCTTAAAGACCCAATGAACTATAAGTTAACACCCCATGGGACGGAAGAGGGTATAGCGGTTGGTGCAGCCCTCACTATACTAAGGTGGGCATAAGGACCAATTGTGCAAGAAGCTACACACCCAGATATTTCTGCTTTTCTCCCTTATCAGCAAGTCATGGCAGCCAACAGTGTGAGTGTGTGGACTATTGCATCAAGAAAGGTCCTGGCAGTCTTCAGCCAGCCGGATGAAGAGCAATGACTGCCTTAGTACAAAAAAAAGGAAAAAAGAAAAGGAAAATCTCATAGAGAAAGTGATAACTATCTGAGACTAACTGATGACCTAAACTGAGGTGAGACTAACATCAATTACACATTACCCTTCATAAGGAATGAATGGGGAGGGAGAGGGCAGTGACTGCAGTTCTGACTCAAGCTTGGGGTTGGAGTCAGAGAGGCTCCCCTTGCCCACTGCAACCTCTAAACATGGAAAATTATAACAATTTATAAATTTTCCGTGTCTAGAATCTTAAATATTGGGGGATCATCTTAAATTCAAAGCTCTCTTAGATTCCAGTAAATATGGTACTAAATTAGAATGTCATAGTAAATGACATATAATAAAGTCTTCAGACAGCAGAGATAATACTCTTAATTAGTAAACATAAATCTCTCTCCATTTGCTATGCTGTGCCTCATTTTTTGCCTTTTAGTCTGAAAAGAGTGTTAATAAATTGGAGGCACTGCCAAAATGATAAAGACAAATGAGGAAAAAGAACACAAAACAAGGCTCACGTGGAAATAAAAGTATACAGTTTTAAAAAGAGAGTTCAAGGAATCGTGTTAACTGCAGATAACTGATAAGTGTTACAAATATGGAGGAAGGGACTGATTATAGTCAGAGCAAGATGGCATTGATATAAGCAATGGTAGACTTATAGAGATGCACTTAGGCTTGATATAAGGAGAAGACTGTTAGAAGAGTTAAAATACAGAACAAGCAGAAGTCAGCTGCAGTAACTTCCAGCATTAAATACTGGCAGATGACAACCAGATACTTACAGAAATACAGTAGGGATATGCCTGTATACTGCAGAGCTTTAATCTTTTCAGCTGGAGGTCGTTATAAATAAAATGGGGCTTGTCAAAACAGTTTGTTTTAATTATCCCATTATAAAGTATTTGTGGGAAATCCATTTTAATTTTTTCCTCACCCTTTGTGCTTTTGAACTCTGCCTGGTTTTTAGTATTCTAACTGTATAATATGAAAAAATATTGCATGTATGTTATATCTTAGATCAAGGGTTCTCAAACATTGTGATACTGCAACCCTGAGTGCTGGATGGTGGTGGTGGGGGATAGGGAGCTTGCACACTGCAGTCACCGCCACCATCCACCACTGCATGCCGCTGCTGTGTGCTGCCATGTGTACCCCCTAGGAAATTTGTGGTCCCTGATTAAGTTGCTTGTGACCCCCTGGGGGTTAATGATCCACAGTTTTATAATCCTTCTCTTAGACCAAAGTGGTGCAATGGACTGGGTATGCATATGTCGGGCTGTGCGAAACAGCACCATTTTGTTTCAATGTCTGTTTCACTGTTTCAAAGGGACCGTGTTTTGTTTCATCATTTCATTTAATTTCAAAGCGCTATTCCATTTCATTTAATTGAAACTGTTTAGACACATTTTGATGTTTCACCCATAGGCTATAATGGGATCATGAAATACCTAAAACTTTGTCATTTCTTGCCTGATTCGGATGAAAATTGAAGGATGGTAGCCCCTTCTAAGGGCATGAATCCCACCAAGTTTCAAAGAGATAGGTTTAAAGGTTTATGGGAAATTGTACCTTAAACTGTTCAAAGCAAAACTCATGATACTTGCTGGCAGTGCCAGCCTCCTGTCATCCAGCGCACAGATTTGGGGGCCTGCACCCCTGGGAAGAGTCTGGCAGAACTCCACAGCCCTCCTGGGGGTGCAAGCCCATGGATCTGTGTGCCAGATGACAGGAGGCTGCCGCTGCTGCCTGGGGCCAGTGGCAGCAGCAATCTTCCCAGCACTGGGCAAAAGCTGAACCCAGTGTCATTCCCAGGTGGCAGCATCCTCCTTCTTTCATCCTGCATGTAGATCTGGGTCCCCATACCCCTGGGAGGGCTGTGAGGCTGTGCCAGACTCCTCCCAGGGGTGAGGGCCCCCAGATCTGCATGCCAGATAACAGGAGGCTGCTGCTGCCAGCTGGAAGTAAGCCTGGCTTCAAAACTGAAAATGTTTCAAAACTTTCAAAACATTTTGAGTGCCCTCATTTTGTTTCAAAGCTGTTTTGAAGCCTTTTGTTTCATTTTGATTACACCGTTTCGAGCTTGAAATGTATCAAAACAGCTTTTAAACGAAACATCCGGTGAAATTTCGCACAACCCTAGCACATGGTACAAAATTATTACAATTTTAAATCATACTGAACCTAGTATTACATGGAGCATCCCCCAGGAAGTGCTGGTGGCGTTCACTCATATGAAACAAATAGGAGGTTTCTCGCTCTGACTTACCAGATTTTCAAGTTCTCTAGGGCTAGGGACAGAAGTTGCAAACAAACTGGTTTAAGTGATCAGAAACTGGTTTAAACCTGTAACAGAACAGAAGCTCAGTGCACATACACTAGTTTCAAAATGGCTGAAACTGGTTTAAAATAAAACTGATTGAATGTAGTTTTCAGGTCTAACTGATTTGGGTCAAACTGGTTTATGAAACTTATGTCCCAGACCCTTTCCTGGTTCAAGTTAAGTCACAGTCCCTAAGCATCCCATCCCGTTTTGCAATCCTGGGCTGGGCTGTATTGTCTGCTCCAGAGAGAGGGCTGGTCCTGCCACTCTGCTCCCTAGCTGGAGCAGTAAGAGCTGGCTGGCAAGGGGGTAGAGGGGGCAAGCCCAGTTGGGGATGCAGCCAGTCTACAGAGGGGGAGTGCCCCCCAGGCAAAACCCAGCTGGTGTCTTGGGCCAGGGAAGGGGATTAAACATCCCTTCCCCACTCAAACTTACTGCTGGCTGCAAGTGTAGACTACAAATCCCAGAGACACCTGGAAGCAGGAAGAGGAAATAATGAACAACCCTGCAGAGTCCTTCTGCTGTGATTTTGGACTGCAAATCTCAGAGACCTCAGCAGCATCAGGAAGAGGCAGCAAGCACATAGCCCATGCTGATTACATGCCAAAGAGCTGTGCTGTAGCACCTCCTGGCTTCTGGCCTTAGTCACTGCAGGCATGTGGCTGCATTTCTTGAATCAAACGTAAATATGTTCACTTCTGTTTTAATTTAATCTGTGCAGTTTAGACTAACCTGCAAAGATTGAATCGATTCAGCCTTAGGCTTGCTGACTGCCTGCACCATGAGATTCTAGTGGTTCCATCTAATGGTAGTAATATGCATCTAAGTAGAGACCCAGTGTCCCTGTACTGATATTGGAACTTCCTTATTTCTCTACCAGATCTTGGAATATTGTGAATGGATGTTTTTCTATAGTTTGTTCCCTTTTGTAAATAAAATATTCTGGTTTATTAAAAAAGAATCTGACTTTTGTTGTTTGCCAAATGACATGAGTCACACTTGCAAATACATCAGCTGATACAATGAATACTGCATTTGTTCAATGTTATTTTATTGCTTTATTACCAATCTACTTTTACTTTACTACTTAATCCATTGTTAAGGGAACTGCAAACTGTTCTGGACTCTCAAAAGGTACTGGGTTACTCTGGTAAGATTGCAGTAACTTAACAAAGCTGGCCAGCACTGGTGGCAGACTCAAAAATGCCAACTACAGTTAATACAGTTATCTCTAAATGTATTTCATACAAGGCAAACCCTGAGTGTTGTTAGCTTCTGCTATTCACAATAAAGTTACTTATCTCTTGTTAATGGCTGTGAGAGGGGAAGAGAGACCCGAAAGAGCCTTTCTCCACCCTGACAAAGATTTTCCCCATCCCCCACAACAGCTGGGGAAACATGGGGATGGCAGGCTCAGGTGTGTGGTTTTGGAGCAGCCTGAATCTTCAGATTGAGAAGAGAGAGGCATGGGGCCTGGGAGCTGAGCAGGCTGAAGAGGAGATGGCCAAGTGAGCGACTGGAGGGAGAAGGGGCAGTAAGCGAAGAGCAGTGGGGAGACACCATAGAGAGATGGGGCCCGGAGTTGGGAAGCCATACCCACCCCATAGAGGGAGCAGAGCCAACTTCATGCCCTGGCAGGAGCATGCCAAGAAAGAACCCCAGGAGACGCTGCTGAGCCCAGGGGAGAAAAAAGAAGGAGCACCAAGCACAGCCAGAGCGGGCTGCATGTGGCCACACAGATACCCCTTGAGGAAGTGCAGGGAAGGGAGATGTGAGGCACTGCCAAGTGAAGTGGTGAAACCACCCAGGACCCCAAGCCTGAGAGAGACAGACTGGGGGATGATGGCAGATTCCACTGCCGAGAAGCCCCTGCAGAGGGGTGGAAGTTTGAGGGCCGAGTCAGGACCCAGAGCAACCGGTGACGCTGAGTGTTGGGTCATAGCTGAAGGGATGAAGACCCAGAGAAGGGACCCTAATGAAGCTGCAAGGGCACAGCAGAATACTGCCAAGCCCACAGAGCTTATGGGAGAGAAGCATAGCCCCACGTACATCTCAGTGCTCATTTACATTTTTACTTTGGTTCATCTGAGTTTCCTTTATAAGTACCTTATTAATGCAAGGCCGTGGCAAGTTCAGTTACAGGTACATCAGCCCATAGCCAAAGGATGTCCTACAAAGAGCTGATGGCCAGGAGGTCTCTCACCCCCCAAAGGTAGGACATTCAGGTGAGAAGTGATCACGTGGAAGTGGAGCCTCAAGACGACAATGTCTGTTCCGGCACTGGATGTGGTAAGCGTGGGGCAAAGGGGAGGCTGCAGCCCCAGGAAGAAACCTCGAGTGTGGTACCTCACAAGCCATCTGCTGGAACGGTCTCCCAAGAAGAACATCAAGTCATGGCAGGAAAGCAAGAAAGGTGACCAGAACCCACAAATGGCACTACTTTGAGTCTCGGCCTAATGTTGCAAAGGGGTAGGGCACCAGTCAAGTGAGGACCCAAGCCTTACTATAAATACCAGTGACACCGACATACAGGATTTTTAATTGAGAATTCAGGATTTGATTCATATCTATGTTTTTTTGCTCTTTAATTCTGAGTATAAATTGTTGTGATAAATGGCCCAGAGTACCATGGAGCACGATTATTTTTTTTTTCATTATATGGCTCATAGATCGACTATATAGGTAAATATGCAGGAGCTAACTAATGAGAAAGTGTGAAATAAAGATATACAGTGTATAGCACACGTGAAAGTTTTTGTGGTATCATGGAAATGATAGACCTGAGCCTTTCAATTGACATTGAGGGTTTTGAACCAGGCTTTAGGTTTGATGGTTACATCAGAACCCAATGACAATCTTAGTCACAAAACTTTTGTGTTGTGTGCATTTTTTGCAAATTCATGCAGGGGGTTGGGGGGAGAAAGGTTGGTAGGCATAACTCTGAGTGTTTCAAGGAAAACCTGTAATAAAAATATTGACAAGTGAAATAAAATACTTGTAATTGGTTTTTTTTTTTTTACATTGATGGTTTTAATTCAGTTTGATCATGAACAATGGGATAGTTAAGTGCGAGTGGAATGAATTATGTATTGTAATATCAAAAGTAATTTGCCCAATCATCATGCATTTGTCTTAGTTCATTTGCATACCATACTCCTATAAGATAAAACAATTAGATCTTTTTTCACATTAAAAAATATAGTTAGTGGACTAACTCTGAGACATGAAATATAATCTAGCAGTTGAAAATATTCAATCAAGTATAATATTTAGGTGTTAATTGATAGTGGACATAGGTGGGTATCCACACTTCTACTACTCTTACACTCAGTTTCTAACTATAAAAGTTCCTGGGTACATGTGAAAAAATTCACCTCTAGAGCTGTATGAAACTTATCAGTTTCCATTTATAAACTTCTGTAGAAAATGGCTTTCTGGTTTGAAAATTGTAACCCTTTCAATGTAGTGTTAGAATGCATTCATGGAAAAACTCTCAAATGGAAAAAGGGAAGGGAGAGGTTATGTGGCAGGGGACAGGGTTGGACAAAGAGCTGAAACTAGTACATTTCACTTGGATTTAAACTGATATTTTATGAAAAAAAATCACAGTTTTTATTTCATGAAAATATTTTTGCAATATTGCATTGGGCATGATTTGCATTCACCCCAAAATTTGCTTTACAGGAAATTTTGCCAAAATGTATATATTAAACAATTGTTTTAATATATATAGTAATAGCTTCATTTTTACTACATCCATTGGACTGCAAACGCTCTCCCCCCATTGGTTCAGATTTAGACCTGAAATTAAAATGTACAGAAAACTGACGCTTATATTTAGAGTAATTTAGCATTTTACAAAGAATATTTTGGATGCTTCCAGCTGAAAACATGCAAAGATCTTTGAGTTTCAATTATTTCCTTTAGTCTATGGATAGGCTGAGGTTCTCTGAAAGGTTTATAAACTCTGTTTGAGTTCTGTTACTAGTGTTTCATACAGCTCTTTTTTTGCACACCAGCTTATAGCCATCATTTTGGATTTATTCTTTTAAAGAAAAAAAATATATCTTTGTGGATTTCTGCATTGATAAAAAATCTCTGAGCACATGGTGAGTATCTGCTTTTGGAAGCAAGTTCTAACATTCACAGCTCCGGCTAGAGGGTGGCTTTCATTGCTGAGGTAGCTAAGTATAATGCTCTATACAGCTTAAGCAAATTCGTGGTAACTCTACTACATTTGTTCTACATAAGAAATACGGTTTTGAATTCTGTAGTGGCCACTATCTAATGCTAAAAAAATACCCCCCATTTCAGTTTACCTTATTGACATCCATTCGCAACTTCTCATTGTTGGCACTGGCAGCTTTTTCTGCTGCTTTCTTTTGACGTTGGGGTCCCCTGCCAAAGAAGATGTAGTTGACCAATGCATACTCCAGCAAAGCCATGAAAACGAAGACAAAGCATCCCATCAGATACATGTCAATGGCTTTCACATAGGGAATTTTGGGGAGAGTCTCTCGTAGATGAGTATTGATTGTTGTCATGGTGAGCACAGTTGTGATTCCTGGAAAAAGATGAAAGGTTTATCAATTATTTTCAAGTTGGTCTTCTATCATTATAAATCTTTAAATGCCAGCACCCCACAGAATATGAGAAGGCATTCTTTTTTCTGTGGTGGGGGGAAAAAAAGTGCATTTTCCTGATTTTTCTCTTTTCTAGATACAAATTGGTTATTTTTTGGAGCTGAGAAAATTACAGCTACAATAAATTATGTTAAATCAAATACATATCTTGGGTCATGCAAAGATACTCTCTTAAGGGTGTAACTGCAGCCTTTTTTAATGATCCTAGCTATCAGTTGCCAAAACAGAGCTACTGTCTCACGTCTCAGTGCTATTTTTTTGTCCACGCTTATGTTTGAACACCTAAGGAGAAATCTTAGTCTCTTGGAAATGAGACTAATTTGGAAATTGCAAATTTAAAAAAAAAAATTAACAAGAGTTGGATATCAACGTCTAGGGTATGCAAATTTTCCCTAGCAAAGGATTATTTATCTCATCCATGGTTGAAGGGGGTACTAGTAAAAATAGTTTTTATTTGTGTTAACTTTATGCTGGGATACTGTGATAATGCTCATGGTATCAACAAACAAAGGATTAATGATGAGATGCATTCATATAAAATAGCCCTCTGGGCATTAATTATGAAAATGGTTTTGTTTTTGCATTTAAAGGTCATGCTAAGGAAGCAAAGCCATATACCTATCTAGGGGACCTTTAGTCATTGTGCAGTCCTACTTCAAAACTAATGTATACTATCTAATGCATACTTAAAAGAAAAAGCAATTTATATTCCATAATGCAGCACTGTACTTTTGTTTTGGGTTGCCATGAACTTAAATAAACTAAAAAATTTGCCTTTTAGATGAAATGCAAGTGCAATAAAAACCACCAAGGCAATTAGCCTAATTCCCGTTACAATGATTATACAGTTAGCTAATTCAGACATGAAATCACTTTATATTTTATTTAAATTGTGATGATTTAAATGCTGATTCAAATAATGCAAAGCTTAACCAGCTAGACAAAAAACGAGCAGAGCTTTATTTTTCAAATCAAGCATTATGTAGTAAGTCAGAGGAAATAATAAAACTATCCAGCTAATACACATGGCATGAGAGAAGTAAAAATGCCTACCTAAAGCAACTCTTGCAGCTGAAGCATCATAATTAATCCAGAATGAAACCCAGGACAGGATAGTGATCAGAATAGAAGGCATGTAGGTCTGCAGAATGAAGTAACCAATGTTTCTCTTTAGTTTAAAGCTGAGTGACAGCCTCGGGTAGGAACCTAAAAAGGGAATATTTAGGTATGGTTGTAAGTTATCCTGTCACTTCAATTCTACTACTTTTACTGTATTACAGGCATAGTTTACACGATAATTGAGATACTTTGAAGACAATGAATTCTAGATTTTATAATGAGGTTCAGGTGTTTATGCAACAGTCTAAGGTGTCTAGGCAGTAACAGCTTCACAGATCTTGATAATTAAAATCTTTAATCTACATCCAAAATACATCTCAGGGTGCCCAAATATACAAAGATCTCACTCTTTAGTGGCTGTGTTATTCTGTGTGTGGTATAATGCCACCTCCCGCTTTCTCTTTTCATCCTTTGAACAAGTGTAGCACCTGTTCTGTATGGTACTTATGTCTTTAATTGCCATAAATGGTCACTAGGCACTAGTGAATAGTTACCCATTCCAGGGAGTTCTCCAGGCCCATGCACACCAACATCTAATTTGAAAACTTCAGAGTCCTCACAAGGGATTTTAACTTGCAGTGGAAAAGAAAAACAAAGTACTTCTGTTTTCTCCAGTATATGGTGAATCCAAGTCTTCTGTACCCACATGGATCAGACCATAAACCTTATTCAGCTAAATCTTATTAAAATATTCAAATAAAAAAGAAAACTTGCCCCACCACAACACATCCAGTGGTTCTTCCTTTCTTTTGCATGTTTGTGTAACAAGTTATTTAGCAGAATTTGCAGATTTATTGGAATCTGACAGGGCTGCTCCATGAGCACTTCTGCTATAGCCTTAAATGTATGCCCTCTGGGTTGTCAACCATGGGCCTTAGTGCCTGCACCACCCCAACCCCCACATCAAGTGGTGAGGAGGAAAAAATAAAAATCTCTGTGATGAAAACAGAAGGCAGGAGACCAAATAATATAGAAAATATCTTTATTTAATAGGCTTAACAAGAGCTATACCCAGGCACAGCACTGTTTGCATATGACGCTGCCTTGAAGGCATAGGTACAAAGAAAATGTTAATAGTAAGGCTTTATAAGGGCTCCACACACCTTACGGCTCAATTCCCCCCAAGGGGAAGAAAAGAAAATGATTTTAATGCATAGGCTGCCAATCCTGTTTCCTCTCTAGGGACCACAAAGCATTCAGCCTGAACCTAGTGAAAATCATTTACTTATAGGAAAAGAGAGAGAGAGAGAGAGAGAGAGAGAGAGAGAGAGACTTACAAAACTTGTTGCATGAGGGTTAGAATATTCTGTAGTGAGAGGAAGAGCTGATCTGCAAAATACTTGTACAGCTTGGCAACAAGAAGTGGGAGAAGGCAGACAATTTTCTGTGGATTGAGTAGTTTCTTGATGAGTTCACTTGACTGAGAAGTACAGCAAGTTTCCTCGGCTTTTACTGACTAACTTGACACAGAAGTTAGAAAATACAGCTTACCAGAGTGAGCCTTAACATAACAGAGAGAGGCTTCTTATTTAGAGTGAAAGGTGACAGGAGCCAAACACAGAAATTGTCCCTATCAGTGTGGCAGTGACACTACACCTAATATCCTGTGAATTACTCATTTGAAAATTCAGAATTGCTTCTCACCGCTCCCTCTCGCTCTCATATGTTCACGCAGATTCAGGAGTGCAGTCTGACACTAAGCAAATTCTAGATTTCTTTTCAGAGAGCAAATGCACTTTCCCATTAACTCCCCCTTTACAAACCTGTAGAGAAAACAACATTCTTGGTGATAAGCTTGTAGTCCACAATGGAGAATTGCGGCAGTTCTATCTTTGTCACTCCTGTGACTGCATTATCACCCCCACGCCAGTAAAATTCAATGTCATCTGTTGTATAGCCATCTAGAAAACAGGGAGAAAGGGTTAGAACATAGAACATACAATGAAGATCGTTAAAGAATGTTTCAGCACACTTATTCAAAAACTTTTTGAGCAATTTCAACTGTCTTCAAAACAAAAGACTAACAGCGTAACAGATAAGTATTTGGATACAGCAGATATTTCTGTACACACAGGCATGCCTAGTTAGAAATATTATCATTACTGCTAGTGTAAATGGCAACTTTCGATATCTATATTTTAAAAACATTAATATTCCTGCCAAAAAACAAACTGAAAAAGGAGATTACATTCTTGACATAGGTAGAAATTTGCTTGTTATACCATGATCTCAACACCAGGTGAAGTGGGGAGTGCTGAGCCCCAGGTTAGGCACCCAAGTGAATAAAACCCCTGAGGTTACAGAAATTGGATTTGATTATTACTGCAGGAAAAAAAGGCATGGAAGAGATGTACATAATAAGTAGGTAGGCAAGTTGTAAGTAATAAGAGATGTAATTATAGCATCCTTCAAATTTATATATCTAATCTTACCTGACAAAACAGTAAGTAGTGTATATTTATCTTTGGTCAAATGCGGTCTTTTAGATTCTGGGTTCAAAGCCATTTATTTTTCTGTTAAATGTAGATACGCCAGTTTACTCACCAGAAATTAAAACCAAACAGTAAAATACTCCATTGGATCTTAGAACAAGGCCTGACAACAGGATTTCTATATCTTGAGCTAAAAAGCCAGCTCTACAGCTGGCTAGTGGCTAGAGCAGATATGGATAACCTGGGGCAGAGTAAGATGGAAGCATATAACACACGTGAATGTGAGATATACACATTCCTGGATAAACCTAATACAAAAATAGGGGGGAAAAAGATACAATGGCCGCATCCAGACAAGCGTGGCTGTGCAGTATGTGGCACCACAGACAAGTCTGTGGCACCACATACTGCTCATTCAGTTGTTACCTGCAAAGAAGTAGTACAGAGGGGGTTTTTTGACTCCTGGATATCTGGGGAAAACATGTGCAGTGGCAGTGTGTGCCACCCAAAGCTGGAGCCTGGCTGGCCAGAGCCACACTGCTGCCAACCAGGCTCCATGGAGCAGGATTGCCACTGCTGCATCCCAGGAGGCTCCCAAAACCCCAGGTAAGGCTGCTGGGGCCAGCCCCATAGTAGCTCCAGCCTCCCTTACCACACCTGGGGTAACTTGACACATGCCAGAGCACACGTGGCACAGGCATTTTCTGGGGATCACTAGCAGCATTTACATGGGTGCCTGGGACCACAGCATGTTGAACCATAGTGGTGCAGCCATGCCTAGAAGACGGCCCAGGGGGTAAGCCTGGCAGCCTGGAGCTACTCCACCCTGGCTCAACCTGCTGCGGAGGCTGGATGGGGCATGAGGGTGCTAGACTGTGGGACTAGCTAGCAGGCACCTCCTGCGCTGTAACACCCCCATGCTCCAGTCAGCCCCAGTAACCATCTACACATGCACTGCAGTTCACTGAAGAAATCTGCCATAGGTAGGGACTTACCAAATTCATGGCAGAAGTGGGATATGTGGCAGCTCCTTTAATCTTTCATGTTCCCCCATGTGCCCCTCCCCACTGCACCAGTGATTGGCAGAGGGGCTCCACCACTCCCTCCAGATTGTCAGGGAAGTGAAAACCATGGTTTTAAACATGGCATGGGTTTTGCCTTCCCATGGGTCAGCAACAAGCACTGGGGGCTGCCAGGGCCCCTCAACCAATCAGTGGTGGGAGGCAAAAACATATTTAAAACTACAGATTTTGCCTCTGTCACAATCAGGAGCAAGCTGCAAGTACAGCTCCTCCACCAATCAGCAGTGGAGGGGTGTGTGGAATCTGCAAGATTAAAGCACACCCCACTTTTGCAGTGAATTTGGCAGATCCCTGGCCACAGGATAGTACTTGTGTTGGGCAGTACTATCCTATTCTGGCCTAATAGCACTGCACATATAGACAGTAACGCTTTACTGCGGAGCTAATTAGTCAACTCCACTGTAAAGTGCATGTGTAGATGCCCCCAGTGGTTTGTAATGTACTAAAGCTACCACAAAATATCTCCTAAAAAGAAAGGACAATTGTTGTAGGGAAAGACATTTTATCCATGTGTCTCAAAACGAAACCCAGTAAGAAATCTTGATATACTGTAGAACTTGATATTAAAATCTTACCTAAAGTCACAAAAATACCTTCTACACTGCTTAAACATGGCTTGATTTCAAAGATAATGGAAGCCTATAGCAAGGCAAAAAAACATTGCACACTTCATGGCTGCTCAAAAGTAAAGAATGGTTCTCACACACTTTGTAATTTTTGATCAGCCAACTGTAAAATAATGGCAGTTAAAATGTTATGAAAGAAAGGGAAATGTTCAGTGTATCATCAATTCATGAAGACAAGAATTCAGCAATCCCTAAGAAAATTAGGGTGGACTGCTCAACAAAAAATCAGTTTTTAAACTATTCTCATACTTCTACCTTTCCCTTTATGATTTCATTCTGTTAACTTTGACTTGAAGTGATTACTCATTTTTTGTTTTTAATGGGGCTAATTGGAAGTCAAAGTAAGTTACTGAGGAAAGGAAATTTCAGAATGGCAAAAACAAAAACAAAAAATATTGGAAGTTTCCTCTGATATAAATGGAACATTTTCCTTTTGCTTTGCCCTCCACCTAATGAAGTGCTGAGTCTTTGCTGTGAGGTGATAAACCCCCACAGCTAATCATCTTTGCAGGACTAACCTGCCAGGCCAAAATTTTGATGAATTACATGCCAACAATTAAAACTTTGTTGTAGTTTTTGGAGGTTCTCCAAAGTTGGCTAAGCAAGCCAACATTCTAACATGTTTTAAACTGATCTCTTATATTTTATTCAAAATATTCATGTAACTGAGCTAATTCATTATGTTAAAGCACTTTTGTATTAATCCTTTTGGAAAACTCCACACATAGTGATTTGTAGTTTGAAGACCTCCAGGGGAAGGGTGGGGGGGAAGAGAAGCATTCTACTTACATGGTTTTAAAGCAATATGTCAGCAGTACAGGTCTTGGGTAGAGAGACATAAGCACATGAAACAACCAATGTTTAAACCACATTTCTCAGATTTAGAATCGGTTGGAAAACCAGGTTTCCTTTCTGTGGGAAACTGCAACATTTAAAAACTTACTTTCATTCAGAATTAAAATGGCATGTTGAAATTCCTTGGAGGAAGTTAATTCTGAAAAAATTCAATTCTAAATCATGAAAATATCTTCCTTCAATAATGCTTAATACTTTTTCTATGATGCATGATTATAATACAACACAATACATAATGTTATTTTATTGTGTGATCACTATACATGAACATACTACTGAACTTATCCAAATACAAGTAAAAGTTAAACATGTCAATATAATCAAAACAAAGGAAATTCAAAATATGTAAATTTGACTTTTACTAGTTTAAAATGTCACCAATAGACATGCATCTAAAACTGCTTTTTTACCAAAATTCATTTTTGAATAGAAAACTGTTCTCATTTATTTTTAAGAGTTCTCAGATGCTAAAAAAAGTATAACCCTTTGTTTCTTAGTACTCATTCAAACAAATAAACAAGCTTTAAAAAGAGTATTTGGACACCAAAAGATTGTTGTCCTGCTCATAGAACATGAAATAACTTACAAAGAGAATGGTAACAATTAGTAACTGTTACTGTTTTTAAGTGACAGCTATGATACATTAAATAAATGCATACACATGCTAAAAAAAGTTTGCTTCTGCCGAGATATTTTTTTTTTTTTTTTTTAATAATGGATCATATTTCCACAAGACTGCTGACTGCAGAGACTCTGATTTAGGTACCTAAAA
>NW_017729000.1:27208593-27209048 GCF_001723915.1 Gavialis gangeticus
TCTGCCGAGATATTTTTTTTTTTTTTTTTTAATAATGGATCATATTTCCACAAGACTGCTGACTGCAGAGACTCTGATTTAGGTACCTAAAAGAAGCAGCTAGATTTTTGAATGATCAACAGCCTGAAATTACTACTGTGAACAGGAGGAACTACTAGGCACTGAATACATGTGCAAATTGCCCTAATTCATTTCAGTGACTAAATCAGCTGAGCACTGGTGAAAATCTAGTGCTTGTATACATAAATAAATAACAATAAATAAGCACGATCTGGTCATATTTATCCAAGACTATTGCAGAATTCTAAGAATGATATATCTAAGTTGCAAACAAACTTACCCAATTTCTCATTAAAACCAAGCATACTGGACAATAGAATTGCAGTAAAGTGTGTGTGTGTGTGTGTGTGTGTGTGTGTGTGTGTGTGTGTGTGTGTGTGTGTGTGTGTGTGTGT
>NW_017729000.1:27209163-27218882 GCF_001723915.1 Gavialis gangeticus
AGAAACTGGGATGATTTGGGAGATTAGAGGTCCTAAGCTTTACTTCAGTACCAGATAAACTTCTTGAAATTATTATTAGAAATAAAAATATAAAACAGAGATGAACCTAGATGCTATCAAAGAAACCACGATCTGCTAATCTATTAAATAGCAGATTGCACAAAAGTATGAACAGGTTTTATACTATTTCAAAGACTTTTTAACAAAGGTCCTAACAAGAAGTTGGCCAAGCTATTAGGCAGGTATGTACTGGGCAGTAAAATACTTACCACAGTTTGAAACTGGTTAAGTGAAACACTGGGGATACCTCAGTTTTTTCACTGTTAAAGAAATAAGGAGCAACCAAAAGGACCAAAGAAGAGTATAAGGAATTCAGAGTCATCCAAATATTCACGGATGTTCTGGTTTTATGAGTTAAATTGTCAACATCATGAAATGGCTTTTTGGTAGCGGATGAACATGTGCTTCTTCTAAGGTAACTGAAATGAGAATATGATTTGTCAGAACATGGAGGAGAATTTATGTACGTATTTCTGAACTTCTGTTTTTTTTCTAAATTTCATATTTGTCAAAAGTATCTTTGATTGACACCTCCATGAGCAAAAGAATCAATATTTTCCCACTGGGCTTTACCAGGTAGAAGCATCCATCTATACGCAGAGGCAGTGGTACGATGTTCTCTCAAGACACCCCAAACTATCATAATTGACACTTGCTTGTATTCAAGGACAGAACCCAGAATGAAAATCTTTCATTACAGAAGATACTTTCTCTCTCTGGTTTACTAACAAACCTTTATCTCTTAACATCAGTAGGTTGGCAAAGGAGGAGCAAGTTCTTTACATCACGTTATTCGCTTACAGAAGATTCTATTCCCAAAGGGGGTTCTATTTCATTTCCTTGCCACCGTTTTTTGGGTTTTTTTAATTATCCTTTTTAACTTATCCATCCTTATGAAGCTGCATTGTAAAAGGAGACATGTTAATGGTTTTTCAGGGACTCAAGTGAGTTGGAATAAAGTTGCACTTCCACACCTAGACACCCAAGTGCCACTTACATGTGTAACAAATGGAATAGGATCTATATTCATACATATCTTCTTTTTCCTTGCATATGAGCTAGACCAGGGGTTGGAAACCTATAGCTATTTGATTCAGCCTACAGACATGGGGCTTCAGCAACTTTTGGCAGTAGGGGGATTTGGCAGCAGCTGCTTTTCTGTGACACTGTGGAGGAAAGTGGCAGCAGCGGAAGCTTTCCCCATGCCTCTGCAAGGAAAAGGCGATCTCTTCATGCATCTGTAGGGAAAGAGAAGTTCTCCTTGACCACAGGCACTTTCGCTGTGCTGCTGTGGGGAAACTGGTGGTGGTGGCTTGGTACTAGTGCCCGTCTTCCTGCCTTCCTCTGACCCAAACTGGGTCACTCTGGCCTGCAGCCTAAAACGGCTGCTGACCACTGAACAAAGATAATGCTATGAAGAGACTTAAAAGTAGCAAAATTTGTCTAATGACTATCGCCTATAATGGATTTTTATAGATCAGGAACATCATGGAAGGTTATACTTTTTGATACTTACAAACATGGTAGATTCTGGATGCTGTTTAAAATAATTTAAGTCTAAGAAAAAGCCAAGGTCTTTCTGTCTGCTAATAGAAGCCTGATCCATCGTATCCAATAAACAACAAGGGTTATTGAAAAATAGGTCACATTAATGTTCTTTAAGTGTTTTGAATACCATAATGACCAGTGACAAATCTGATTTTTGATCAGAGTATTATAGCTAAGTGCTTAAATAAAAAGTAACGTGGTGGATTTTAGAGTTTCAGAGGATTAATCAAAAGTGTGTTGTACTTAATTAAACAACATATTTTTAGAATGAAGAAAGATGTTCTCCCATAGATAGCAATGTGTTCTGGATTAAATAAACATTTCCTAGTTTAGACTGGAATTATTTTGATAATATTTTACAATATTAATTATTTGGGGAAGAAAACCAAAACCAGAAAAACAGAAAACAAAACAAAAAATTACATGCTTATCTAGGAGACCGGAATTCTTTTGTTCTCTGGGGGAAATACTGTATTTTGCTGCTTAATTATGCTTCTCTGGAAACTGCCTAATTATGTGACAGTCTCCCTATGTCTCATTTCTTCAATTAACCTTGTTCTATTTCTCTGAAGCCTAGAGATATCTAAAGGTAACATTATGAAAGAAAATATACTACTTTGAGAGTTTCTTCCCTACAGAGAGAGCCTGAATAACTTTTAAGTGCTGAGCATGTTTAACAAATGTGGGGGTAAGGCAAATTTTGCCTTTTCTTTTCAAGGTTTGGTTCTGTAATTGAAACTCTTGTACTTTCTGAAGGAATGCGCTCACTGTAATTTACATGGAATGTGTGCCTTGATAACCCTTGGAAAGGATTTCTTCTTTTATATTCATTAATCCACATTCTTACTCATGATAAAAGTATATATCAGCCTCCTGTTTTGACATTCTAATTTTAGTTCCATATTACCTTTCTGTTTTTTATAGTCATTAGGTGTAAACACTGCCCTGGTAGGGTTAGTTCTTTGGCCCTTCAGTAGCTGCCTGTTTTTGTATTAATTTTACTTTACCTAATATTCTTGGGGGGGGGGGAAGGGTCTGCTCCTCCACCAGTTATCTGCCAACTGATCCCAACAACAAAATGTGCTGTCATTTCCCCGTATTACCAGCAGAAAGGAAGACTTTCCTAGTATAATCCAGGCACTCCATAACAACCCCCCCCCCCAAATGTAGTAGCTGTGGCCTAGCAGGGGGAGAAAAATAATGAAAAAAGTGGGGTACTGGATAACAAAAAAGCAGTTTCCCTGGATGTCATAAATAACATCACCTGCCTTTAGTGCCTTTTTGGGGCATGCATCTCCAAACATTCAGGCATATGTGCTTGCAGTAGCTCAGATAGCAGAGGCAAAAATTTGTGATGGAGGTTTGTGCCTCAGTACACATGCCTGAATATTGCATTTTGGCATGGGGTAAGTTGTGCCACTTGGGGCAGACTAACCTTGCTCAGCTCCTCCCAGATCTGCAGCCAGGGGAGCTGAAGCCAGCATAAAAAGCTGCCCTGATGAGCAGCTCAGGGATACTTGTTCTCAGGAGCTTCTGAGGCCAGAGCAGTTGACATATCGGGACACTAGCCCCCTGTGCAAGCTGGACTGCTGCAGCAGCACTGATCTAGAGTGGACCCTGCAACCTTTACCCATTGCAGCAGTCTGGTAGCAAGGGTTGCTGCCACCTACAACAGTATCCACCCCCTTGGACCTGCAGGACCATGTCTGCACATCTGCCAGACCTGGACAGGGACTGCATGGCTGCCTGGACTGTGGCATGGGCACTGCAGCAGAGCCATCTGCACCTCTGGGCCAGCTGCCATTGGGCTGTGATTGCACAGTTGGCCTTTGTGAGGCACTGCTGTCATGCGTGCTCTCACCCTGCAGCTATTGTCTGGGCAGCTACTGCCTGAAATATGTGCTCATTGTGGTGGCCCACTTTGAACTGTCAAAGCATGTCCTCCTAGCCCCAAATGGCCAGGAGGTCAGGCTCCTCTTCCTGACTAGTAGAAATCCTGGTGTTCTCTGTTTAAAAATTGCAATTTTTCTGATAAAAAAAATCCTAAGTTCACTCTTTAAAATACCACAATTAAAATGAAATGATATATATATGTATATGTGTACACACACACACACACACACACACACACACACACACACACAGAGCAAAAGCTTTGTTATCCAGCACCCACTGGGAATGTGGGGTGCCGGATAACCAAATATTCCGGTTACCTGAGACCCAAACCAGCGTCTTTCTCTGTTCAGGACACTGCCTTTCCTGCCATGTCCAATGAGCCACTGCCCCTCCTGCCACGTTCCCTCTGTGTCAGCACTGAGGGACAGGGAGTGGGGCCCTGCACAGGCTGCTATGCCCCAGGCCATGGGGGCTTGGCAGCACAGGCTGCTTTACCCTGGGCCGTGGGGCCTCGGCAAAACCAGAAGTGGCATGGTGGGCACTTCTGGTTTCGCTTTTACCTTACAAGCCAGCATGCCCGTTAACAGAGCATGCCGGTTTGTAAGGTGCCGAATAACACGGTGCTTGCTGTATATAATTTGTGCCCAGCTGTCAGACAGGATGGCACCTGCTGGTGGGAGCTGTGGCTGCAGGGACAGTTGTCCCCACATCCTGGTTAACGAAGGGGTCAGGGGGAACTCTGATTTTTCTTTGATAAAAAACCAAAAGCAAACACCAAAGCATATAGATATTTAGAATTTATTTTATTATGATGATAGAGGCAATGGTAGGCTTTCAAATTGCTTTAAAATTGTAAATATATTGATCAAACATTGCCCAAATGATCTCTCTCTCTCTCAATAGGTTAGTTATGCATTTAAATGACCATATTCCTTTCAATTTAGTACTCCTGCTCTATGCAAGCTCATTCATAGCACCTAATGAAGCAAGCTGTAGCCTACAAAAGCTTATGCCTCTCTAAATTAGTCCATAAGGTCCTGCCTTCTGCCAAGCAGTTTCTACTTTGTACAGAATTCTTAGTGTGGCTAGGAAACCTGCTTCCTCCCAATACAGAAAAAACCCTTTCTCACCAAAATAAGGTGTGATGGTATATAATTAATTAATTAATAGTACACTTAGGGGATGTGCAAGCTAAATCTCTTGCAGTGTTTTTCTTTCTGCATACTTGAATGAATAGATGGTTCTCTATATATTTATTCTGAATACAAATCCCTTATTCAGTGTATTTGGTTTTTTGATCATTATTTCAGAGCCTATAAGGTATTTCACCAATGATGCTTTGAAGATTTTGCATATCTGAAAAAAGACTGGGTCATTCTGGTACCTTTTCCTTTTTCATTTGTGAGAAAGGTGAACACTTTAATGAGATAATCTTTTCCTGTCTATCATCATTGTATTTTTTTTTTAAATCAGTCAGCTCTCTAGAGCTTAATTTAATATTTTCAATGGTAAGAACTAAAAATGTAGGAATAAATAAATATGCCAGAATTGATTAGTAAAGAAAGGCAGTTATAACAATATGAAAAAGTAAAACAGTATCCTTTGAGGGGTTATGAAGAAGCATTATCCATGATTTGTTTTATGGTTTACTGTTATTTTACAGAAAATAACTTCTGTGGCTACCTAATATCATGTTAACTCTTATTTCATTTAGTTATTAAGTTTAGGTTTCTGAGATATCTTCGGGATTAAGAGGATTACTGTAAGATGAATAAAGATCATGTTCTGAGGTCAGGCTTAATCGTTGTACTTCAGACATTAATAGATAGGTGATTTCCTGGTCTTCTACTTTCACTCCCCTCTTTACATGCTGTTTATAACAACAGAAATATTGTTAAGAACATATTTAAAATACATGCTAAGAACATGTTTGTTTTTGTAAGGAAAATGAATATCATTTTTGTTTATGAAACACAACTGGTAATTAGTACTTTTATGCATCTATGCCTAATAGATATTTAAACCGGAGTCTCTGATACAAAAATCTGTTGGATTTTTCTTCTGTGACTTTATGAAGTGTTCTGAGTTTATCCTTTTAGCCCCATGAGAAGAAGAAGGTCAGTGAAGCACTCTGGATGTTCTCACTGTGAACTTCTTAGCGTTCAGCAATTTTGAAAATCTAACTACTTCATTTAAGGACCCTTGAACTGGGCTAAACTCTTTTAAAGATATCGTCCAAAAAGTAAGTAAAAGATTCTGACACATGCATATCTTGGTTGCTATGGAAAAGCTGAGTAGACCTCCCCTATTGTTTGAGACACTAGAGAATAAGCCTTAGACAACACTCAAAAACAGACTCTGAGTTAATTTTTTTCTAGTCCACATCAACAGTAGAAATAGTTTGAGGAGATGTTTACAGGTATTCAGGCTCCCTTTAAAATATTTTTCACCTTCCAGGTAGAATTTATCACTCCATTCATTTCTTTAGGTGGAAGAGGAGGAGAAGAGAAATATTACAGAGGAACTGCAAATGAATTACATTGTATACTGCTGGAATAACTACAGGTAATTGGACCTAAGCCTATTATATGAAAAACATAAGCTAGTAAAATGAGTGGGCACATTCATGCCTTTTGTGGATGTTTTACAGGTACTAGGTACAAATCCTAATCTATCTGTTCATGTAAAATACAATATCAATGGGTATTTAGGTCTGAAGATATCTCTGTTTACTAGTTCAAATGATTTAATGTCTAGCCAACTTTAAGGTGTAATCAGCAGTCTAGAAAGAATCAACTTATGGCACATGGCAAAGAAAAGATCAGATGAATGAATAATAGATCAGTATTCTAGATTCGCAGAATCTTATCAATTCTGCAAAGCAGTTAGTGCCCCAAGTCTAATGCCTCAAATTCATTTAGTACAAAACCCCTGCTAAGAGCAGGTCCTGTCTATTTGATTTCAGTTCTAATGAAACTACAAGGCATTTTATTTTCTTGTAGGTTAGACTGTGAAAGTGTGTTACTACCACGCAGAAAAAAAAATATTACTTTTCCCCCTTAAATCATTTATATGCTGTGATGGCAATGATATATTTCCAATTTAGAAGCCCTGTTTCTCAGTTTTGTTGCATGCCAAACATCAGCATAAATACAGAGCCCAGTCCTGAGAGGAGTGAAACATTCCCAACATATACATTGACTTGGACAGACGGCTCACCATAACTCAGTATCAGAACTGGGGGAGGAGGGAAGGAGAACTGCTTTAAGCCAGTATGGCCCCTCCCTTCAGGAGTCTTTGTCATGGCAGAGGCATCCCCAGGCATGCACAGTCCTATGCTAAGCAGTATATATGGGGGAAGGGGAAGGGGAAGGGGAAGGGGAAGGGAAGGGGAGGGGGTGGAATGATGCCCACTACCCTGGGAGGCTTTGCCCTGGGAAGCACAGCTCTGCACCCCCAGAAGTGGGGGCCTAGGGAGCCCCCACGGACCTGTCTCAGTGGCAGCAGCCCAAGCCTCATTGCTGCTGCAGCAGCAGTAGCAACAGCTGCTGTCCAAGTGAGGAAAGCCCCAGCAGCTAAGGCTCCTTCCCTCTTCCCCCACCCACTTGGCGGTCAGCATCATACCACCCTCAACCCCCCCCACACACACCTCTGACCCAGACTCTAAAAGAGCTTGCTAGGCTTCACCCATTACTAAGGACTTCACAGGAAAGGGGCAATAAACTGTGAAGCATTTCAGAAAAAAAACCCAATAATTAAAATATCACAAACTAAAGGAAATAAAATGAATATGCCTATTGATCCCTCCTGCTGCTTACAAACAAGACCTACTTCAGTATAAACAGTAACACAACAGGACCCTGCACTGAGAACTTCTCAACCACAGAACTACTGGGCTCTTGTGTCATCCATGGGTTATTCCTGCTCTGAGCTGACATAAATCATCCCTCAAATTGGTAAATTCTAAAAGTGTGGATGATGACTGGGGCAGATTACAACCAGTTATTTTCCATGCCCTTACCCTTGAAGCCCCAAGGTAGAGCCACAGCTGCTGCTGAATGGCCAGTCCTGTCCCCTAAGGCTTCTTTAGCATAGTGAAAACAGATACCTAAGAGTTAGGTTTTGGAAGGAAATAATATTCACCATACTCCTCCCCCTCCCCCCCCCGACTTTATTCTCAATGAAGAAGCAACTAAAATAAATACAATTATTTATTTCTTATTACAGAAAAAATGAGATAATTGTTAAAAACATGTACATTACTTGCTTGAATACAAGACAAGGTTCCCCCCTTCAGTTGGCATGGGGAAAAAGGGCCCCTCATCTTATATGTGTATACAAGAAAATCTCACAAGATACATTGTCTGTCATTAAACTGCTGCCCAAAGCAGCATGTGCTCAGCAATGGAAACCAATTATGAAGTTGATTAAATGCAGCCAACACTGATTATAACTATGAAACACATGGCCCACATTGGGCAAACATGCTGATGGGAACGATAGTAAGATGCAACCTATCCGAATAAAACATATGGCAATGCCCATTCATTGAAATCGCCCTTAGCACTGATTCTTTTTCAAGTCCTGGTGAGCCACTACATTACATACAGTTCAACTTCCTCTTCATACCCACCTGAGTATATGTAGTTAGTATGTCATAAACCCAGCAGCTTCTGTGGGAGTTACATATTGTAGTAAAAACATTTAGCCTGGAATGTAATTGTATTCTGCTTTTACTGAAATATTTTGGGAGGTTATTGTCTTCTGCTTTTGTTTTTGGGTTGCTCAAGAAATTCGGGTGTCAGAAGCAGGGAGGTGAGACCTAAAATATCTTTGTATCTTTTTCACATAGTGAATAAGTAGATTTTTGTGTATTTAAAATTATTTTTCTATAATTCTAACCTGAAATACACTTACTGTATTTATTCGAATAGAGGATGACCCTGGTTATAGGACAAGCCCCAGTAATTAGAGTCTATATATGGAAATGTATAAATATTCCATACCTATAAATATAAATATTTTATATATCTATCTAGTTATTTATATATATCTAGTTATATATCTAGATATATAATTATGCAATACAGATACAAACATAAACAAATTATATTTACAAATATAAAATATAAATCTATGGAAATGTCCTGCTCTCCCTCAGCACACAGAAGTGAAGAGCAAATTTGAAAACAATAACTTTGAAATTGAACATGGCTATAGCAATTTGCGAATAGTACATATACACTTAGTTCATCAGGAACTGATGCATGTTACCACACAAATATAAGATGAGGAGATTTATTCCTCATGGTCATTGGGGTCAGGGGTAGGGAATTCATCTTATATTTGAGTAAATCTGGTATTTAAGTGCGTACTGCGGTATAAAAAGTCTGGTTCAAGAACTTGACACTTGTGATCCTTTACCATAGCATAAATTGTACAGAAAGGGGAAACACATTTCTAAAGCTGTTTATGGATGAGATCACTTCTCTTTAATGAATGACTTTCTCTGCATAGAGAGTACTTGCTTGACTCCTTATGGGTGCTTGACTTCTTATTAAAATCTCAAACAACACACATGAAGCACATTGGTGTTTCACTTGTAAAAACAGAATACTAAACTTAATTATGAAAAAATTTCATTTATCTTGATATCAAAAGAGAATATATTCAAATAAATTGTGGAATATAAGGTAACTGTACCAGCTTTGACTGTTCAATGGATAAATCTTACATCCAAAAGGCAAACAGTGATGGTGGCAGTGGAGATGGCAGTATTGGGGCAAGCAGCCACTTCATTTCTACTGTGGAGGCAGTACAAGTGGCAGTGCCAGTGGCACAAATGGCATCAGGCCAAGTTGTAGGACAAATGGTAGTGGGCAAGTCATGGCAGACCCAAGTGGCTGCATGGTAAGGTGGTCTGTGTCAGAACATCTCTTGCTTGCCCCTCGCTGCCAAGGGCCATGTCCAATAGTGCCCTGGATTCCATGTCAGCCCCATCCCCACCAGCCCAAACTCCCCCAAATACCCCGGCTTGCCAATTGTCCAACAGGCCAATGGATCTGGCCAGTCAGCAATATGTGCGACACCACTGGCTTAAAGAACGTCTCATAGTTGTCACTGTTAAAAGCAGCCTGATTTTCTATCCAAGACGCTTCTTTATCCTGCAAGGTGCTCGTGCATGCCAACTTCAGTGAAGTCAAGGGGACTCTGCA
>NW_017729000.1:27223882-27227108 GCF_001723915.1 Gavialis gangeticus
TGTCCAACAGGCCAATGGATCTGGCCAGTCAGCAATATGTGCGACACCACTGGCTTAAAGAACGTCTCATAGTTGTCACTGTTAAAAGCAGCCTGATTTTCTATCCAAGACGCTTCTTTATCCTGCAAGGTGCTCGTGCATGCCAACTTCAGTGAAGTCAAGGGGACTCTGCACAGACAATTCACACTTACAATAAGGGAGCTTGCAAGGTTGGAACCCAAATCTGTATGCTGCAATGCTCTGTGGATCCTTAGCACTACAAATCTATCCATGAGGTCATGCATATCTTTAGTTGCATGGTCAAACATGGGAGCCACGTACTTGTTTAATTTGCATCTGAAAATCATGAGCACAGAACAGTAACTGCAATAATAACAATCTCTGCTTTGCATCAGTACCTTTGAGTAAAGCACTTTACCCAGCTATTTAAAGATCATCGTCAGGTTGGAAATGAAAAAACAGATGCATAAACTGTAGGATATTCACGAACTGTTTACTTGCAATATTTATTATTCACGTGTAATAGTCAACTAAAACATATGGTATATGTGTTTAGATAGCTATATTCCTTAAATAATTTTTCTCATTTCAATAGGCTTTTGGTCCTAAACAACACCCCCGTACAAACTTCTGGGTGCAAATTACATATATTAGGCCTGTGTGAAGTGCCAAGTATTCACTTCAGATTTGGATTCAGCTGATTTCGAGATTTGAATCACTGTCCTGATTTGATTTAGCTGAATCATATCCAAAAGATTTTCTACCGCTTTACAGATTTGGCCACAGACTGAACAGGCAGCTGACACAGCTGGTAAGTCTGTTGGGGTTGGGGGAGGAGGGAGGGAAAGGGTGTGGCAGAGGGAGGGATTGGGGCTGGGACAAGTTGCCCAGCAGGGGTGGGGAAGGCATGTTACTCAGGGAGAGGGATGGGGCAGGGTGCAGGATGCAGGTTCAGCACCACTTAGAGTGGGGGCTATGCTCTGCTGCCACCTGCCCAGCCGGGGGGGAAGGGGCAGGATGTGGGTGCAGCTCACTCCAGGCAGAAGGGGGCAAGTGGCAGCAGGACATAGCCCCTGCTCCCAGCGCTGCCACACCCACATCCCCGCTCCGAGCAAGAGTGAGGTTGTTCTACCTATTTTTTAAAAATGTTGGTGACTTTTCTTTTGAAGAGCCCAAGTTCTCCTATGGCATGGAAAAAAGACTTAAAATAGCAGAAGAAAGGACTTTTTTGCAATCCCCATAAAAATCCACTCATATGTAGAGTCAAATAGTAAGTTCTTTTGCGTTCTTCACACATGCTTAGACTTCTTAGGCTTTAACAGTTAAATACTGCCAGTTACATTATATAAACAAAGAACAAAAAATTGTCCTCAACCACAAAGGCCTTATAGCCTGAGCTGTATAAGCTGAAAAAAAAGGTATCATTCTTTAGTTCTAGTATTTTCTCCTCTTGCTTTCAGACTGTGTAGCTTCCTTAATCATGCTGCCTGGGCCCTTGCAGGAAGCATCGGCAAGAGCACAAGAGAAGTAGCACCCCTTCAGTCCTCAGTTTAGAAAACTGGACCTAGCAGGGCTAAAGAATGATACCTTTGTTTAAGTTTATATAGCCCAGGCTGTAAGGCCTTTGGGGTTGAGGACAATTTTTTGTTCTGTGTTTATATAGTGCCTAACAGAAAGGGCTCCTCATCTATGACTAAGGACTCTGGCATTTACTCCAGCATGTTACAGAAGAAGTGAAATGAACGAGATAATGAAGTAGTAAATGATAACATACCGCATGTTAATCACCCAATAACAAGCTACACATTGGTTATCCAGCCACAAAGATGTTACCAGTGAAATTAGAAATATATTGGTAGCTTGTTTGTATTGCACTTTAATTTGAAAGTGTGTAACAACAGGGTGATATTTGGCCAAGTCCTACAACACCTCCCAGCAAACTGCATACTCTCTCCCTACCTTCCTGCAAGGGGACTCTCTTCTGTGATTCATGCTGAACTGTATTGCCCCAGAGTGCCTCAGCAGGAGATATAATGACTCATGCCCCTCCTCCTTTTCCCTAATCAGCCTTCAAAGCATTTTTCAAGGAGCCATTAGCACCTCTTCCCTGTGTAAACAGACACTCAACATTACATGCTTTACTTATACAGAATAGTAATCTGAGACGGAGGGATGAAATTTGTTTGGAAAACTGCTGAGATGAAAAGATGGGAAAAGAGGAAAAGCACATACAAAAAAGCCACTCCTGTCATCCCCTCCAACCCTTCACATAGGCTTCCCTTGCTCTGTGCAAAGGTCAGGGAGGCAGCTCTTTCACCCAGGGGGAGCTCAAAGCTCACTTATTAGCATCACAAATAAAGGTGTGGGGGAAGGACCGACTGTCCCTGCCAGCATTTCTCCAGCTCCCCTTGCTGGGAAGTGCTAGGAGACCAAGTTCCCAGGGCCCTTTTTTCCCCTCTGGATAGCCGACCCTGTGAATATTAAGCAGGTCATATGGCATGATAGTTTAAAACAAGCTACATTACCTGTTGGTTGACAGAAATATGTTCCAGGGGCCTACGGCTAATAAATGCTATACCACTACTATTAGTGAAGAGTCATATGGCTAGATAAATCCCAACATTTTTGCCAGTCCTAATGGTCACATTCATGAGTCCTATGCCAAGCGGCTAGTATTCATTTCAGATTCAGCCAATTCGAAGGACAGTGATTTGATTCAGTGATTTGAATCACTGTCCCGAATCAATTCGGCCAAATCTCATTCAAAGATTCGGCTGCTGCCAAATCCGCCGAATCTCTGAATCAGAGAAGATCCATCCCCTGCCCACTCTCCCAACCCAGTCAATGGCTGCCCTGCCTGGCCCCAACTCCCCACTCTTAAAAAAGAAGCAGCCCCCAGTTACTGGCTGATGTCAGGCATAGGGAGAATCCCCGCTGTCTCCCACTGCCCCACACTGTATGGGGGGCCTCTGCCATGAGCTTCCTGACCCCGCCTGCTCTAGCAGCGTCCCCCCCACATGGTTGCCCCACTTGACCTCAGCTCCCAGCTCTTAAAAAAAAAAAAGAAGTCCTGAACTCATTGGCTCCTGCCAGGCGGCGGGGGGGGTGGAATCCCTGCTTCCCCCCCACTGGATGGGGAGGCTCTGCCATGAGCCCTAAGAAGGCCCAATGGCCACTGCAGCAGCTGATGAGTAGGGGCTTTTTTTTTTTTTTTTAAAGAACCAGG
>NW_017729000.1:27228127-27243810 GCF_001723915.1 Gavialis gangeticus
GCTCCCTGCAGCAGCGAGTGGGGACTGCCTGAATCTCTGAAGCTTTCTGAATCTTTTCTGGGTTGATTTAGAAAGCTTCGAATTGATTCAGAATTTATGATCCAATTCTGAATGAAGCCAAATTTTGAAATACACTGTGAAACAACTTCTGCCCTCCACACAGCTTTTCTCATCACTCCTACCAGCAATTTTGAAACTCTCAGGCATAAAGAAGTTACTAAAGATTTTGTTTTGATGTGACTGGGTTCTTTAAATACAGCAAAGCCAAATCACCTTATCCTACTGACTTCAATATGTTTAATAAAGTCAATTTGTTAACCCTCCAACTCACCTAGCATCAAATAGCTGTTTTGAATGACTGCTGTCCTTTCTGGTATCCTAAGAAACAGAGTTTTCCTTAAAATATTTGATCTTTCTACCTAGAACATTAACATTCTTTTTGCATTTAACTTAAACAAATCCAAACCTCTCTCCCCTCAGGCTCCAAGGATTAAGACACAATGAAGGGTGTACAATTTCCTAACTACAGTGAAACTCAATTGATTTTCAGATTAAATTGGCAACCTTCTCAAAACAACTTTATCTTGATGGAGTTACAGAAGTGGTTCCTACTATGAGGAGGGATATAACAGCATAATATCCCTAGGACAGTGAATATTTATTAAAAACACATTCTGATAGACATGTGGGACAACTACATTGCTTCGAGGACTCAAAGTAAAATTTTCACATAGTTAGCAAAACTGAGTTTAACTTTCATGTGAGCATACCGGGCCTGATTTTTATTTGGAATAAGCTTGGCAACTTTTATGAAATAGGCGGTCCTTGGTGCAACCCAATGAAGTTCCCTGTCAATCCTTTGTCTAATAATATCAATAAAAGTCACCTGCGCTTAGGAGTATTTACAAGTAGTTTTCTGCAAAGCCCCTTAAAACTAAATTCAGACTCTTAAGACATTTCTAAGGAAAGAAACTGAGAAAAGTGTCAGACAAGTTACAAAGACATGCTATATGCTAAAGACTTTTTAGCCTTAAATAGTGCATTAACTATCTATTTCATAGTAGCTGATTATCAAAAACCTAGTGAAAGTATCCTGATGAAAAGGTGGATTAGGAATCTCTAGTGTAGTTGTTTTTTTTCCACAACTTGTCAACAGCTACTTTTCTAGATTGAAACATAGCTGGTCCTTATCACTCTTTACCCCCACATGCCGAAGGCTGCATGTTAGTGTCCTCCCTCTACATATAACAGCCTTAAAGACACCCGAAAATTTTCCCTTAGGGCCCTTGTATGGGGATCCTAAAACGACAGTGTTACAAGACTGTCTTTGTTTCCTTCCCTTACAACCATCAGTGCAGAGAATGGCTGTCATGAAGGGAGTGCAGTCGCTCTAACAACCCTTTGGGATCATTGGAAGATCCAACATAGCTTCTTTGCTATCAGTGTGGCTAAGGGCCTGGTCTAGCAGCAAACAGATTTTTGAAATCAGGACTAAAAAAGAGGATTAGAGCTGACTCCCTTTTGAGCCGCTGGTGATGTATAGGGGGTGCATGTGGGTGCATGTGCACTGCCTGAGATGGGTGGTGCACCCCAACAGAAGCGCTGCCAGTGCTGCTGGTGGTGCCTGCGGGTGGTTGTCACTTGCCATCCCAACCTGCCCTTGCCACTGATACTGCCAGTGGCATCTGCAGGTGATCCTTGATCGCCGCTGGCTGCTGCCAACACTGCTGGCAGTGTCTGCAGGTAGTTGCCAACCACTGGTTGGCGCTTGCCACCTCCCCACCTCTGCCACTGACACCACACTGCGGCCACCAGTGGGAGCTCCCCTCTAACTACTGCCATGGCCCCGCTGTCACCACTGCCTTTGGCCAGTTGCCATGCCCCCACCCAGCCTCTGGGGCACGCGTCGTTCATGTTTTGAGCTGTACTGCATAGTCTCTGGCTTCAGGTCAGGAGCGAAAGCTTAGTTTCTACAATATAACTAATCTTCCTCTGAGTAAACTGAGTTGCAGAATTTTCCTAGAAGATGATGATGATGATCAAAAGTCAGAAATATAAAAGAGAGAAATTGGAGTAGCCACCTTTAAAAAAGTCAGCAGTCTTTGCTAGACGTTAACCCATGCCAATAGCCTTTTTCCAGGTCAGTAAAACAGAATAGCTTGCAGTGGTGATAACTATTGGCACTATTTGACTGACTTACGACCATGAGACCTACTTACCTACCTGCCTGGATTTCCAAGATATCTCTCACTGCTGTAAACCCTAGCATCTTATTCTTTAGTGTTATGTCACTTGCATTCTCCGAAACCATTTAAGAACCACTGTTTTTTTATACTAAGAGCTGGAAAATCTAGATGGGCCTTAAACATAGCAAACTTCCACAAAGAGATCTGAATTAAAATTCAGCTTGTGTGTGTAGCTTTGCCTGAGCTAATCAAATATTCTGTTAGTTGTTCATCCAGGTGAATATCTTCCTAGAATTTTAAAATCTCCCTGCTTATATTCAGTCCAACAAGGTGCATTAGTATTTTATGTATTTCATGCTCCTTTCTTCTCAGAGAGAAAGCATCTTTGGTCAGTCTTTATTTTGAGATACCTGCTCCTGGATTTCTGAAACCCTAGGATTTAAAAGGAAAGTCATATTTCCCTTTTGCATTCCAATTTGTAGACTGACAGCTGCCTCAGACACTTACAGTCTTCGAGACTAGAAATATATATATTTCAGCTCATTTGCACAGACCAAGAAACTGATTTGGCTTTCAGCTATACCAGGATGCAGAGAATTTGCTGTGCTTGAATACACTGGGATTTTTGAAACTGGCTAAAAAAATTCAACTGGGTAACCTCCTACAGTCTCATTTAGAAAATGATTTTTTTCTCATAATTTATTAGTAAGTATTTAAGCTATTCGCTTTTCATTGCTAAGGTGAACTCAGCTGAGACTTAAGAGCATTTGCCACACTTGTAAATATTCTAACATTTCAGGCAGCTGGAAAACATCCTTTGTTAACACTTCTATCTCTTCACTGATGTAGTTATGATGAGTTCAAGACACGTTAGTCCTTTCTTGAATTGCATTTGAAAATTGACTATATAGGCATACTGAAAAACACACATTCACTATTTTCAATGCTTTGAATTTGAATATATTTAAATTATTTAATTATTCAGTTGTATATGCAAGTCAGAAGACAGATTTCTTAATTCAGAAAATATATACTTTATCCCCACAGGCTGATCTTGATCTCTTGGAAGCATTACTAATGCTACTGTACTCTCATATCTTGAAATACCTTTCTGATCAGTAAATGGTCCCTATGGATAGCTTACAAAAGCTTAAATCAGAGGATGACATATGGAGTCTTATTTTTCTTTTTTCTTGTAACTTGCAACATTCATTCTTGTTTATATGCACAAAAAGTTACCAACGTGATGTCACTGAGTGCCATCCAGAAGGGGGCTTGCTTGGGACTGCTGTGACCTTGTCTGGTTGCTGAGAGAGTCCCCTAAAGCCCCTAGGGCTTGGCTTCTAGAGGAAGTAGGGAGCCCAGGCTTTCTGAGGCTGAGACCTTGGCCTTTTGGTCTCTCATCCCCCTTGTTCTTTGTGGCCTTAGTGTCCCACTCCATTCTTGAGAGGCTTTGCCTCCTGCTGGCATGACCCAGTGCAACCTTCAGTTCCAGCAGACAGTCTTTCCAGTAAAGGTATTTACTGGGGCAAAGGCCAGTCCCCTCCCAAAGGGGTTAAGCAGTCCTCTGTCCCCAATCCAACCCACACACCCCTGAGCATCCCTTAAAATACTCAGCTGTTCCCTTTCCAGTCTTTCCAGCTTCCGAAAGCTGTTCCACGTATGTCAAGCCTTTGATTTCCCTGGCCAGGCTGTCAGGCTGCTTTTTCCAAACTTCTCTCTCATGGTCATGTTAATCTCCTCTGGACCCCACCTGTGCGCTAGGCATTTTACCATTGTTGTTATGTCAACAAAGCCATGCAAGACTCTTGATGCTAAAGGTCCATCTCATTAGTAGCCAGCCCTGGCACTACTGTTCATCCTCTGTGCACAGACTAAAGAGGTAAACAGAATCCCACAATAGTATAACATGGACACAGTCACAGTTAATACAGAAATATAACAATAAAACCAATGGTCCATCACACTTTGTGATCTGATTGAGTAAGCTGTGTGTCTGTTTTAAGCTTTTTTGCAATCCCTTGCAGTCAAGAATGATTGTCTTCCATGACTGCCTTATCTGTGGGATTGACAGACTCTGTTGCAACTTGGGCATGTGTTTCCAAATGGGATGGTTGGCTCCAGAGTCTTGACTTGGTCCATGACACACTGTTTCTGCCACTCCCACTTTTCCATCTCATGTTGTTGGCAAAAGGTTTCAAAGTACTGAGATCCTTGCAGCAAATGCTTCCTCCATTTGAGGAAGTCCTGGTTAAGCCTCCCACAAGTTGATGTCAAGGTTATATTTTTTTTCAAGTTGGTCTTAAAGACATCCTTCAACTGCTTTCTCTGACCTCCTCTTCAGTGTATGCCTTGAGAGAGTTGAGAGAATAAAACTTGCTTTGGGAGTCTGGAGCCAGAAGGTGTGGTTGGCCCAGTGAAGTTGATGTTGAACGATCATTGGCTTGATGCTTATGGTGTTTGCTTGCCAGAGGATGCTAAATGTCGCTTGTAGGTGTTGTAGGTCTTTGGCCCCTTCTTGATAGGTGCCTTGTTCCCAAGCGACGTCAGGGTGAGATCAGGCTCTGGTGCCACCTAGATGGTGAGGGTGCTGCCCCTACTCACCTGCCATGTCTTCAATGTTCTTTACTGGGGAGGCAGTTCCCTTCAGGTGGCCCCAAAGTGAAGAGGTCTTGACCCTGATCTTTCTTCATGGGGCTCCAAACCTCCCCTTTACCCCACTGTTGCTGGTAGATGTTGTACAGCTTTGGGGACCTCTTCATTGGTGCCCTACCCCTCAGTGATGCCAGGGTGAAACTCTATTCCAGGGCCCCACATGGTCTGGGCCCTGCCCCTTTTCTCTCCTGCCACGTCTTCAGTGTTGTTGTTGGGGAGGCAGTTCCCTGTCAGGGGACCTGAAGGGGTCTCGATCCTGTGGGTGTCTTCATGGGGCTCCAAACCTCCCCTTTACCCCACCCTTACCACACCCTCAGCCTGTGTAGATGCTGCTCCCCGCAGGTCTTCCCACACTGCCCAGCTTGATAGGGTTGGGTCTTCCTGGCTGTCGGTCTTTAAGGGTCCTTCCCTCATCTCTAGGTCGGCTTCCCCTCCCTGTCCGGGGTCAAACTGTAACTGAAGAACTCAACTGAAAATGACTGGCTTCTGATGGCAGGCTCCCGAGATTCCCTCTCTCTGGGCCCTCAGTTCCTTGGGAAAGACTTGCATGTTCCCTTTATCTTACTAGCTGTGTGTACCGGCAACCACCCTGTGTCCAGCCCTTGCCAGCTCTTCTGGCGTCACCTCCCTGGGACCTGGCTGACCTGTGGTCCTGTCACTCTGGTCCCTCCAGCCGGTGCCATCTACTCCCCCCTCCTGGGGGCCTGCAACTCCCTGTGCTCTGCCCACTGTATGGCTGTCTGGGGATGCCTGTGAGCCCAAGAAGCCATCCCCATCCCCAGCAGCTGAGCTCCTGGTAGGAGCCCCTCTGCTTCCCGGCAGCATCCCTTTTAGCTGATGCCTCTCAGTGGAGCTCCCTTGCCCTCATTGGCCCCCACAGCTGTCCTCTGTCTCACCTGCCTGGGTCCAGCAGGTGCCCAGCTCCTTCTTGTGGCAGCTGGGGCTGGAGCCTCCCAGCTCTGCAGCTGACATCTCCCAGGTGGTGTTCTGCTCCTCCCTCTCTGGCGCTGGCTCAGCTGGATTCCCAGCTGTCTTTTGAGCAGCCTGCACTGCTCGGGAGCCACACCCCCAAGTCTCACTGATACACAGGCTCAAGAAGCTGTGAAACTGCTGAGCCTGCTTGTGTGTCAGCGTTAGGGTCTTTCTCCAGCTGATGCCCGTCTCTGTTCCTGGAGTAAGTAACAAGATGCACTGATCAGGGTCCAGGCCACACTGGGGGAGACTTCTTCTTCCCCTCTCACACCCACCCTTACCACATCCATGGCTTGTGCAAATGCTGCACTTTTCAGGTCTTCTCTTGGATGATCTCTTCTCATCCAGACCGCCCAACTCGAAACAGGTTGGGTCTTCTCGGCCAGCAGAATCTTCCCCATGGCCGGTTCCTCAACTTTGGGCCGGCTTGGGCCTCTAAACCTGCCCCAGCTTGGAGCTAACTGGAACTAAAAATGCATTCAACAGAAAATGTCCAGCCTCCACTGACGGACCCCTGGGATCCTGTCACCCAGTGCCTGCTTGCTTACTCAGGAGGGGGAAGAGGAGAAGAAATGGAACTTGCCCATCCCTTCCCTCCTAGTAGTTGTGGGGGTGGGCAGCCACCTCATGCCCCACCGTGATCCGGCTTCCCAGCATGATCACCTCCCGGTCCCCGCTGATCTGTAGTTGGTCTCCTGTTCTTCCTGAGCCAGTGTGGCTCGTGGTTCCCATGCCAGGCTTTGCCTTCCTCCCCACTGAGCTGCCCGAGAGGGTTAGCAGCTCCCTGCCGCCATCCCCAGCCACCGTAGCTAGATTTACTGGTGGGGCTACGATGTCACTCCCTGGCATCCCTGGGTCTCTTAGGCTTGTGCTCCTTGTCTAGTCTGCCAGAACGCTCCAGGAGACGCTCTGCTCCGCTTTCCTGTATTCAGGACTTGTGATCCCTGGCTCTGCAGGCAGTGTCTCCCGGCTGGCATCCCACTCTTCCCCCACCGGCCGCTCATTCTCAGGTACTTTTTGAGCATCCTATGCCTCTCCGGAGCTCCGCCCCCATCAATCACTGATACACAGTGCACTTACATATTTGAGGTGATTTTGGATTTCTTCATTGATGGCTTTTGAGGTACGGGAAATACTCAGTGTTCTCCACAGTCTCACCATGAATCTGAATCACTGGAGTGGAGAACTGCTCATTAAGAGTTTGTTGATGGAGGATGTTAGTCTTCTGAATGTTAAACGTCAGTCCCATTTCCTTTTATGGCTCTGTAAAGATCTTGACAATTGCCTGAAGGTCTGCTTCTGAGTGAACACACACTACTGCATCATCAGTATACTGGAGTTTGATGATTGAGGTTTGGGTGGTCTTGGTTTTGGCTCAGAGTCAGCTGAGATTAAACAGTTTATTACCCATTCAGGAGTTTAGCTACACTCTGACTGGAAGCTTGTTGGTGGTTAGATGTAGCATTGCAGTAAAGAATATAGAGTCTCTATTTTATCAACAGTTGAATCAACTTTGCTTTTGTATCTTAAGTTATTTAAATATAGGCTCACATAACAGCCAATCTGTTCTTTTTTTTCCACAGCAATGCCCAATATAAAAATACAAATATATCTTATTCCCATAGACTGCTAATGGCCCTGCAAAACATGAAGAAATATTACCACTTCATCTTATCTGTAACAGTTTTTCACACAGAAGCCAAAGAAACCCCCAAATGTGTAAAAAAAAAAAAAAAAAAGTTTTTTCATCATCATAAGCCTTGCCATGAAACTCAACCCCCCCCCATATTTGTTTTACTATAGTCAGAAGAAATAAGGGTTGGGAAGAAACAAACAAAATAAACCAACAACAAAAAACAAACTGCTTCTCACCACAGACAATTTGTGAAATGTATTCAAAATGATTAATTAAAACTATCCATTTTGGTAATCTACCGTAGCAATCTCCTGCTGAGATCATCACTTGTGCTCCAATCTAAATGCAAACTACAGAGTGGAGATATAAATCTAAAAGGTAAAGAGAAACAGACACACTGAATGTCCCACTATCAAGATAAGGAAGGATGACACCTGGAACTTCACAGGGGCTATCAACTCCTGACCAACCAACCAATTCATCCAGGACATCAGTATTACTCAAATGTCAGAACTAAAGTAAATGAAAATTACCATTTTCAATACTTCTTAACCTTCTTTGTTATGAGGAAGGTTAAAACATCTCCCTAAACTAATAGGGGCTCATAGTACAGGTGATGTATTTTGTTAGACCATTAAGATTTTTGCCAAAAAAAATCTTTAATGCAAGCGTTCAGACACAAACACCCTTCATCAGGCATTGGATCTTTTCTCCGAGCTTGGAATTCAATATTTTTTTTTGCAAAAATCTCATTGGACTAATAAAAGATATCACCTCTACTATGAGCCCCAATTACTTTTTCCTCTAGACCAATATGGCTACAACCTGGATACCTCTTCCTAAACTATACTTTCACGTTCATAGGACACTTATTCTTTAAAAGCACTAGAGTATAAACAGATCCAATCCATTTCTAACCTTCCAAATCTTGAATAGCCTATAATTCCTGTCAATAATATCCTTGGAAATGGACTGTATTAGAAATATATGGTGAGATCAGAGGTATAAAACTAGGAGGTGTGTAAACAACACCACACCTATGAAAATCACTTAATTAATATAAATAATATTGTCTGTTGAGAATTGAGGAGTATCCCTCAATTCTTCTTATTTCCAAGTTACATACACCCATTCTTTTTTTTTGTTATTTTATTACAGTATATATGCCACATCATTTCCCGCAACCTAATTCTCTACTTGAAAAAATGCTACAAATGAAAGGAATTTTAAGATAGAAGTGAGCTAAAGAAGAGTGTCCAATTCTGTGACTCACTGAGAATGCACAGGCAATACCTCTTTTCTATATGAAGCACACTGGCTGTTGTCATCTAGGTTCCCCGTAACCCATCAATAGCCTATGGGTCTAACCCTGATGTATATTAAAAAAAAAAAATCAAAGAAAAAATGAACAACATCTGTCAACCTTAATATATTAGTAGCAAAACTGCATTCATACTTCACTTTCCTTAATTATTTCACAGCTATATTAAAAATCCAAAGCCGCAAGGAGAAAAACATAATTTGTAGAAGAAAGCCCTGCTGACTGGTATTTGTGCTGTTTGTTCAATTTAGGAAAATATTTATTCATTAAGATATATTCACTTGCAATTATGCATGAGGCAAAGTTATGGAAGATTACTTTGTCCTTACCTGCAGTATTTAGGGCATTATAATGTCAAAGAAGTCACATCTTTACAGTACACAGTTGATTACGGGGAAAAGAGGAATGTTCCTCTTGTGTAGTTTCGGACAAGAATGCCTCAAAACATCATTGCAAAGACTTAATGCTTTAAATACACATCAGCTATTAAAGAAATAAGCCACATTTGGATTAGAATGAAGAATAGTTTTGGAACCTTAACTAGGAGTTTCTTAACATTATTTTTTATTTTATTTATTTTTTACTAGTAAGCATGTTATAACAAATACTTAAGTAAGTTGTATGGCATGTTTGAATGGCTCTCACAGTGCAGAAGGGGTACAGTACCTGGTGTAAGTAAGGGACAGAGTAAGGGGGCAGATGAAGCACCTGGAAGAAGGGAGCAGGCCCTTCTACCAGTGAAGAAGGAAATTGCTATGCACAGGAACAAGTTCAAGAGCAGTCCTGAAGACAGCAGCTAAGCCTGGTAGTGAAGATATAGAAGCAAATTTCCCAGTGGATTTTTAACTGATCTGCTCAGAAAAAAACTATGAACATCTCCAGAAACACATGACAGTGGTGAAGGCAGCCATAGACATGAAGAAAACAAGCTTTTCCTAGTCTGAAATCTGGAAATTTGATAAATCGAAGCTCTCATAGCAGATTGTAATATCTGATGATTGATAGTCACTGCTCTGTCACTGGTATGTGTTTGCACTATTTTATTAATGCAGGCTTTGTCTGGGTAATTTCTGTCATCTAATAATATTTTCAAAGAGAAATCCTAGTACCCTCGCTATGGGGAACTATTTGTACACTACTACGTGTACACAGTAGATTATGGCTATATTAATTAGATAACTTGGTCTCCTTGCTACACAATTTCTTCAAAGCTACCATGAACTTATAAACTTCCAGAAATCCCTTCAAATTTTGAGAAGTAATCAGGTTCCTGCTGCCTTCACATGACCTGAAGCAGCGTGCCGTGTGCCCAAATGCCTGTCAAACATTGCTTTCATTTATACAGTTGCTCCAAGAAAAGTTATCACCAAACAAACACGCAAACAAAAAGACCAAACAAAAAGCAAGGCAAACCAAACCAAAAAATCTTTGTTTCTTAGAAGCAAAAGAATCACCGAAAGCTTTCAGTAACCAAGGAGAGGAACATGTTAGAGGAAATTCCTGCTGCCAGTACTTTGAGTTGGCCTTACTTAAGGTCAAGTTCTGACAGCAGGCCTGGGGCTCCTTTGGCAAAAAAACCCTCCTGCCACTGCTTAGCATAGTTATCTGGAGAAACAACCAACCAGTCAGTAACTCTCATCTTCATGGTCTTTGTCCCAGCCATGTTCTATACTCTCATGACAGTCTTCTCCTTCAATGACAAGTCATTGAAAGCTTCCCAGTGACCTGTGCCTGGAAGCCTACCAAACATCTTCCTCAACTAAACAGTTGATATAATAAAATTATTGCAAAAGAAACCCTTGGCTTTTGTAAAGTTCCTAGATTCTCACTGCTACAACAACAATCCACCCTCTCTTGTTCTCCCACAAGACAAACAGGTAAAGAAAGACAGGAATGAGTAAAAGGTCTATTTTTTTTATTTCAAGACTCTGAAAACAGAACAATATATTTAAAATAATTGCCAATGCCTGTTTTAAAATTAAGATTTCTTTTGCTCAACATTCTCCCTCACTTTCTGGTTTTTATCTTGCTAAATCAGGGCCAGACCCCAACCCCACCCTACCCCTTTCTCCCCCAGGCCCCATCATTTTCAAAATTCAGACAGCAACAAGTTCTCCTTCCTTACAATGACATAAAAAATTATAATACACTACTGCCACTCACTGCTCACCCATAAAATAATTCTTGGCACGTATGGCTAAAGATTGTGCCTATTTACTGAGGTAGTCACCATCAAGTCTTGGTGATGGTAACCTTTTAAAGAGCTTTATTCTGCCAGTGGATTTTAACTGTTTTTGTTAACTTTTGTTTTCTTCAAGTTCTAGTGTCATAAAGTATGTCAATATGCAAATACATGTTACATAAGATTGCCTCCTGGGCTGGAAAAGCAGGATATCTACATTCAAATGTTCATTAAAAAAAAACTAGTAACAATATTTCAACATTACATAAATGGGTATCAAATGGGTATCAGCCTCAAATACATAAGTTAAAACATGGTATCTTTACACTGAAAGACATGTGCACTGCACCTTATTCATCACTCTGAAACAAATATATTCTATTAAAAATGCATTAATGAATAATATGAAATTCAGCAATTAAAATAACATTTTTTTTCTTCCAAAGCATATATTTATATAGCATCATTGATGAAGGAATTGGAATTGATTAAGACTGAATTTGTATTCTACATCACAGAAAAACTATATAACAACATTTTCAGGGAAGGTCCACAGCCACTTAAACCTGTCTAAATACTCCCCTTATTTCCTCTCTATTCTCTTCTGCTTGGATTCTCTTGCAACGTTCCACCTTTTATTCACAATGCAGTACTTACCTACATCATATACTAGCTGCTTGCATTTTGATTGCTATGTCCTACTTTTTCCTGTATTGAATCATGTTACATTATTTGCCTATAAAAATCATCAGCCCAGAAAAACATTACCTGTGGAAAATGGATGTAAGAAAGTAGGGTCATTTCAATTAAGTTTCTGCACTGTAAACATTGCTTTTCTCCCCTGGATCTACGGTAGTTTAAATCCTCAAATATTTCTGGCCCTTTTGGAAGTGGTCAAGGCTGAGGAGTAAGAGCTAGGAGCAGATTTCTGGTGGTGAAACGTTATATTTAGGTTGCTGCCACGGTTATGTTTGTTTATCCAGGTAATGCTTGAGTCATTTCTTTTGAGATTATGTATTTTTATGATTATGTTTTGCTGATGTTATTTTACAAAAGAACCATTAGTCCATGGCTCCTAGAGTTTGGGATAAACAGCCTTTTATGTAGTATAGAATAATGTAAATAATGTAAATGCTCTATGTACCCCACAACACTGTGAATATAGCAATTATATTTCTTACTCTTCTAGCCTCTTTACCTAATACAAACCCTACTTATTAAAACTCCTTTAACATCAGCACCATTAACACAAGCTGGGAGAATGGAAGGTGCCTTAGCTACAAAACTAATAGGAGAACATATAATTTGGTTAAAATTACTAAATGCTAAATAGATGATAACTTATCCACATTCATTCCTTGCATGTTTTTTTACAAGTTACATACATGGAACAAAACTTCAAACACAATTAAAATAAACTTAGTCAAATGAACTGGAAGTGTGGAATACAGGGATTAAGCTCTGCTGTTTTTCTTATAACATGTTTTTAAAGAACTTGTTCATAATATGTACTTGTTGCACTATTTATACCAATCATTTAATTATACTGTTAATATTATTTCCATAATTCAAAGCCCTGGGATAAGTAAAAACTACTTAAAAACTGTATATAAGGGAAGAAATAGGGGAACAAGATTTGGCTGCTGTTATGGTTCTATTAGCAGTCGATACTGAACATCACACAAACTATTTTTAAGGTTGGACAAAGAATATAGGAGATAAGTAATGAATCTCTAGCTATAGTATTGATTAGCTGCTTTCAGCTACTTCAATAGTTATAAGAATATTAGTAAAGCCTAATTTCTAATCAATGTGATAAATCGGAACCACTGAATATTAGCAGGGAAAATTAATTCAAACACAGAAAGAACTAGATCATTTAAGCCTAGGCTAATTGATAGCACAAACAGACCAAATTCAGAAAAAAACCCCCTGTGTTGTAGCAAAGATATACAAGAGTAGATATTTCCTAGACTGGTATACTGTTTGTAATGCTGACTGGGAAAGACATACCAGAAAGGATTAACAAAGTATTTTCCCTCCCTACCATCAAATTGAGCATCTCAGCTTTTGGTTAAGTAAGTAGACAGGTGGTACAGCATTATACTGGCTAAATATAATGGAACACAAAGAATGGAGTATGTGCAAATACGTACATAGTATAAGTTTTACCAAGTAAGTGCTGACTTGTGAATGTTCAAAAGCCTCAAAAAAAACTTAGTTAGGTTGATGAACTGTGATACTATACTTAAAAGACTTGTATTATTTCATGGAAGCTACTCTGATGGTGTGTCTTGGCTCATTATAAATTTATAAGGTAGGCAGTTCTAAAATGATTTATAAATGTGGACGAGGGATATTTTTTATGCCTCAGACAAGAATAGACTACTGGAGATGTCTTGTTCCTGCATTCTATTGGGGTAATTTTCCAACATTTTTAGACAAATGAGAAATGGGGAAAAACATCTCAAAATCCTGAAGGATAAAGAATAATGATTGAGGAAGATCTTATAGTTTGTACTTGTCAATGTTGCCATCAATAATAAATATTCTAAACTTTAAGCAGCAATTTTCATTCAAGTACCTTAAATCCCCTTACAAGATGTTAAGTCTCTTGACTTCCCTGCGACTCAAATGAGGTATAGCTAAGGAGTAGCTCATCTGCTTCTGAAATGCAGCACCTATTTAGCTGTACACAGCAAAATCACACAACGTTTGTGGAAGATAGTGAAGAATCCTTTAGCCAAGTAAAAGGTAAGGGGGAATTTAACAGGGAAACAAATAAGTATGAAGGTCATGTTTTACCAGAAAATTAAGTAAGCATGTTCTTGAGTCCAAAGTAATATGGAAAACAGAAAAAAAAACAACCTACATTTAGGAAATGAATTCAGTATTGAGATATGAATCACCACTATTTACTGTAGCAAATAAAGAAAGGTTCCTTGAAAATCTCCATTTCAAACCCTGATCCAAGCAATCAGTGGAACTGGCTGTTAATACTCATTTATCTTTATGTTATTGCAAGCAACTTAACTCACGCCTATTTACAGATTTCACCTACCACCCCTATGCCTATTTTACAGATGAACCAGCAAACACAAATGGCCTGATTTTTCCACCTACTTTGCAGTTGAGTAAACAACTGTACAAGCTGCAAAGACAACAGCAGGTAATCAGGGCTGGAATATATGTGAAGCACTGATCATTTGGTAGTAGGTTATCAGAAGATTCCATTCTAATTCTGGTTCTCATGCTGACTTGCTGTGAGAATTTGGGTTTATTATTCCCCTGTGCATCTACATGCTCATATGTAAAATAGGAATAATGATACTGACCTACTTCCTTAGGGTAGTGTCAGGCCTAATGAAATAATCTCTGTACATTATTATGTAGATGTTATATTTTCAGAACAATGGGATTTTTAACAATAAACAAAAGAAAAAGTAGATGGGATTCTTGTCATTTTTGATCAGCTCTGAAGAAAACTTAATAGCTCCTGATTCATACTGAAATGAAACACCATTTCCTTCTTTTTCAAATATCAGAAATGATTTTTGTGTGGCTACTTTACAAAAAGTACGTTAAGTTTTTTGGATTCAAATCTTAATCTCATTTTTGCCTTTCTTCTCCCACAAAAATGCTGAGAGACAAACTGGTTCAGAAAGACATAAACCATTGTAGGCAACAGCCTGCTTTGTCAGACATTTATTATAACCAGTTAGCTTACTTCTGGAACCAGGTAGTTTCTAAGGTGTTACTCTGCCTTGCCTTCTGCCTGACTCCAAATTAACAGAATTAAGTTTCAAGATACAAGTTGGGCCTCTCTACAACAATGCTTGCTATTGTTATATTTTGCTTAGTTCTTTTGATACACAATGCTGTAAGTAACAATAAGTCATTGAGCTTTTGCCATATGTTTGGTGACTCAAGTCAAAGTTGATTCAAAATATGAGCTATCTGTCCATATCGTTTCATTTCTACTGATGACTTGGAAAGAATCACTGACTGGAGTCCAGTACTCATGATTAATTTCACCATTAAACAACATATTTTCTTATGCATCGTAGGACAAGAGATCACTGTGGCAGGGTACACTCAGTGCCTGCCACTTCACAGGCTGGAGCAGGCAGCCAGCAGGTGTGGGTCAGCTCTGATGAGGCGGCCATTTTAGGTCCAGACAAACAGGGCACACGCATCAGTTTGCCGCCAGCTACTGAAGGAGCAACAACACCTAGCCAAGCTGCTGCTCATTTAACACCCTGGAGGGAAGGACACTAGCTATTGGGGATGGAAGGAAGTTCCTGGCTTGGGGTATGACTTGAAACTGGACCCTGCTGGGGAAGGATGACCTGGTGGGGCTTATCGTGGCAGAGAAGCTCCCCAGGAATGCCAAGCCAGTTGCCTCCCCAGTGTAAGGCAGGTAGGGGAACCTTAAACCCCAGCCATCACACCCTAGTGTGTTACCCAGGGTCAGGGCTGGGCACATCTATGGACACCTGAGCCCATGTGGTGCAAGACCCTGGTGGTCGGAGCCAGGCACTTCTTTGTGACACTTAAGCACATGGGGTAGTAGACCCCGGTAGAAAGAGGTGGGCAGGCATGTCTCTGTGACACCTGAGCCCCAGGGGGTGCAAGACCCCAGTTGAGAAGTGAGGGCCAGGCACACCTCTGTAACACCTGAGCCTATGGGGGGGGGGTAAAGACCCCGGTTGCCCTAGTGGGGGGGGGGGA
>NW_017729000.1:27243874-27248939 GCF_001723915.1 Gavialis gangeticus
GGGGGGGGGGATAGTGATTGAAGTATAGAGTGGCCCGCCTACAGTAGGTGCACAAGGATGACCTGAAGTACTGGGCATGTTTTGTGTAGAGTAGAGCCTGACTATGAGAGCCTGAAGGGCTGCACTGGGGTGTGCTGAGGAGGGGACATGAGAGCGACCTGAAGGGCAACACATGGACCAACCCCCATTACAAACTGGTTTGAGTTTTGGTAAGTCTACAGCCACCTAAGGTTGTTGCGAGTAAAGCCTAGGTAAGTCTATGGATGCCGGAGGCTGTTGTTGGGCCAGAGGCCATGTTTATAATATTGATAAGCTTGCAAGTGAGAACACAATGACTTTCTGCTCCAGTGGGAAGTGAGAGTCCCAGCGTGACTCTGGAGCACTGGTCATGGTGTGAGGCATTATAATAATTTGGATGCCATCTGCGAGGCATGGGACACAATAAGGGAAGGTCGGAGTCATCTGTATACCCCCAGGTATCAGGTTATTAAAACGTCTAAAAAGCTTAGTACATACACCATGAGAGAGAAAAATAATTTTGAAAATCTTACAGAAATATCGCATTATTTTTAAGTTTTACAAGTTATAAGTGAAGAGTGTGTTTCACAGGAAGAAGGGTGTTTGTGCCCGAAAGCTTGCAAAGAATATTTTTTCCAACTATTTAGTTGGTCTAATAAAAGATATCACATCTACGCAAAGAACCTTGTCTGAGAGTGTTTCACATACATTCATTGTTACTTTAAGACTATCCTTTCTTTTAACAGAGGAAGCATAGTGCATACATTACTTTAATTCTCATTCAGCAGTCTGAATCCAATATTAAAATGAAATCTTTCATCATAAAATTAAGTTAGGAGCTTTATATTTCTCATTGTTTTTATTACAAGAAAAAGAAAATCTCTTGGTTTGGAAAAGATAATACACTGAGTTAAGTCTATGTGTCACTAATGAGAATCATGAACGCATGGAAAGTAGATTTCCCAAATCTCCAGCTCCAACCAAGTTCCTTAATAATAATAATAGAGAAAAAAAAAAAAGAGAAGGTCTACGATCAGTGGGGTGGTGGGAATTCATCAAAATGACTCCAGACTGATCTTTGATTTTTCTTTTTTTGCAAAAACGTTGGGACCAAATGCTACAATCCTCTCTCAAGATTACCTATTCCATGTGTAGTTTTCATATTGTTAGTGAGGGTAGTAGAATTTACTAAGATAAACAGAAACTCGTAACAATACCTGCTATAATACAGATTCATTGTATTGTTTATTCATTGAATTGTTTAGTGCTAGGTATTAAACTTACTATGCTGTTTCAACCCAGATCTAGGTGACTGGTGATGGCAGAGCTTAGCACAACTATCACTCGCCCCACACCACCGATACAAGTGCAGAATGGGCCTCTGCACCCCATACTTTGCCAGCAGGCCCCATGCTTGCATGCTCTGTAATTCGTGGCCCTTTTACCAGCCCTGCAGGCCACAAGACATGGCTCTGTGAGCAAGAGCTGGCCTGTGGGCTGAAAGTATGACAGCCCTGGTTAAATGCAAAAATACCTGAGGTGCTTTGTGCTTACCTAACAGATAAGAAAACAAAGACTATGGATCAGATAGACTTCTATAACATGTTAAACCTGTCCCATATTCCTGGAGTTTGTCTCATAGCATTTTAGTGCAGAAAAGCAGAACTGGGTGAGCATCAAATAGGGACGACCATAGACAAGCTTCTCTGAGTAATCTTGACCACCCAGAATTCAATTTATAATGCTGATTTGAGATACTGAATATCTATACCTCAACATCCAAAGGAATAATGAAAATATAGATTCGAGCTAGCTGCATTGCAGTCTTCAACACAGGCACAGTGGTTATTGATTTCAGCTACTGTAGAACATGGCTCCTTGTGAAACAGGAAAGTGAAATACATGTAAAAAGAGGAAATATTTATATTATAGCTTCTGTGGTTGGATAGATTAAACTTTTATTTATCCATAAATTTGGTTTTGCACCAAGACAAGCCCCTTGGAATGCAACGGATGTGCAATGCAACAGACATGTTAACAAGCTTTATCTCTGTTCCACTGAATGATACAGAGGAAACCTCATGCAGCGGCAGCAGGCGATGAAAAAGTAGTCATATGATTTTGTAGATGGACTTCTGCAAAAGTGGTGGAAAAAAAAATCTAGAGATGCATCCAGTTCAGTTAGAATGAGTGATATGGCTGCTTGGGGGGCCTTCAATGGGTTCTTGAATTAAGTCATGTCTTGTAAAACACTTCACAGAATCATCACTTCAGTACAAATGATTTGATCATTTTTGCTACAGCAGGTTTTTAAATGAATATACCTTTAACCAATAATATTTATTTTTCCATGCTTCTTCAAAGCAAAGTTTTAAACATGCTTTTATATGTATAAGGAAATCTTTGAGGCATGACTTGTGCTGCAAAAATGCCACCTGTCTATGTGCTGAAGGCATTTTCTTTCCATCTCACTGCACATCTACAGCATTTCATTACTGTAATTCAACTCTCACCCACCAAATGAAATTAATTATCCACTATAAAGTGGCTCTGAGCTGTTGGTTAAGAAAATAACATAACTCCTGTGCGTTCACCTAATATCAATTATAAATATGTGTCAGTAAAATTACGTATTTTAACTCATCCCATTGCTGGCAGCTTTCAATCCCTATGGATACGTAGAGGTTACATTTGCAAAATAGGATAAAGATCTTGGGTATGAAACTTGAGGCATCTTAAAAGAGACTTGTCTCCAGTGGCTTGGGGACTAGAAATTAGACCTGTCTCCAGTGGCATGGGCAGCTCAACATCTGGAGAAGGGTGGGATCTGTACCATGTAATCCTGGAAATTTCCAGGATACTTGGCTTGACCCTTACACTCCCTGCTTTGATCATTAGACTAGTGCCCCAGCATTAGACTGTCATTAGTAACTGATATAGTAATTATTCTTGAAGCTTTTAATAACAAGGCAGTGTGATGGCAAAATGACAAACAATCTGACAGCTGAGCATTATGGCTGGCCAATGGTTTAAATAATAAATGACATGGTCGATTATGTCATCCATTTTTGGGCAACATGAAAGATAACTTGTCTCATTTCATTAGGTGATTTGCAAAATACAAAACCAAGACTTTTAATCCAAATGTAGTATACCACTTTATGCTTCAGTATATACTGAGAGTTGCTTTCCTTTAAGTCACATCCTCCTTTCCACTGATTTTTCTACGCATTAACATTTATAATTAAGCAAATAGAATTTTAGATTACTACTTGAAAAATGGCTCTCTCCTTACAGTTGAATTAGGAAATAAAGGACCCTTATGGAGAAAATTAAAATACTACCACATGTATTATATATTTATTATTGAATCTTTTTATAGCTGTAAAGCAAACTGCTTCCAAGGCTATCATTATCTTATTTACAGCTTTCTCCATTGAGTGTTTAAAATTGCTGCCGTCTTCTCAAGGTGCACAATAGACTATTAGAATTAATATAAAAATTTCTAATGATCTAAGGACTCAACTGGTCTATAAAAAGTCAAAATGATGTGCCTGACAAAGGGGTAAATCTCAATTAGCATAAAAGTTGGGACAGGTTGCAAAGACTCTTATTTACTTAAGGGTAGGCACTCCTGCAGATAGACCAATTACTAATGCAGATCAGTGAATCTAGATTATTCCAGCATTTAGACAAGGCATTAGTCTATCTTCCCTTATCAAGACAAGGTTATTGCTAATACCTGGGTGTGTCTACACAAGACAATTAACTTCATATTAGCATAGTTTACGTGCACATGCTTACTTCACAATAAACCACCCTAATCCAAAATAAATTTGCTACTTGCAAATGCAACCAGCAAATTTGTTCAGGATTAGTAATGGTGCCATAGCAATCATGTAGACACCTGACCAGAAGCAAAATTGGCTCTTGGCCAGCCATGCACCAGGGGGCAGGAGGTAGCTTGCCCCAGGAGCTGCCTGCTGCCAGGGCGGGCTCTGCCACAGGAGCTCAGGCAGGGACTATGTTCCTCTGCCCCAGAAGCAAGGAACTCCAAGCCCTCTGCTTCTAGATCATGATTGCGGAGCAGGGGCTGGGAGCTTATGATCACAGAGCAGGAGCTGGGAGCTGGCTGGGACCTGCCTCTGTCAGGTACACTTCCCAGCCAGCCCCAGGTTGCGCAGGGAAGCACAGTCTGGGGACTGTTCTGTTTCAGGTAGTCCCCAGCCAGCACATGCAGACCTGCCTGCACAGCCTAGGGCTGGCCAGGAACTGTCTCAGGAACTGTCCCTGTCTACAGGAGTAGATCCCAGTCTTGTGCTCCAATCAGGTGATCGAGGCATGGGGCTTGGAAAGAACTGTAAAGGTGGGGCAGGTTCCATCCCCTTGCCCCTTCTGCTAGTGGGGCAGACAGCAGCAAGCTAGCTGCTCCATTAGCAGATTAGGGCAGGGGATTAGCACACTTTCAAAACTTTGAGGTGCAGTTTTACAGAAAACTTTGAGGTGCAGTTTTCCAGAAACTCCTATGCTTATCTCTTTGAACCTTGGCAGGCTTCATGGACACAGAAGGGGCTATCATCCCTGCATGTTTCATCTGAATCAGGCAAGAACTGACAAAGCTATAGGCAGTTTCATGCTCCCCCGTTATAACCTATGAGTGAAACATCAAAACAGCGTTGAAACAGCAAAACAGTTTTGATGAAACAAAATGGAACAGTGCTTTCAAAAGGAAACAAAACACTGTCCTATTGAAACAGTGAAACAGAAGTTGAAACAAAATGGTGCTGTTTCGCACAGCCCTACCAGGCTGGAGTGGGATGGGCCTGCCAGTGTAGGAGCAAGGTTTAGTTCAGGGGCAGGGGCATGGGGGCAGAAGTTGTAGTGGGGGGCAGGTGGGGAAGGAGGTGGGGGATTGAGGCTTCAGGGAGGCAGAAGTGATGCAGGGGAGGTGATGAAGGGCAGAATAAGTAGGAGGGGATAAGAAGTAGGGGGCAAGCTGCTTGTCCTCCCCAACCACCTGCCCCCTCCCCTGCTCCAGACTCTACAT
>NW_017729000.1:27249048-27251545 GCF_001723915.1 Gavialis gangeticus
GTGGGGGGCAGGTGGGGAAGGAGGTGGGGGATTGAGGCTTCAGGGAGGCAGAAGTGATGCAGGGGAGGTGATGAAGGGCAGAATAAGTAGGAGGGGATAAGAAGTAGGGGGCAAGCTGCTTGTCCTCCCCAACCACCTGCCCCCTCCCCTGCTCCAGACTCTACATCATCTGCCCCCTACTGTCTGTCCCTCACTGCTCCCCTACCACCTGCCTTACTGTGCTTCTGCACTACTGCTTTCCCCACCAAAATTATGGGGATGAATTTAAGACAATCCTCCAATAGATGTCACTTTCATCAATAAGTTTCAACTGTTCCCATATCCAGTTAAACTATCAGATGGTGACTTTCAAGTATTACTGCAGACCGGTGAATCTTTGTCATTACATTTGTATCATATTCACAAACAAACCCAATATTTAAGTGAGTGCATGCTGATATCTATTTACACATACATGGAGTCAGGGTCTTTTTAGGCACCTAAATCCTAAGGCAATATGATTTAAAGTCCAGATCTTAAGTAGGTTTTTCGATACCTTACTCCCATTTAATGTCTTACTCCCAAGACACAGCTATGAAGTACTGACTTTAAGGATCTGGATGTGTGCCTCATTTGCATCTTTGCAAATCTTCTATTACTTCTATTTTCAAGAAACAGGGCTTCTCTTATTGGGTGAAAGGGCTCCTAGAGAAGCTTTGGCTTCTTTCTAAAGTCTACCATGGACATCAAAATAATTACCATCTGGGTAATCTTTTGCCATGTTTTACTATTTTTCTTCAATCATGTCCTGTCTTTTCACTCTTACTAATGCTTCCTCCTGGACACTTCACAGCATTAATAGAGAAAGAGATTACCTACTGTTCAATGGCAAAGCTCCTTCTAAATTTTCAAAGCTGTTCTTTTCCCCGTTTTTTCCTTTGCTTCATTTCCAAAAAGCACTTCCCGTAGTTTACTTTTCATTCATTTTGGTTCCAATTGTTTCCCAAGTGTATTCTAAACTACTCTCATTCTGCATGTGCTTAATTCTGAATCACTACTTTTAACAAGGGCAAAATAATCAGTACAGAGAACACGAGAGTATGCTACAAATGAAGGTCCAAATAGAGCTGCTTCTTAAATGCTAGTCAACTTGGAGGGTGCAGTGGTAATATTGTGACTTGTGGCAGGTTGATGTAGTTGATGGTCCTGCAAGGAATGACCGTTTTGTCTTGCTGATCATTGGTTCAGAAAGACCCATGATCCAAAATATTTAGTGGTCCAGAAAATAATTTGCACTAGTCTACTAGAGTAGTCTACATCTTGGGAAGTCATAAAATACTGAAACTAAAAGCAATAATTAAATCCTTTACACGTGGGGATTGTCCCATAATTTTAATAGGCCTCAAACAGGTACGAGTTAGAAGCAAAATCAAAGATAAACATTTTCCACAAAATCAACTCCTTTAATTCAAGTTGGAAAATGACAGAAAGCACCAAGCTATGACCCTATAAAATTGTGCAAATATTAGCTGCAAAATCATGGGGTGCATCCAAATCAGTGTGGACATTTGTGTCCACCTTGTGCTGTTGCTACTTGTCCCCGGGGAATGTCCATGCCACATGTGCTCTGGCATGTGGCAGGTTACCCCAGATAGGGGAAGGGAGGCTGTGGTCAGAAACTGTGATGGCCCTAAGCAGCCTTACCTGGTGTCCTGGGGGCCTCCTGGGGATGCCGCCATGGCAGGAAGCCTGGCCAGCAGCCAGAGTGTGTTTCCAGCCAGCCAGGCTCTGGTTTTGGGCAGCATGAGTTGCCATCATGTGCGCCAACCCACTTTTTTTCAGCATGGGTTTTTTTTTTGACCCTAGGATCTCCCTGGGTGAAACCCCACCACCAAGCTGCACGGTAGCAGCACAGGGAACACCTGCATGTGTGGTGTGTCCACTGCAGATGGGTCTGCAGCATCACATACCTCACATCTACACTTGTCTAGACGTGGCCACAAAGGCCAAAATCACTGAAGTTTTGTTCAAAATTATGCCCTAAGGCCTTTTTTCAATGGAACATGAAAGTATGGATTTAGACACAGTAGTATTTCCCTGTTGTTTCTTATACAAAACACCTATTCTTCATATATTATATTCTCTGCAGTTTAAAAAAATAACATTGAAAAATACAAATGCTTATCAGAGATTTTGTGAGCTACAAGCACCAGATTATGTTTCCCTTTTATATTCATCATATTCTCAGCTGAGAAAGTTTAAAGTGGAAAGTTTCAAAGTGTTCAGCAGCAGTGCAGGTTTGCTTCCAATGGAGTTAAGGATAAAATGTCCCAGTGACATTGGTGGAAGCATAAACAGACAAGCAGTGAGTATTTGTGGAAATTCCACCACCAAATCTCTGACTGCAAAATGTAAGTGCTTGATTTTTAGGAATGTTTTTCATTTGCAACATAGAAAGAAATTGAGGAAATAAATGTAGAATCACAGAAGAAATCTTATGGAGAGAAATTAAACACTG
>NW_017729000.1:27251556-27258486 GCF_001723915.1 Gavialis gangeticus
AATCACAGAAGAAATCTTATGGAGAGAAATTAAACACTGGAGATTAGTGCATTTATATGTTACATAAATACAGATGCAGAACATTTAATTCTCCAGAATGGAGACACCCACTCCATTTTCCAAACCTTATCTACAGTGAAAATCTTACTAGTTATCTTAAATTATTTACAGCCCATGAAAAATGAGATGCTACTGACTTGGGTTTATCTTTTCTAATGCAACCCCTGTAAGTTGTTAGTGAGTTTTTGAAATAAATGTGACAGAAATATGAGCTATTAGCAGTGCTCAAGAAAGACATTGAAGGTGTAAGTACAAATCTTTAGGAAGAGAAAAAAATCATTAGAGGCCATTTATTCCCAAATGTTAACTTCTGTATAGCAGCTGTAGAACAAGAACGAGTCAGATCCTCTGAGCTCAATTGCTCTATGAGCAACAATTAGGTGCAGAAGAACAGGTCAAGGTTTTACTGTACCTTCAGTAGTGACTCAACAGCTATCTTTGTATTTAAAAGTTTCAGTTATTTATTTGAAAACTCTGCCTTTAAACCTCTCTGTACAAGAAATCAATATCTAAAACTATACCAGTCCTGTTCTGACAACATATTATGTTTATAGATATGTCTCCAGATACTCTGCTTCCATAAATAGCAATCAATCCATCTAATAGTTATAACTTTGCTGTGGATTGATTACCAGAAAAAAGAAATTGTAATAATTCTGTTATGTTACCTCAACATATAAAAAAAATTAAGTGCTAGAAATTTGTAAGCCTCCTGAAAAAACCCTGAACGTTTTTTCCTCAGCAACATTATATCTTGTCTACATCACAAAATGTAATCTCTCATCCAGTGTACTGGATGTTCCCATGGAAATGATGAGGATGAAACTAGACAAGAACTATGCACCAAAATGTACTCCCACAAAAATATAAAGGACACACGAGACTACAGTGAAGACTATTAGGACATTTTTCACAGAACAACCACTCCCTCTCTGATGTCACAATTCTTGTGCTCAAAGAGAATTTACAAAACTCTTCCAGAAGATGGGTCTGGGGAACATAAGCTCAACTCTACTAGACAGTAACAAAATCTGATCTTAACACACACATTGGCATAATGGCTGCTAACAACCTTACAAATACTGCCAATTATCTCCCTGCATTTACAGATAATAACTACTCCCTTCTGGAATAGTCTTGCTCTCCTATGGACTATAGTGCTTATTCTACTGCTCTGCTTTTGTCCTAGGATGACTCTTCATTACATTTCTTCTTCCCTAGCTCACAGACCTTCTCCTTCTCTCCAAGCAGACTGTCTGCACTTACATGGAGTCTTTTCTATAATATTTAAATCATGAGTGCCCGTTCAAACTTGAGGAAAAGCACCTGATTCCAGAAAGATTGTCCAATAGTTCTTCCAACTACAGTTGGTTCAATAAAAGATAACACGGAAAAGCCTTGCTTCTTGGCATGTTGTCTACACAGGCAAAAGAACAATAACCTCATTCATATATATCCTCAGTTGCCCCCAGTGTAAGGTAAGGATGGTCTGTTTATATTGCATACAACAATTGGAGGCAGATCCCTTTGCAATGTAGCAGGTGCTTATAGAATAAATTAGTGGGAGTCAGTCTGAGCAATATGCTGCTATTACCACTTCTGTACTATTATGTTGTATCATTTTCTAATCAGTAAAATATTATCATAACTACATACAGATAAGCCCTTGTTCCAACTGAGGACAGATTGTGCAGTAACATTAAGCCAAAAAAGCTGTGTGTTTAGGCAAGATGGGGAATTATGGTGTAATTTCATGTTACACCTAGGCCACAATAAGGACACTTAAAATCCAAGCATCCTCATTTTAAATCTCCTTAACATGTGATAAGTACTCTCTGGGCATCTCAAAGTCTCAACATTTCAGGCAAGGGTTAACTTAGAGCCATGCTAGCTAGCTTGGATTAAGGTAACTTCAGTGTGCTCCACAAAGATCAAATGAGCTTTCTGTAGTCCTCCAGCATCTCAGAATGCACTACTGTCAGTCCCCCCCTACCTCTCCACCCAAAGAGCAGGAAAGGATCGTAGGCATTCTGGCTCCTACTTGGGCTCCCGATTACCAGCCCCCTAGTAGCAAATCAGAGCTGTATGGGCAAGAAATTGTAATATTTCTTAATATGTGACTGCTTGCAGCATGTTTTAACATTCCACAGATTTAGTATGGTCTGAGTAACACATAACTTCACCTTTAGAAAATGGGAGAACTACAGAGCATGCAATGATTCTTGTCAGTGACCACTATCATTTCCTGTCCATAAAAACAGTAATCGCTTAATCTTGTGTAGTATCCAATCAATAATGAAAAACACTGCGTTACTGGCATTTAAGTCATGGCTCATACTGGGCACTGATGGGAATGAATAGCTACAAGACACCAGGGATCCTAGCTGGATCTGTTCCAAGTACTTTTCTGGGAGCTGCTGGGAATATGTTGTACAGTTTGGCATTTTTGAAAGGAATCAGTATGAAATTCCTTCACCAGTCAAATCAATCCTGTTAAGGGAGTTCGGATGATGCGGTCACCATCTCCCATTTACTCTGATCTTACTGGGATATTAATATCAACCCCAGCCAGAGCCAATTTTTATTTTTCCCGATAGAAATGGGCTTGTAAAGGAATGATACCAGCAGCAGCCTAGAGTGGTAATGTAAACGCATTTAGGTACAGTAAAAGCTATGTTAACTGGCATTTTACTAACCAGAATACTCCATGAACTGGAATTTCCAATATTTCCCAATACAAATCCACACTTTAGCAACCAGAATCTTTGCCAAGTCTATCCGGCATGCTCATCAAGTGTTTCTGTTATTTACATTAGTGATGCTGCTGATAGAGGAGCTGCCAGGAGTCTGTGGGGGAAGGGGCGAGGCAAGGGGAAACAGATTTGTGTGGGGCAAGGTGGGCTGCCGCTGTGGGCTGGGGCCAGTATAACTCTCAGATAACTGGAATTTTTAGATAACCGGCACCCCCTTATCCCACTCATGCCAGATAACAAAGCTTTTACTATAAGTAGCTTCCATTTCAAAATGCTGGAGGCAAAAACAAAGCAAATGCAATATGGGGCTACATAAAAAAATCAGAAAATAAAAGGATTGTTAAACCCGAAACTGTACACAGAATATTGTTAATGATCTTGAGTACTGCATACCAGAAATATCAAACTGAAATAGCCCTTAGAGTAGCAATAAAAAAAGATTAGACATTAGTGGAAATGCCAGATGACACAGAAAAACTCTTTAATCACATCCATGTTTTCCTCTACAGCACAATGAAACTAAAATGTCTATATTTATATTACTTGTAGTTCCAATGCTTTTTTTTAAAAAGTACAGGGAGCATTTAAAAGTACTGAACTTAGATGATGGCCTCAAATATTAGTTAGCTATTCTTGCTCAGAATTCAGTAGTATATGATCTTTCTCCTTAAAATATTTCCAAAGTATAAAAACTATACATATTAAGAAGATCCAGTCTTAGATACTATTAAAGATACTGCTACTAACTTTCCAGAGATATTTCAAAGAAGGACCACATAGAAATGTATACGACTAGCTGCTTCACAGCATCCTACTACTTGGAAATATATAATCCTGCATCCTACATATATATGCTACATCCTACTACTTGGAAATATATACAGAAAGAAACTCCTTATGCATACCGTACCACTGCCCACTTGGACACCAGTAAACTCCACTTATTATTTATTGGTCCTTTCTTGCATCTTAGGAGACAGTGTATATCTTGCACGGGAAATGTAACACGCTTTGTACTGTGTACTATGCCTACAAGTAGACCATAGAAGAGAAGAGAGAGAAAACAACAGTCTCTCAAACAGCGACAAACACTGCTAGATGTTGCAGCTGAAGGCATTTATTTTTGTTTTGCAACAGATGGTAGAAATGAAAAAAGGCATGAATAGTACCTTTTCTGTGAGAAATTTACTGGAGATGGGGTTTTAAGCGAATTTGTCATGTAGACCACCTTATCTTCATATAAATTGCTTACCTGAAAACAAACCTACAAAACCAAATTATGTGCGGTTTCATTGTTTTGTTTTGTTTTTTTTGGGGGGGGGGAGGGAGTTGTTTGTTTTGTATGTCCTATCTTCAAGCATAAAACTGTGCTTTCTTCTAATTTATCTCTTCACCCACCTTCTCTCCCTCCCATCAATTCTATTCTGTTTACCTATAAACCAGGCCCACTACAATCAGTTTAAAAGTCAAAAGACAGTGGGCATTTTAGTGTGACTTTGAATGTGACTACCTATATTGCAAATATTAGGAATTAGCTGCACAGCTTTGTAGACTAGAGCCTTGAATATGAATGGGAAATCATTTTATATTCATTTATAATAACTGCAATTTCTACTACAATGCTCTATTGCTTAGAGGCGCTTCCCCCCCCACCACCAATGTAATGTTTCAAAATTAAAATGACCAGGCTGACCTTGTAGGTCTAGTAGTGCAATTGTGCTGGAAGGGGCCCCTGAGGATTCTTTGGTGGGGAGTTTAGGATTGCAAGTAAATACTCCTTCTGCTGGACTGCCAGACTTAAACAGCTTTGTGAACACTGCAGTCTGACTATTATGGCAGGAAATAGGAGGAACAATACTCCAGTTGGAGATACTCACATTGGCACCACCAACTAGCATGGAATCAGGTTTGGATAAGTACCCAGAGCCAGATGGAGCATGTACCCCACTGCAGGGCGGTAGTTACAAATCAGGAGGATTAGGAATGCAGGTCACACATTTCCCTTAGGCTGAGATTCAGGTATAAGAACTAGAGCCACTGAGTACGGTATACAAAAAGGCAGGATGGGCGGTGATAAATGATATGGTTACTTGGGAGTGTTTCCTGATTTAGGCTGCTTTTCTAAGACACTAAGAGAAAATACTGAGAGACTAACACAAAGGAACTTTTGTAGAACTATACTGAAAGGGAATTATACTGAGTCCTTTACATTATTACAGAGGGATCTAGGATGGGAAGGAGAAGGTAAAAGGACATAGTTATTCAAAAATCTAAATGTCCTAAGATCACTCAGTACTAGGAAACTGGCCAGTAGTCTCTTTTTTATAGATGTTGGTGTGGGTTCTGACAAACACCCAGAGAGAGGCTCAGCCTGATTCAGGAATATGGACATAACCTGCCAAACCTAAAATATATTTTTGGAGGCAGGGCATGGGTCCATTATGATGTGGAATTCAGAGTAAAAAGAATGACAAATAGAGGAATGAGGCAACAACAAGCAAATGCATTAACTCTGGTTATAGGAGATTACATTAATTCACAAGATGACGATCCCACGTACTAATAGTGGTTTACTGCTTTAGCTATAGATTCATTAGAACCCTGATTCTCACAATAATACATGCTGAGACTTTAATGAAGTTGTTATAATACTTGCAAATAGAAATATGCACTTCTAGATGTGCGCTGGTGCCCATGGGGGAAGGCCCTGGTACAAACAAAGGCATAGCGTTCAGTCAGGTGCTCCCCTTCTTCAGTAGCCAAGAGACTAATCAACTGGGGCATGAGTAAGACCTTTACCATTAATTAAAACTAAGATGCTTAGCATACGTTAAGGAACAGCAAGGTAAGGTACATGGGACACATTTATGGAAGAGGTTTACATTACAATTCAAAATAGTATATAAAGAGAATTAGGATTCAGATAGCATCTAAGTTAAAATCTATAGAAGGCTGGACTCAATAAATTATCATTAACAGAACCACAGGGCCAGTCAGACACTTTGTCTTTGAACTTTCCTTTGGGAGTTGTTTTCCCAAAAGGTACCTGTGGATACCATTTTCTCCTCCACTTATACCCATGGGCCACTTTCTGCATTAAGCTAGAAAAATGTTCAGTATGGCACAACTCATGAAATGGTTGGGTTTGTGTCTCACGGACACTGAAAAGCTGTAACATCCAGTCAGTTTTCCAGCTGCCACCAGTACATTCCTCAGATTTTAAACTGTAGGGGGTTTTGTTTTGAAGGTTAATTCTATTTTGACAAAGGCATGCCTGATGGACATCCAACATCATGGTCTGCATTTGAAAAGTTCAGAACTATACTGGAATGGGTAGTGGTATGTGCATTTGGTATCTACCAGGTGGTACACTACTTGGATTACTTTGTATGTGCAGGCAGGGTGGATTCTCAGACATGTCTCAGACTACTGGCCTCATTTAAGGCAGTGAATGGGAAGTTGAAAACATCTAAGAGAAGAAAATACCGGAGGCAGGGGTATGCCTCTAATAAGGTGACCTACTTAGGAAATTAGTTAGATAAACAGATTGGTGTCTCTACACTCCTGCAAATAAACTGGCTTAACTAAGAGGGCCAGAGCTGCCAAGAAGGTCATACTGTGTAAACATTACACTATTATTGCTCATCTTAATTTTGCATGCTGAGTTCTGGCCCCACAATGGGTATTTTGTGTCCAGATGTCAGCTGCCACTTTTGGGATAGAAAATGAATAAAGAAATAGAAGGCGATGCATTGGTATGAAAATGGCTCCTAAATCACTTTCATGAAATTTCCTTTTGGATGGGAGTATGTATGCTAGAGGCATACCTCAAAAAATTACTAGGAAGCACCCAGGGGGCATTAGGCGTCTCTCTTTTGTCTAGAGCAGAGAATATATGCTCTGAAATGGTCCACTGACTAGATACAAAAAGCAGTAATATTCCTGGAACTCTTTCCTGCTTCAGTCACAGTCACCCCTTGGAGAAATGAGTTAGCAAGCCAGTGAGTGCTCTTGTACAGTGACATCCTGGCCATGGTACATATTTGCAATGGACAGGGGGCTGTGTTGGTGAGGGCCTTTGGTTTTTGATGTATTACATCTGTTTACTGGTAAATGT
>NW_017729000.1:27258497-27262832 GCF_001723915.1 Gavialis gangeticus
TTGGTTTTTGATGTATTACATCTGTTTACTGGTAAATGTGCACTGTGTTTTTAATAATGCCACAGTCGATGCTCTGTCTCGCTTACAGGTGGACAGATGTCAAGACCTGGCACTGGAAGCAAACAGGAATCTGAACAGACGATGCCAGCCCTCTGGAATCTTGGCATGTTGGATTAATTAAGAGATGAGGAACACCAGAAACAACGGTAGCTTATGACAGAGGTCATGGAGAATTTAATCAATTTTGGGTAAGGATGGATCTGCCTTTGATCTGACACATTTCTGAAAAGCAGGGCATTCATTAGGTAGAACAGTGAGTGCTGGCATCATTAGCCATCCCTGGGTTGCATATGATATATAACATTTTCTAGGATAATAAAAAGTTAGTCTTTTCTTTAGGTCAGTTTTCATTTAGGAAGCTGTTGAAGGAAAGTGCTTATGGCAAAGGCTCGATCCCAATGACTATTCAGATTCTTAGGGATTTCAGGGAAATTCTTCACAAGTTATGACAGGCTTATGCCTGATGTCATTTGTGCAGCATTTAGTTTTGTGAACTGGTCCCTGAGTCAGCAAGGGTATTTCAGGTAGGGCTTTAGAGCTTTAGGAATTACCAAGAGATTCTCAAAAGTTATGTCTGGCAATGTAAGTGCTACAAAAGAGTAACGAGGCAGAGATTTAGCCAAGGGCTTATGCAGCTTTAAGTCCAGCTGGGAATTGGCTACTTTCATTGTGGTGCCAGGAGACTGTCCGACAAAATATTACTGAACTGCACTCTTGAAAAAGGCCTTAAAATGCTAGCTTGTCAATAGCTACTTAGTGAGGCTCTGACCCATACAGAACTAGGAGCATCAGAGATGCAGATAGGTAGCATTCGAGCTCAGGCATCACAGTCCAATTATGTGACTGGAGTCTTTGTATCTTTCCAACTTTCAGGAGTAGGGAATGGGGTATGCAAGCCAGTGTGGATACAGTGACACTGTACTGTGCATTAGGCACAGAAGCAGCAGAGCAGTACACCTGGAAGCTTACAGCTAAGCCCTGATAATGAGGGAATTTTGAGTTGTTATGGTGGGCAAGGTATGTATTGGAGAAAATGATGTACTATTTGCTACTCTGGCAGAAAGGCAGCAGCCATACAGGCTTGATTATTGTACAGCTGGGTGACAATTGTTTGAAATTTCATAAGAAGGTTGATAGTCATCAAAGGAAAGACATTTAGAGTACCTCTTCTTGTAACTACACACTAGTCTGAAATGCTGCAATAGAGAGTGGCAGAGAGCCACCAGGTCTCCCCTAACCTCTGTGGGAACATGTGCAAATTAGGAGGTTGCTAACTTGATCATTAATTACCTATAAAAAAAATATGATATTTGGCCCCCAAGTCATTCAGGGCAGATGGGATACACTTCCTCTGATTCAGGAATAAGATACATTTTCACTGATGGCAGAGACTTGCTAAATATTTAGCTGGGGGGACAGCATCCTACGAAGAAGCAAGGAAATGAGACTGGAACTTCTATTGGCTCAGACAGCAAAAAACCCCTTAATCTTCATGTGGTGGCAGAGGAATATGTAGCAATAGCTAGCTTTGGAGGAGTAATGGGGTCCAAGACCTTCACAAATAGCTGGACAGAACCAGTGACTTGTACTGAATGAGCTATTAGCAGGTGAGTTAGAATAATAAAGTTCTTAAACAACCTAATGAACTATACCTCCTGCATCTTATTGTTCTTGCTGTATATTGGGAACAAGGCCTACTGCATTTAGCTGTTGTGGTAAGGGAACATTCCTACTGTTCACAGACATGTAAGGAAGGGCCCTCCAGAGGTCATTCCCTCTGCCAGAGGAAGGATCATCTCTATTCAAACCATCCTATACAAATTCATTGTCTAACCCATTAGCAAAACTACCCAGTCAACACAACCACAAGATATAAAACCCTGTTGTACAGTAAGTTCTCAAGTCATTGAAGTTATGAATCCATAAGCCCTAAAAGCTCATCGTTCTACCCACTCAAGCCATCATATCGCAAGGAGAACTTAGAGGTCAGCAATCTACTACATGCAGGCTGGATTCAGCCCATGAAGCAGGGGCTTCAGTAGTATTCAGTGGCATGGGGCTTCTCCTGCACAATGCCACAGCCAGGCAATTCACCTGTGCCATGCCACAGCTGGGCGGCAGAAAGAAGCAGTGGTAGTGGCCAGGTCCTAATGCCAACCCACCCTCGATTCAACCTGGGTTATTCCAGCCTGCTGCTGGATAACACTGTTGACCCCTGAAGTAGAGTATAACCTATGGAACTTCTAAGATTTCACTTATACGAGCTATGACATGGAAGTCTCAATGCAAGATGATCACCACAGTCCGTATTGCACTGCAAGTACGAGGGGAAATGGATTGACAGGGAAGTTAACTAAGTCCAGAATAATGTTTATGTTATCTAAAAAAGGGACAGCTAAACCAGAAAAAAAAAATCAATGGAAGGAAATCTAAAGGATAAGAGCCATGCTAGACAGTTTGTTCTGTAAAAACAGAAGGGGAAGACAGCTATAAATCTGAATGGTATAACTTGAATAGAGTGAAATGAGGTTCCTTGTTACTGTTAACCAAGTAGAGTTGCAAGGTTGATGCTCTCCCTGACCCTTCTTTTCACGAGGACAGAAGTAGGGAGACCTTGAAGAATAAGAACTTTCTGAAGTGGAGATAACTATAACTATCTTCCTAATTTTTTAACATTAAACTTTAAAATTAAATTTGGAAAACTTGAAAATCCACATATTCTGCATCAGGTATAAAGCACCTTCTGAAACGGCTAGGAGACCCAAGAATTTCTTACGGTGATATCTTTTAGTGGGCCAACTATGTAGTTGGGATAAAGTCAGACAAGCTTTCAAATGTAAGATGTTTTTCCTCAGGTCTCTGATTATAGGAAGACAGGCATAGCAAGCAAAGTGAAACATAGCATAAGGGTGGGAGGGGGGTGCTATGAGAATCTCAGGTGCATCAGACACACAGTTAGGAGAAGAAAAGAAGTTTATTAGTAGGAAAGATCAAGCCCTATCAAAAGGGGTGTGTGTGTGTGGCGGGGGGGCTCAGTTTCATCTTCCTTCTGTGGAAAAAAATTCAGATGTTGGATAACTTATAATGGGTCATAAATCCAATATCAATGTTTAGTCCTTGGTTCTTAGTGTCCAGCCAGTTTATGATTTTTTCTTCCCAGTTTACCTTTTAAAGGTGTTAAGTAGATAATCCTTGAGCACAAGAGTAGTGAGGTCAGAGATGGAGTGGTTGTTCTGTGAGACACATGCTCCTAATGGTGAGTTCATATCTCCATTCTTTATATTTTTTTCTGTAAAAGTTCATTCTCTTACCTAGTTGCTGTACAGTTTCACCCACCTAGTTGCCATGAGGGCGTGTGGTTCATTGGATCCGGTATATCACATTTTGGGGAAGGCATATGTAGGACCATGGATTATGATGGGTTTAACAGGGGGTGCTGACAGTAGTGGTAGTGGAAATGTGCTGTCAGGTTAAGCATTTTTGGCCAAGGCAAAGTTATGTTCTACTTGATGTTTGTTGGGCAGTAGACACCTCAGGAAGAATGTATTGTGTTTAAAAAGCCTGTCTAACTTGATCCCAATTACAGTCCATAAAAGATATCACCCTAAGAAATCCTTGCCTCTATCATAATTTCTGGACCATCACTGCTACAATATCATTCAAGGACTGATGTGTTTTTCACTTTTTCATGATAAGGAAAGTGAAATTTACACTAAAGTACCACCTCCAATAGGTCAGAATACATGCAAAATTGCCAGAATATTCCCTTACCCTCTGTGCCCCCTTTCATCCCCCCTCCCCCCCAATTTCTTAAAGAAATCAAACAATTCTTCTGGTCCCCAGTTGTTTAAGAGACACCATTCAAGACACACTGAACAGACAAAGATGTGGTAAGTGCATCACCAAGAATAAGAAAATGAAGTTTAAGAATTCTGTCTGATAGTATATGATTGCCATGAGACAGAGCAATCACTGCCATTTGATGAAAAAATGGTAATATCTGACAACTTTACAACTGTTAGTTTCCACAACTTCCCTTTAAAGTAGAAATAAGGAAAATAGGTGAGGAAAGACCAATAATCAACTTTGTAAATGAAAAAACAGTTAAATAGCATGTTCTACTTTTAGTAAAAATCAACAAGCACATAATTTTGCTTGTACAACTTATATTTTTTCTCTCTCAGACACATGGTATAAATCTATACGTATGTGCTTGCAAATAAGAGATTTATACATTCACCTAGAGACATCCATCTAACCATGTACACAGACCTC
>NW_017729000.1:27267832-27277640 GCF_001723915.1 Gavialis gangeticus
GGTATAAATCTATACGTATGTGCTTGCAAATAAGAGATTTATACATTCACCTAGAGACATCCATCTAACCATGTACACAGACCTCCCATGCACAACCAAACAGTAACGAATTACAGCTGAGCTAATGGCAGCCAGTAAAATTCAGAATATTTGCTTACTGAGAATAAAGTTTAAAAACAAGATATTGTGTCCCATGACACTAGGCCAGATGCCATCTTAGTCCCCCTACCTTTCTGATGTCCTTTTAGGTAGGTATTGCTCCTTTCTATTAAATAAATATGAATGGATGATTTCTTTCCCAATTAAATAAATGGAAGATGGAAAAAACAAACATTTTTATTTGCCTAGATTTATCAGAAAATTGTCTATTCAAGGGTTTATATGCTTCAACAGATCATTAAAGAAAAAAGAAAGAAAGAAATCCAGCACTCCTTAAGTTATCCATGTAGACACCTACATAAATTCTCTTTCAGCTCTCTTCAAAGATACCTGTCAAATAGGGTTCCGGGATTATATGAAATGAGTCATCTGTGTCAGCAGCATCTTTTGATAAGAGTATCTATCCCCAAGGAACTGCATGAATAATCTCATATTGACATCATTCAATGTTAAGAATTCTCCATCAGCACCATTGGCCAGATTGGAAGCAGAGACTTCAAAATTAAAGACCATTTCCTTTTCTATATCATCTGAACCATCTATATTGGTTTAGTGTGCAAACAGCTGACTACTGACTACTGTGTACAATAATATTATTCATTCCATGTACTGGTATCACTTTAAGGTTGCATCTACAGAGTAGGACAAGTTGTATTAAACTCCTTTTCTACAAGAGAGATGGAATTCCAATCTTATGTCTATGCTTTCGGGTGCCTTGTAATGTAAAGATACCTGAGCTACCTTAGGTAGTGGAAGCAGTCTGGGAATTTGCTCAAGCTAATTTACCCTGCTTTTCAGCACCAAGTAGTTCTCTCTCTCTTTCCCCCTCTAGGCAACTGAATCAGCTGTTTTGCTTCAGTATTTCCTTACTAAATATTTATGAAATTATTGAGCTTTCTGTTATGCTCAGAAAAATCATTTAGATCAACATTGCTCTTAAGTAAATATACTAACACCTTCCTAATGGTCACTTGCATAAGAATTTAAGGATTACCTTTACTCTTCCTGAGTAAGCGGTTCTCAGTCCACTGTGGGTAAATCTCCAAACATGATAATACTTGAACTTTTGGGTTAAGCTTACCTTTTGGAAGGTCAAACACCCATGAGAAAAATCAGAGAAAAGCAAATTTATATTATTTTCCACAGTGTTAGGACTTAAAGAATAATGCTTTAAATAAGGTGTTATCTCTTTTACCATGTAGCTAGTTTATTTTCTTGGCTTTCAATGGGACTTGTGTTAACTTATATTTGAATGGAACCAATGCAACTTTATTTTCAGCTCAGCTGGAGTCTTCCTAGTGGGTTTTGCTTTTCCTTCTGGCTAAAATACTTTCCAAAACAAGCCAAATCCCTAAAGAGAAAAGAGTTTAAAAAAAATAAGCAGCTGCCCTGGGTGGCTTAAATCACTGTATTTCAAGGAAACATTATTATATTTAATGACCTTTCTTATATTAACCCAGTACCGGCAATGACTATTAAGACATTTTGCTTTCTGCACAACTAGGGGTATCTTACAGTTCTGAAATGACTGTCTGAATATTATGGTGTTACTTCTGTATGGCATTTTTATAGTCTGAAAATTGAGAAACATATTGCAGGGATCACAGTAAAAAGGAGTTAGTATGTGATCCTGGACTCAGCTCAACCAGGGAACATGGTGCCTTTGCGCCTTTCCAGGACAAAGAGAAAATGCCTTGTAGCAGGGAAAAAGAAATGATTTTACAAGCTGATGAAGATAAGTTATCATATAGAATTTCTTTAACAGATGGGTTCCCAAATGCAGTGGAAGAGAACAACTTCACCCTTATTCAGAGAGCCCAACATTTAAAAGTTCTCTATGGCACAAACTATTTATCTAATTGTTTAATTTTCAGCTTTGGCATTATGACATGTTCCACACAGCATAGCTGCAAACCCAGTGAATTTAAGACTGTAGGAAGAGGATCCTACAGAATTGGTGCATTACTAGTAACAAGAGATTACAAGTGTGTTCTACTAGACCATCGATAACTTAGACCGCTAAGTGAAAATTACAGCACTCTGAAATCTAGTAGACATCATCATTGCCCATGGATAGGGCACTGAAACTGTCCTTCCAACAAAGAAGAACCTGCTCTCAACTTGCAGTATGGTGTAGTCTGACCATGACCGAAGTGTAGCAGTATGCTTAAATAAGCAGAGACCCTTATTACTGATACCCTCTGCTCCCAAGATCAAACCATAAATGAAATAAATGGTACCAAATTATCTATTCAATTGCTTAGGTCTAAAGTTTGTTTTCCCCAAGGTCCTCAAATCCTAGGATTCTAAAATAATGCACTCTTCAGGTTGCAGTACCTCTAATATAAACTAATGTTTTCTGTCTCTTACCTTCCAAGTACCGAGTATAAAATGATTACAGATGCTGCAGGCTCAGACAAGGCTAAGGTACGAGTTCTAATTTATACTGATCACCACCTCTTCCATACAGTCTAATCAAACAAAAGGTAGGCAGGAAAAGAGAAGTCTCCCCCAAACAATCCTTGCTACACTTTGGGGTAAGTGTATAATTACTTTTGGGGTTTGCCCTGCTACTAAAATCACAGAGTCTGGGTGCATGAGTAATTAAGGCAGCGATAAATAAATGCATAAATCTAGCCCCAGATAGCTTAGTTTTCATTCAGTACAGTAATATGCCCAGATAGGTATTTCAGCTCAACAGCCAAATAAAGATAAACATCACCATCAGGATCATGTAAACCCTCGCAGCAGAGTATTTCAAAACAACATTTAATTAAGCTGTCAAGTGATCATTTGCAGTATTATCATCCCAGTTTTATAGGTGGAAAAAATAAAGATCAGTTACCATCAGACCAAATGTTTTTTCCACATACCTATGAGAGGTTTTAGTGCTTGAACTTTTATCAGTACTAATTCAAGTTTTTCCTTATAAAATGATGCCAGGAAAATTGTTCAAGAAAGATATTGCTGTCTTACTGTATTTCACATAAATACATAATAAATAGATCATAACATGCAGTGTCATTTGCTCATCTTAAAAAGCAGTTACATTTTTTCCCCTACAACCACCCACAAGGGTTAAATTGACAACATTTTAATAAGGTTGGTAAACCACTAAGATTTGTTTTAAAGTAATCTGAAGTCATTATTTTAGGTCATTATTCAATTACATTAAAATTTTGCCTCTTCATGTATCATAGACTTGAGGTAAAATGATAAGAAAAAAAGTTGTTTGTGCTGTTAGACATATTTAGAAGAATAAACTTCATATATTGGGTGGGCTTTTCAAGAACTGTTGGTTTAACTCTTGCTCACATGAAATTATATGGGAGCTTTACAATTAAATTTTACTGGCTGTAGGTTTGGTCCAGAACACTTTTGAAAACTCTACAGGTGAAATGTCTTCATTAAGTATACCTGTCATGTTTCTGGAAATACTTTCTTGGCTTCACTAGGAAGGTAGATAGATTTTAAAAATTGCCATTTTACTTACGAAAACCTGAATTAAAATAAAACCAACTGGCCAAATAAAAGGAAAAATAAACCACTTAAGAATGGAAGAAACATTGAAACAATCCTTGGCCTACAGAAAATGGAGTTTAACAAGCTTTGTTGTCTTGTGTACTGCAACTAGAACATGACTTGAAATAGTCTAATTTTGACAAAAGTAGTTAAAATTTAAATATCTGTAAATATTAATATCATGAAGCTGTATTTTGAAAGGAAAATAATGTTTCTGTTTGCATGTTAAGGAAGAATAGCCACAGTGATTTATTTTAGCCTGGGTGCATTTTTTTCTTTTTAAAAAAAAGAGGGCCACGGTATTTGTACCAAAGACAAAGCATCTGAATTACTTCTTAGTTTTCTTACTGTACAAAGCAAAGTTAATGGCTAATCTCTAACTTTTGATAGATATAGTCCTTGCTAGGCATTTACTCAGTAAAAAGGCATTTTACTGAGTATGGGCAGGGCCTGGTTTAAATTGTGGGCCCATCTCATGGTGTGGCGGCTTCTTTAATCTTGGAGTCCTTCCCTCCGCACCAATGTGCTCCCTTGCCACAGATGGGCAGAGGGATCCATCGGCCCTGCTGCTTGCTCTTGATAGCTGGGAGGTAAAAACTGTGGTTTTAAATATGCCATGGTTTTTGCCTCATTCTGCTTGCTGCTGACCAAATGGGAGGCAAAAACCACAGGTATTTAAAATTGTGGTTTTCACCTCCTGGCCATCAGGAGCAAGTGTGGCAGGGAGGGTGCACATGGGGAACTGCAAGATTAAAGGAGCTGCCATGCTGCAAGCTGGGCCTGCAATTTAAACTAGGCCCTAGCCTTGGGCCTACCCTGACCTTCTGCTTCACACTGTGCTGTGTCATATTTGAATAAAGGTAAAAATTGGGCTTTATTGGGCTGAAACAATATAATCTTTTAAACTACATTCCTCTCTCATTTGAGAATAAGGAATAGGGAAAATTCTGAATTTCTTTTGAGGATCACAATTTGGAATAGCTAATACTTTTTTGTACTAAAACTCCAGAACAAAACATGGGTCTTCTGTAGTGAAAAAAAAATCGCTGGCAACCTCTGCCTAACCATGGATGGACCCAGTTAGTGGAAATGGTCTATAATATAGCTCTGAGTGCACTCCAAGCCCAAATAAGATTAGGCATATATGTCAACACATACAATTAAGAGCCCATATTCCTCACTTGGAGAAGCATGGGGCTTGATAGAAGAAAGGTAAGTAAGAATTTGAAATTCCTCACCCAGAAACAGAGATAACAGAGTGGTACGCACTCCACACATGCTTCTAAACTGCATCACTTCTTGTCCTTAATGCAAATCCAACCCGATAGGTAAAGAACAAACTGCCAAAGATTTGTGGTCTCCTATTCATCTCTCTGCTTCTAGCAGGCTTGAAAGCTTTTCATATTCAGTGGACTGCAAATGTGGGCTTCTGAATTTAATTTTAATTAAACACACAAATGCAACAATAAAAAAAAAAATGAAGCTTTATTTTTAAAGGAAAGTAAAACATTTAGTAAATGCTGTGTATCTATCATAATGAAATTAGCCACACAAACATACTGCAATCCCAGAAGCAAAGGAGAGAAAGGGTAAAAGGAAAAATAAAAGATTATATTCTAAGTAAGGTAAAATAGAGAGCTTGGATACCATGGGCATGTCTATAGCACTGAAGCATGGTGGCATGAGGCATAGTATGTCCACTCTCCACATGCTGCTCCCTGAAACAGAGGTAATGCAGCAGCCTTAGTGCAGCACATAAATATATACTCAAAAAAGTGGGATCATTAGCTTGTATCTACTTGTTTTCTGAGGTGGCCACAATAGTGCATGTGGAGCAGATGTGCTGAGCATCACTGTGGCATTATATACTCTGATCCTGTGATGGTGCAGACAAGCCGAGAGTGAACTATGGCCTGTTTTGTCTTCAGAAAAGACCCATTTACTTTAATCTAGCCTGCCCACAATCACCGCACCCCAAATATATAGAGTCCAGTCCCTGCAATAATATAGTAAAGGGAAAAGTACTACACCACACAAACACATCAGCTACCATAATGCTGACACACTGGCTAGATTGAGGATGGTGAGGTGAAGAGTGCCATGCATTTGCCGACCGACCATTGCTCTCAGACCTTCTCAAAGTTAAGGCCTGTTATTCTTGAAATCTGAAATGAAAAGAATTTCCTAGTTAATATATTAAAAATCCTACTCTCAAAAGCACTCATGCCAACATCACATAAGGAAAGTAAAAGGAACTCACTCAGATTCACTTTCTCAGGACAGCTATTCCCTTCATATTTAGCAGTCTGTGGTATCACTTGTTCAGTGGCAGCTGCGTGTGGAAGGCATGGAGGTTGCTTAGCTAGAAGCCCATCTCCACAATAAGCTACTGACAGAAATGGATCCCTTACTACTGTTTATATGACTATTGCTATGATTAATTTGTATCCTGCAAGGAAAAGAGAGAAAGACTGTCGTTAGGTTAAAAAAAAAAGTGGGTCCTCAAACTGCAGCTATATCCAAAGTATCACCCGTTAAAAACTATGGGACTTTGACTAGAGCACAGCCTGCCACAGCTTAGTCATTGAAGAACAACAAAAGGACATCCAAAACCAACATATACAAACAAGCGACTTACCCGGTGTTTTTATATCGCTCCGGTTATCTGGGAAACATCTGGGCATATGCCAGGCTTCACACAGTGAGCTGCTAAGGAGTGGCTGCCATCCAAGGCTGAGGTGGAGTGAAAGAGTTTTACTTCAGTTCTCTTGTACAGCATCAAAACTGTAATGATGTGCTCCTGCAGGGCTGGACAGGAACACTTGCTGGGGTTAAATAAAACCATTTCTTGCTCCAAACTGCTTAAGGGGTCAGTTGTGAACACAGACTGATTCTGATACTGAATTTACCTAATACTTCTGTCTATACAAAACTATAGATAAGACTGATCTTAGAAGGGGAAAGTTGCATTAAGGCATAAAGAACAGCTTGAAAAACATGTGTTAAGGATTACAATGACTGGAGGAATATCACCTCTTAGTATGGTCACAGGCAGTGGGATATCTTTTAGTTCCTCTCTTATGGTACTCCAGTTGTCACTCTTTCTTCTTCCTAAGGGATACTATACCCAAGGGATTTGCATCAAAGGAAACCCCTTTATCAAAGGAGAGTCCTTTGATATATATGTGGCTGAAGAGTGATTTTTTTCCATGTTCCTTGTTCGTTTATGGCTTTTTCTTGCACATTTTGAAAAGAACTCACGTAAGATGCTCTCTCAGAATCTGGTGAGCACACATATTGTAAACTGTATTGTGAATCAGTCGTAACTCTTCTAATGTTTAATAAAGTATGCCTGAAGCATCTCTCTAATACTTGGTAATAAAATACTTGATATTGAGTATTATCCCTGCTGCTTGATGATAAATAACAATGTTACACAGCAAATTTCTAAGCCATTAGTTTATTGAAGGATATTTCCAGTATTTTGTCACAGAACTATCTGTCCCTATTCATGTTCTATGCACAATAAAGGTGACTTGTAGATTGGATCCCAACCATCACTGTAAATGGCAACCTCAACGGAGGTCTTTCCAGATCCTTATCAAGTATGCTGGCCATAGATGGTGAATGTAAGAAGCTTTCTTACTACCTGATTTTCACTTACACTACTGCACACTTTGGTAAGATAAAGGGGCCCTTAAAGCTGATGGAAATTACATTTACACTCCTTTTGGCCCCCTGTACATTACTTGAAACCTGTAGAGGAGCCAAAACAATAATGCTCTCTGTGTTTTATTACCAACAGAACGAACGGCATGTAAATAGAATCTTAACAGTCTGATTGTACTCATGACCAGTAAAATAAAGGTATTTATACAGACCAAAAAACCTAGTCAAAAATAAAATCTGCATAAAAATTCCCTAGATGATTAGATATCCTTCCTTTTATAAATGTTCTTTTGCAATGCAATAGTTTTTATTTGTGGTGTATGTTGTCATAGAAGTACTGAATCAATCTTTGTGTTTAATGCAGTCATGATTCAAAATGACAACAAATCATATGAGACAATCTACATTTTCCAATCCAAAGCTTTGATGGGACAAAACAAAAATTCATAAAGAAATATCAGCTTTCTGAATTACAATTAAGATGGTCTGCCCATGTCAAGTTTATATAACATTGATATTTTACCATGTGTATTTTTAATTTTCCCCAGCTGGAAGAATTTCTTAGTAAAGTATTCCTGTTGCAACTTGCATGCTAATATGTTCTAGCAAAGTTTCAATAGCATTTTCTCACATCAATTACAGTAGTTTCAGATTGATAGGACATGACAAATGCATCCCCTAGCACTGGTAAAAGTTAGAGAAAGCCATTATGGTATTCTCTTTAAATGAACTACTTCTATCACAAGGCAGTACTAACTCTGAACACTTTATATTACATAGACTTAAAGCACAGGAAAATGGGACATCTTCAAATAACAAAAAAGTAGCCTACATTTTCCTAATACAACAGACCTTGGGCAGGCTGAATTACCAGTACAAAGAAACATGATGAAAATGAACAAAAATAATTTCACTTCACAGTATGCTCCATCATCAGAAAGATGCCATTTAAATATTTCATCTGAAAGGGATGGTAAAATAAATCATTATGGTTAATTTTTGCCTCTGCTATTCAAAATCTTATGACTGATTGAACTGACTCAGCTCACTAAGGTTTGTCAGGCTTGTCACTGTCTACATTTAAAGGTCAGCACTAGGGCAGGGTAAATAATATATTTTTTGATTTGGCAGCCAAAGCAAAACAAGTTGGAGAGAAAGATATTTGAACAAACTGCATTTCTTTTCTTTTTTTTTTCCTGAAACAAAAATCTGAAACATTTTCTCACAAACAAATATTCCGTTCCATCAACAAATGAAACATTTTGGTTTGGGGATTTAAAAAACAAACGGAAAACAAGAGGCCAGGAGACACAACCGACAAAGGAATTGTGTCCCTTCTTTGGGAAAAGTCCCGTTTAGGACACATGAACAACATGGCAAAGGTTCAAGTCCCTTTTCTTTCATGAAGGAATCTGAATCTACATTTCCTACATTTTAAGAAAGTGGCTACCCCACAATACTATTGGCTACTCTAAGGGGGTGCTTCCCTTCAATCCTGTCCCTTGGAGAAGTTCCACTTTCCAAAAAATACTTCATTGTGTACTGAAACCAAGCGAGAGAAAAAAATTAAAGTAGCCTAGTGATCAGGACACTCTTCTGGGAGGTGGACAGACTTTGTTCTAGTGAATACTTAATTAGCTAGCACCACAACCACAGCTTTTTTTCCAGCCCCAAACTGGCAGATTTAGCTTGAGTTATTCTGATGATTATAAACCTGCACTGCTTGGTGAATTGTTTCTAGATCTAATCTAGCACCCGCTGTATCAAAACATAGGCAAGGCCCACAATGCATGTAAACATTTACAATCCTGATTTTCAGTTCCATACTCTGTATACCAGTTTAAATCTAGGACTGCGTTTCTTTAAATTCATAAAGTCTTAACTAAAAAAATGAATTATTTTCCATGCCCATAGCAGATACAGTGCAGTCGGATAATACCAGCTAAGGAGCAACTGACTTATTTCTGAGGGAATGGGTATATTTTCAAGACATGTCTTACATGTCTCAAAGCATTATAACCATTAATTAGTTATAGCTAAAATGTACTTCCCTAACTGAACTAGAAAACAACTATATAAAGCTACAGATTAGTTCATGCCAAATTGAACATTTTACTATAATTTACCATTTTATAGCATTTCTTGCTTCATATACCATAGGTTTCAACGTAAACAAAGATAAATTATTTGCTTTGTCAAAGAAACATGGTAAGTTATTTGTGTTCTACTTTCTACTCAAATTAACAGAAAATTTGAATAAAGTCAGTTTGAAGTATCATTTGGTGGTTATGAGTTACTATTGTCTTTTTAGTGTTCACTCTATGTGGAGGAACAATATAAAGCTAAAGGATAATGCCACATTTTTTCCTAACTAAACCCTTATGGAAAGTTGGCAGTGCAAACATAACTTTACTTTTTCCAGTGGGTGAATTCTTACACACATTGATACCCAGCAAGA
>NW_017729000.1:27282640-27287701 GCF_001723915.1 Gavialis gangeticus
TAAAGCTAAAGGATAATGCCACATTTTTTCCTAACTAAACCCTTATGGAAAGTTGGCAGTGCAAACATAACTTTACTTTTTCCAGTGGGTGAATTCTTACACACATTGATACCCAGCAAGATTTAAAAAACATGTTTATAATATGGATATGTTCAAGCAGCCATCTGGGTTAGATGGAAAACACTGCTAGGAATAGGACATTAAGCAAACAGTCATCCTATGGTCATATCTGAAATGAACAACACTGTTGGACCACTGCTGCGGAGTAAATGAAACTCTGATTTCTGTAGCTTTCTACTTTCTCAGGATGTAGATTGTCTTAAATCAAAAACAGTTTTCAACCTTTTAAATCCTTAACAATTAAAAATTGTAAAATCAATATTGTAGACAAAATGTTACAAAATATACTCAATCAAGGTCCGAAGTTCATTTTCCTTTCTAGCTAAATCAAAACTTCCTCTTTGTGAACCATTCATGGGTCAGGTCACTGAAAAAGCTTACTTCTTTCAGAGTCACAGAAATTCCATGAAAATGTTAATATTAAAAACTATTTCCTTATCCTGCAAATTTCATCCTGGTAATTTCATACTAAACATACCACACAAACTATTCAGAAAACATATGATTAAATAATCACAACTATAAAAATGCTTTTCTAATTTTCTTAATGATATGGGCTGTTCTGAAAATACCGTTTATGAATGAAGAGTAGGCATCTGTGAGTCTAAGGGTATCAGCAGAGATAAAAAGTGCATGGGCTCCAAGTTTTCCTCCACATTTTTGCTTGCTAAAAACATCAAGGGATGACTGCTTATGAGGTATCCATGTTTAGAAAATGAAACCAAACAACAAGTTTCAATTTCAAAAACTGAAAATAAATTAATCCAGTGTGTTTACTTCATCCAAGCTGTAGAAGTATGCTTATTTTTGCAAAAGCAGCTTTTTATGACAGTGAGATTAGAGGAGGTATAGCTAGATATTTCTGTTAGGGCTGTGTGAAGCTTTGGTCGACAATTCAATTCGGAGGAGATTCAGCCTCATTCAGTGGCCAAATCTTGGAATCCAAATTGAATCAGGAGACCCATTAAAAGGTCCAAATCGAATTTGAAGCCTCCAAATCAATTCAGAAAAGACTGGGAGAGATTCGGATCAGCTGGGGAGACTGGCACAGCCGGGCGGCTGCAGGTTCTCCCACTATTCCTCTGCTGTGCTTGCTTCTGCCTGGGTTGGGGGAGCCATGGGAGAAACCCTTATGGCTGCTCTGCCCCAACCCCTGCCTGGCCCCAGCTTTTCGGCACTTTAAAAAAACAATCCTGCACTTTTAAAAATTTTTCTAAATTTTTTAGGGGTCCTGTGGGCTGCATAGAATGGCCTGGTGGGGTGGTCCTACTGTCCCTGGCTCCTGTTGTCTTTGTCAGGCAGCCAGGAGCAGATAAATATTTTCTAAATTTTGTAGGGGTCCCACGGGCCAGATAGAATGGCCTGGTGGGCTGGATCTGGCCTGCAGGCTGTATTTTGCTCACCCCTGATACAGAAAGACAAACAAACGCACAAAAATCTCCTTAAGAAACAAAACTGTTTTTCATACAACAGCTCTTCTTCCACTTGAGACAAACAGACAGACAAGTGAAAGTCCTGGAGAACACTCACTGGAAAATGTCGATTTGGAAATCATCTGTGGTTCTTATTTTTCCTAATTATTCTCCTCCCTGTAGATGGATGAAGAAAAGGAGGAAGACCCAAGACAAACTGGACCACCAACATTAAAAACTGGATGGAATTAAAACTGAGTGGTTGTACAAGAACTGCAAAAGACTGGGAAGAGCAGAGAAAATGTATTACTACATCAAAGGAGCCCAAATGGTTGGTGTGGCCTCAGTGCTGACTTGACTGGATTCTCCTCCCTGCTGTGCCTACAGCCAGACAGTTTTAAAAGAATAAATCTCTAAATAAAAATATCCTACAATAAACTAATTTACAATGTACAAATCTTCATGGACAGATGACATGTGTTCCCATTATGGCCTGGCCCTTAATTTACCATAACAACTATTAAAGAAAAGTTTGAAACTGTAATGAAAGAGAGAAATCTGAGTTGATCATAATCACAGATATATTGGCTGATCCAGACAACCATTTCCTTTTGTACTTGGTATGAAACAGTAATTTTTCCTTCTTTTATTCCTCCTCTTTTTTTCTGTAAACAACTAGCATTACAGTTTCAGGTTTAATTCAAGCCATATAATTCTCCCTCCTGTTCTCTTTCTTCCCACCCCCAATGCATATAAATAAATGATGACCAAACTGAGGTTACTACATGATGCCCTAGCTCTGAATAAGCTTTGTTTCAATCAAATCATGCTACTTCAAACATTTATATTTCTCCCTTGTCTCCACAGATTTAATGCATCATCCAGGTCTGCTCCTCATGGACAGCCTAATGGATGTAACTCAGCCCAGCATGAAAAGAACAGGCCTGTTAGCCTGGAGAGAGAAAGCTATAAAGCTTTGAGTGAACTGTGCAAGTAAACTCAAGAGTTGAGAAAATACTTAATTCTACCATCAGAAAAAAAAGTGTTACATTAATTATGTGTGCATGCATATTGAGTACAAGTGTGAGTGAAAAACAGGTGTTACACCATAAGCCAGAATAGCATTAACACATTTTGAACTAAATTTAGGATAAGTACATAATTCAAAAAGCACAAGTGAATTATTCAGGTCATCCAAACAAGTGCTGATTAAGCCCGTGTGCTACACCACCTCTTCCTGCATTCTGCATATACCACATATTACAAGAAACCTACTTTTTAATTGGATGGTAAGATAGATGTCTTAGTTATGAACTCAACTATAATTCATTGTTAACCACAGAAAAAAGTCTCTAAAATTACCTACAAATACCATGGATTTAATGTACAGTATCATTTGGTTTTCCAAGATTAGAAACAAGTGTTTTTACATCTCAGGAAAAAAGTCTTTTCTTCACAAAGTTAAGATGCTCCCTGTTTGTAGGCCTGTAGAACAAAAGAGTTAGCTACAAGGTTTGAAACGTTTAGAAAAGCTGTCATTGGACTGAAAAATGCTCAATACTTTAAGACTTTTTCTGCTGCAAATTTTAGGAGAAAGCTGTATTTTAGGAGAGAGGGAAGGAACACTTCTGAGACATAAAAAGTGGTCAGTGGCTAAAACTGCTCTGAAGTTTGAGAAGCTATAATTTCTGGGTACAGCACAGATAGGGCAGTGTGATACTGGCTGAAAAATATGAATTAGATAAATTAATTTAACATGTGGATTTGTAATTTAGCACATAAATGTGACCGCCTTAAGTTTCTGTGCACATTAGAAATGGATACAATGAATGTATTATTACTTTCTTGCATGTATTAGCATATGTACACTATTATACAAACAGGTAGTGACATGCAGCTACCTAAGTAAGGCAAACCTAGGTAACGCTAGCTCTTTAATTCAGTGATTGGAAAACTGCTTCCCTATCTGCTGTTATTGCTTTGTTGAAAACAATGGCTTACAGTTGCCAGGGCCCACACTGTATTATCTAATATGTTCATCTTCCAGAAGGGAAGATGATGCGTGTCAGCACTAGGCATATTTTTTCTGCCCCTTGGGGAGATTTGTGTGGACTGCATTGCAATTTTAAAGTTACTAATGACCAGCTCTGGCATTCTCAGAGGCGCCAGGCACCAAGTGAAAATAGAAGGTAAGCAGACTTCTGTTTGACTCAGCAATTGCTTTTCTCTCCAAACTGAAATAGAAGACCTTGGAGGAGCAGTGTCCACTACTGATAAATTTAGCTTATTCCAAAAATGGTGCTTATATGTTGCACACTGACTGAAACATGGACTTTAAATGGTTATGTTTTCAATACAAATGTTCTCTACTTTTTTTTTTACTCTATAGTATTTGCATTCCATAGGGAATATTAGAAAGTAACAGTTTTATATTGAATATGATCAAGATCTTGGACATTTGCCAGTATATCAGTATCCTAGGTTTCTTCGTGAAGTCTGATTACTCACCTACACAGGTCAGAGATGACCAGTTCAAGATGTTTAAGATTAGACTTCTTATAAGGAAAAAACCCCTGTCACTGTTAGATGTTATTTTTAACAGAGCTCATTTTACTTAGTAACTATTCAATTTATACAAATAATTGAGTTGTTTAAGTTTTGAAATACTCAGTCCTCTTATAGTTTCAGATTGGGGGGAATGAATTTGACTTTTCATCCTTTCAGTGATGGTAAAAGGTAAACCATGTGGTTTACCACATACATACACTGGTGGAAATCTTTTCCGTGAAGTTCCTACATGCTCAGCATAACCTTTGAAGAACAGGGGTGTACTTAAACGTTGCTATCACCAACATATTTTCTTTTCTTCTGTGCATTAACTCTCTTCTTCACCATCAGAATTTTCCCTCCCTCATGTATTTATATTCCAAGAGTCTCTTTTCACTTTTGGAAGTTTCATTATAAGATCTCAAACCTGTCTTTAAACATTAAAAACAAAACTCCCACTTTGGTACTAATGCATGCTGGGAAGAAGAGGGAAGAAGAGGTCAGTGAGTAGGCAGTTCTGGGGCCTCTTGCTATATAGACTGGATGATTCAGTGAAACCAGGAGGAAAGTGTTCTGTAATGATGTTATGCCTGCTCCAAAGAGGATTAATGAGAGCTACGCAGCAGTACATGCTGCCAATTCAAGCATGTGTGCAAGTGACCCAGGTGTTTGTGAAGGTCTGGCTAGATGGCCAAGCACTCTTAAGAGTGCAGAACACTGCTGGAGATTTTAAACAGGCATTCATTCCAGCATTCAACAGAGCAGTAAGCACTAATCTTATCCTTTGATTGAGATGCTAACTTAAGAGCAAATTCATTTTTTGCTGTTCCCTAATGCCCTGCAAAAGAGACCAGAATTTTGAAATAATAAAAAAATAGCATCTTTAGATAGGAAAATCTACAAGAGGCAACAGCCTTCCCCCCGCCCCCCCCCCCCCCCCCACCACCCATCACCAAAAAAGCCACATCAACCACAACACATA
>NW_017729000.1:27287969-27289325 GCF_001723915.1 Gavialis gangeticus
CCCAAAAAAAATCCCCTAAAAAAACCCAACTCTGGCACAAAATGGTTATGAGAATTGCCTGAACATAAAGCGGCATATTAATGCTAAAGCTTGGAAGGGTAGCCACATTTCTAAATTCCTGTCTTTAATGATCAGCACTTGATGCTGTTTTCTGCCAATGGGATTTACCCTGCTGCATGTGGAGAATGTCCTTAGAGCAGAGAAACTGAAGAGGTAAAGAAAAAAACCCTGAAAACATTTGAATTTTTTAAACCAGTGTGCTCTAAGCAATCCAAACATAATGAGAAACCTAAGCTGACTTCACATTATGTATGGAAAAAGATACTGGTATTCTGCAGACTTTTTGTTTCTCAGCTTATTCGTTGTGACAGGAGGCCATACCGCACCATATCTCTATGTCAGCCCACCAGTCTGTCCTGGGGAGTCCATCCACCTACCTCTCCTGCCACACCTTGTTGTAATGAAAATAATTAGATGGTTCTAGGCGAGAGGCTGCCCTCTTGATGCTCTAACACGCAGGGCATACTACAAACCTCCAACCTCCCCTTATCGTGCCCCAAGCCTTACAGGTGTTACTTTGCTGTTTTCAACTCAGGGCTCCTCCCCTGGTACCAGACTTGGGCATCTTTGTGCCTCTCTGGCAACTGTCTCTCTGACCCCGGTTCTCTGCATCTGATGCCCGGCTCTCTGTGTTTCTCCCTCTGATGCCCGGCTTTCAATGTCTCTCTTTCTGTGGCACCTGGTCCTTGCCATGCTCTCTGTGCCTCTCCCTCTGATGCCTAGCTATCTGCACCGTTCTCTCTTTGGCTCCCGGCGCTCTGCGCCTCCCTCTCTCTGGCGCCATCGCTGTGTTCTGCCCAGATCATGTGCCCCTTTCTCTGAGCACTAATGAGGCCTCCAAACCTCCCCTTTTAGCCTCATCCCGGTCCCCTGATACAAACAAACACAAGCATTAGCCCTTAGGCTGTAACATAAACACTAACAATAAATATAACACTGTCTCTTTAAAAGGACAAATTTCCAACCTTCTGTCCTGGAGTACCTGAGAAGCTCCTGGGGTTGTACTGTACTTAGGTAGTCAGACAGACAGCACCAGGTCTCAGGTAACTCCCCATGCAGTAGCTTCTTCCTCTGGCGGTTGGCAGAGAGAGTCTCCTAGCTACTTCCAGCCTGAGATTTATGTATCCGCAGGGTCCTGCTGCTTTCCTGGTACCTAACTGCCTGCAGGTGTGACCCAATTGTTCCATTAGGCTGTTCCCCCTGTAACCCACACCTGGGGAAGCTCTGCTTAGCTCATATAGCTCCTGGGTCAGGCTGCTTCAGCCTTAAAGGAGCAGGAACATCTTAGTGCCCTGC
>NW_017729000.1:27289336-27294091 GCF_001723915.1 Gavialis gangeticus
TTCAGCCTTAAAGGAGCAGGAACATCTTAGTGCCCTGCTATACTCTTAATACCTGCCATGTTACTCAAAACATTGTAATATTTGTGGTTAACTTCATCACAGAAAGCTTAAAAAGGATTGTAAATAACTTTTTCTTTCTATTTGTTTTAAACTTCATAAGTAAAAGGAAGCCAAATGGGCTCTATATTTTGTAGAAGTGTTTGTAATATTTCTGCCTGGCTTTGTCAAAAGCAAAAATGACCTACTTCAATTATCTAGGGGTTCTTTCTTTCTTCCCTCAAGCCACACCAAAAAGTCTAGAAAAACAGAACAATTCTTTAGGCTCCCTTGGCAAAGCAATACTTCTACTCGATAAATAAAGATGGCACGGAATAAACTTGGAAGATTCAGTAATGATAAAACCAATGCTCTGTTTTAAGATACCAACCACCAGGGACTCAGGACTGACACACTTCCATTCACAAGCTGAGTACCAAGGTGAACAGTACCTTTAATATCCATTTTTCTCGTTTTCTTCCTCCATTAATCCCGTACTCTGCGTGTGTTGTTTGGTGCAGTGGGGTCCAGAGTTCAGATACTACTGTCTAGGGAACCTACCACTCACATTGCTGCTGGCATTGGTATGGGCAGAGGAGGCTGGGACCAAGGTGTGCAGCTACCCCTGTGGCATAGATTGCTACTTCAGTGCCCCATTTTGGGAAATTATGGATCTGCTCCTATTCAGTGCCATCTGTTAGTTTGTTCTTCAGAGGGATGAGTAGCACTGAGGCCCCTGAATACACTCCCTGACACCACTGTGTCCTGTCTTTTGTCAGGTTTTGCTACCCAATTGTTTCAGCCTGTAGGTTTTGGGTAGACCACACTTGGTGTGGTTTTCTTGCTTTTTAGTTACCCAACAATGATCGTACTTTATATAACCCCGCACTTCAAACTTCACTATGTTTTAACCAAAGGTGTCTAAAACCATCACATAATGGAAATGTAGACAATACACATCTTCTGTCCCTCTGGAGCTGTAAGCTTCTCTTTTTTCTGGTCAGCAGGGTGTTAATAACAAGTTCTCTGCTGTTTAAGGAAATGCTTCCCAAACTTCACTGGCCTGTGGACAACAGAGCTGAACAAGCAAGTCACTGAAGGCCAGATCATATTTTGTTCTTAATTGTCAACCTCATTTTAATTTAATTTTCTGTACCCATAAAAAATGCTAGAGGGTCTCATGGGAAACATATTGTCCACAAGTCACACATTTGGAACTATTGCTTCAGGCCACAGGTCTGTCTTACTTTAAAAGTTTATAGAATAATTTTTTTAAAGATAGTTTTTGAAAGCATGCTTATAAAGTAGCACCCATGGGGTATATTTTTTTCCTTTTTGAATAGCAACACAGAAACAGAAGCCATATGACACTGGCAGATTCAGAATGATATCTCTGTATAGATGACGTGTGTCTGAAGGATACAATGGCTAGAGACTTGATACCAGTGTACTGAACACATTAGTATGCAATGAAATGAAAAAGAATTGAAATGAACTTCAAAGCCTGTAGGTGTCATTGTGTAACTGAAATGGATAAAGGTCCAAAGGCACTAGATGAGATTTGAATAACTTCATACAGTGCATTTGAATATACTCAAAAGAATCCATAATCACATTTCTAGCACAGTCTGAATGATTTTTAAGTGAAAGACTCAGTTTTTTTGCCATACACTGGCATATGTGGATAGTGTCATTTGAAAACCAGAGTCCAGCGGATGTGCAGTAAGATATCTTGTTTATTTATTTAGTTTAGTGATGGGAGACAGTGCTCTGTGAGCTCCCCAAAACATCTGTTTGCCTCTGAGCCCCATCTAGTCTGGTGACTAACATACTTCTTTCAATCATTAGATCTGAATATCCACATGAATGGAGGGAAGAAGGAAAGAATGATTAATTTAGGATGGAGCTGTAGGAGCTGAGCTAATCATACAACAGTGACAGAGAGACAGAGAGCGCAAAAAACAGAAGTAATGTCAAAACTTAATCTCTATTGTCATTATCCCACTGAGAAAGCTAGAGAAAAGGATAAAGCCAGGAAAGCTGACTTCTCTCTAATGTTACAGTTCCTTTCCCAAGGGATGGCTTGTTGACTGGCCACTATGAGGGGGAGGGGGGCAGTGAAAGTGTGACCTGCTATTGATATGAGACTATCATAAAAAAGCAAACAGATATTCAATACACACTTCACAGATAAGCTGAACAAGTCATGATCACAGGAAAACATAGATCCATCCCCATACTATAAGAAAGTCATATGACTCATCTTCCAGATCAATATTATGGAACTCTTTGAATGAATTGCTTTTTCTATTTACAGTGTACCAATATCACAGTGCATTAAGCCTACCTTTAAACTGATGCTGTCAAAATGCCATTCTCTGCTTCTCTTGATTGATGATGCCATATGGCTGAGATTGTATTTTTTTCTAACAGTGAAACACTGTTGCCACAACTTCTGAATAATTACTTGCACAAAATAAATATAACGGGACTTTTTTGAGGGGGAAAGTGGGGAGATTTGTCACAACTTTCTACAAGGAAAACTTAATGTGAGGGGGAAAAGTGAGATAAGTAACTATATATTTAATGAAATCGAGTCAATATGATTTTAGAGAAAAAAAATGAAAAAACGAATAATTAAAGATATGATCAAACAAGGTAAAATGCAACATGGGTTTGCTAAAGCTACATCTTGCCAGCATAACCCATTTAAACTAACTTGTTTTTTAAACAAAGGAAACATGGTAGAGCTAATCTGGTCCTCAGCATTTGATATGATGCTACATGAACAATTATGAATGAAGCTAGGAAAACTGTTGACTACAAAGGACCTGTAAAGTGGTTAGAGAACTTACTAAGGACCTTTCTTGGGACCAAAACTTGCTTAATGTTTTTATTAATGACCTGGGGGGAGAGGGGGAAGTGAGCATACTGATTAAATTTACTGAAGATACAAATCTGGGAGTTGCTCTGAATATGAAGGAAAACTGAACTATCATGCAGACAAGACAATAATCTTGAAGACTGAAGTAATAGGAAAAGGATGACTTTCAATAGTACAAAATGAATAAATCACACATTTGAGGTCTCATAAAAAGAACTTCTGGCATAAGACGGGAATGACAGGGAGAAAAATCACCATTGTGTACTACCTGATTATAGGATGACCATGAGCAACTAAGATGATGCCACCATTAGAAGGCAAATGTGGTCCTACAACATATCACATAAGTTATTTCCAGGAAACTATTAATGTCAGTGTACACGTCATTCTAGAAGCATCACCTGGAACACTGTGCACAATACCTGTCATTGTCAAGAAAGATGAATTGTAACTGAAGGATGCAGAGAATTACTATTAGAATGAAAGGAGAAACGAGCAGTTTGTCTTATGAGAGGGGACTAAAACACCTTGGCTTGTATAGCATAGCAGACTGAAGGCTGAGAAAGGTTGGCAACTAGGGTGACATGGCACTACGGGGTGCTATGCGACCATCTCATGGGTGCTGTGACACAGATACTGCTGCAGCAGCGGCAGCCAGCTAAAACGGTACCCACACTCATGGTTGCAGCATGCATGCGCTCCTGCTGCCTTAGGGCTCTCTGATAATGCCAAAACACACAGCGCTGGTTGAAGCTATTGCCCTTTCCAGTCTAGCCCCTGCCATGCAGTTCCACCCATGAGCCCCTGTTTCCTGATGGAAAATGAGGGTGCATTGGGAAGGACTACAGCCAGAGATAACTTTGTCTGTTGTAGAGTTATGAGAGCTCTAATGCAGGAGAACCATGCACACATAAAACAGCTTTTCCCGGGCAGTTTTACCTGAAGGCATAAGTACCCAGTTGAGAAGTACTGAGGTGTACTGAGGCAGCGCTAACAATGGTTCTCAATCAGCAGTCAAAAACATGTGGTGGCAGGTCACCATGACTGAAAAGCTTGAGAACCACTGCTCTAAATACATTGCAAGAGTAATCAGGGAGGGAGAATAGCTGTTTACAATAAAGACTTCCCTATATTGCATCTGCAGTGCTGTCAAAAGTGCAGCTGAGGAAGATGCCTTGTCCATCTACTCTGTGTTCCCCAAACCCAAAAATGTGGCAGCAAAGCTATTCAGAGGGTGCCACCTTCCACTGTTCTGCTCTAAAGCAGTAGGAACAACCTTTTTGGTACGTATGCCACAAAGTAGCCCCACACTCTCTCTGAACCACTTCCCTCTCCAGCCATTCTGAACCACCTCCCTTCCCTGATCTGCTGCTCTGTTTCCTGCTTCCTTCCTGGTGCTCCCTGCCAATTTGCTACTTTGCTTTCTGCTATTGGTCATTATGCTCCCTGCTTCCTCCTTTATGTGCCACATATGGCCCATGCCACTTGTGGCAGTCATGCCACATATTAGCCAGCCCTGGGGGGAGAGGAGAGGAAGGGGGGTGGCACTTAGGGTAGTTTCACTGCCTTATTTTCAGTTTGGTAGTCTCAGTATGGGTATTAAATGTATGGATCAGATGGGTAAGGGGTAGTTCTTGGTGGCACTCTTAAGAGCACCATGGAAGTAGTATAGACATCCCTGAAGGATAATGACTGCATAAGATCAAATGAGCATAAGGTGACCCTTCATAATTTTAAACCAGTGGTTTTCATCCTGTAGTCTGTGGACCCCTGAGGGTCCACAGACTATATCTAAGGGGTCTGCAAAAGATGACTAAGATCAATCAAAAGTATGT
>NW_017729000.1:27294102-27304243 GCF_001723915.1 Gavialis gangeticus
CCACACTTACAATTCAAGGGGGTCCACACCTCCATTCAAAATTTCCAAAAAGGTCTGCACCTCCACTTGATTTTTTTTTTTTAGAAGTCCACAAATGAAAAAAGGTTGAAAACCACTGCTTTAAACTGAAAGTCAATAGACTTCTAATCATCAGAGGAGTGGATGTACAAAAAAGTCTTAACTAGAGCAATCTTTCCTCAGGCTAAATACATGGTGCTGTTGCACCCTTTATCTCTACTAATTGAGTGCTTAGGAAGGAGCCAGGTTCAAGTCCTACCTCTGTCTAATTTGGAGCAAAGATATTATAGAAATATACTGTAATAGCAGTGGGTGCGTCTACACATGCAACTAAGTCAAAGCAATAAACTCCAGAGCTTATTGCACCAGAGTTTATTGCTTCCCAGGCACCATGTTTACGTGTGCACCCAGGCACATAGCATGTTCATCCAGGTTGGAGCAGTGGCATCAATTTTGTTAAAGTTAAGAAAGTCTAAACTATAACAAATCTGTTGCTGTAGATGGCAATCTACTCAATATATAATAAAAAGTTATCACTAGAGAAAGAATACAGACTTTGACTTTTAATTCCTCACTCACAGAGAACAAAGCAATGTGTATTTCCTTTTTTAATCATTTTAATGAAGAGAAGTGATCATTACTTCTCAGAATATTACCAAAATTCAGGCTCTAAAGTAACAGAGCATAATAGGAAGCTCATAACTAAGAATTTGACTTTGTTACTTATTTTGGATTTATCTACATAATACTGTTAGATTTAAACTAGATATGCAAGCTGCAGAAGGCATTCCCTGCTGAATTATAACAATTTTAAGGTATGTCAGTTTTGCGGCCTAAAGTGGTTGGCAGTGCCCCTTTAATTTTTATACATTTTCCCAAGTGTGTACTACAGAAGGCACTCTTAGAGTTTATGACCTAATTTACCTACTTAAAAAAGCCATGGCATTCCCCTTACACTCAGGCAGTTGATGTAAACTAAATGAAATAAAAGGCATGCCATCCTGCTGATACCCTATAAAAGTACAGAGCTGGCAACATTTCTAATGGATTGTTACTAAAACGTTTTCTGAATCAGAAGGAAGAAGGGAGGGGATGGAGATTCCCTCACTAAAACATTTCTTTCTTTCTGTTTTTTTTAAAGAAAAAAATTGGTTTCTATTACAGAAGTAATTAAATGACACTGGCATGAAAAAGTTGAGCCATAGTCTACTGGCAAAATCCTTCACTGTAGTTATGTCAGTGGAGACCATAACACTTTTTTTTCCTTTTTTATTAGTAACATACTTGCACAAGCTGTACTGAACTGCACCAACTTTGTAAATTAAGACTTAAATCCTGACCCAACGGAATCAATGAGTGGCATTCCAGGTTGAAAAAGGGACTAGACAAATTCATGGATGATAGTTCTATTAACAGCTATTAAACAGAGATATTTCCTCTGGCATTTCTAAACCAATGATGGTAGATGCCAAGGAGGATAATGAACTGAGGATGGATCACTCCAGATATATCCAGGTCAATGCTCCCAGAAAAGCATCCATTACTGCCATTGTCAGAGGCAGGATACTGGGCTACATGGACCATCAGTCTGACCCAGTATGGCAATTCTTATATTTTTATGTTTCCTTTATAAATTATTTTGAAAACGATAGTCATGGGATTGTAACTCAGCAAAGCTCTTATGTGCATAATGAAGTGAATAGTACTTGAACACAGGCTTGAAATTAAGTACATTCTCACATGCTTTGCTTAATAGAGGACAGAGCTTTTAAGAATACATGCACGTTCTTTCAGGATTGAAGCCTAGCATATGCCAAGGAGTAGCTTAATGTACAGACATAATGCAACCATTTTAAAATAAACTGCTTATATTTCAAAACAGGTTTGAACAAGTGTAACAAATTTCATATCTTTTAAAACCATTCCAATTAATGTTTCATTTTCTTGCAAATCATTCAGTAATTTTTTTCAGTGCTAAAGAAATGCCATATTTCAGTTTAATGATGGATAATAGTTGAGTTTTTATTGAAAAAGAAGCTTTTCATGGAAGTACTGTCATAATCTTAATTATAATGTCAAGTAACTCATGTCTGTGTTTATAAAGTGATTGCAACTTATTTTGTTCTCTGATGTATTACAATTCTCTAGAGTTCTTAAGGTAAATAGATCTGAAATTTCCTCTAACAGCACAATTCCATTTTATCTATATGGAAAGCTTGACCTTTGATGGAGATACCAGTTATTACAACACTGTATATAATAGACTGACATCATACATAAGTGATAGTATAACTACAGCATTTATGACAAAAATTAAAAGCAACCTATTGCAAAGACAAATCTTAACACCTATTTAAAAATGGAAAAAAAACAGCAGCCCAGTTCAGCAGAAAAAGATAAAGAACTGTTACCAGTCCTCTTGCTCCTCAATGAACTTCAGCAAGGCAACTGAATGAGACTTTTAAGGATGTAAATTATCTATCAAAACAGAAACTAAATTCCTTTAAACCCTGTGCCCTGAATTACTAATCTATGTGGAAAGCTAAATTTATTGCACATGTTTACAAGGAAATAAATGTCAGACAGAAAGACAACCAGGTTAGTATCATTTTTTTTGGTTTGAATTAAACTTCTGAAACAGTTTGATCATAAAGTAAATAGGATTTACAAAACTACTTACAGCTCTCAATCTCCAGTGTGCAATTTTGTTCATCCAGTGGATATCTTCGTAGGTCCATCATACAAGCAGCTGTTGTTGTAATTCTAGAAAGAACATATGAGAGCTTCTTTACTGTTCCCTTATCAAATCTTTGATGAAACATAGCTGGAACACTCCTGCCTGTTTCCTTATTACTAAAATATGGCTTATGCTGATTATTTATAAAGATTAGCACCACTACCAAAACACCTCTAAGAAATCTATCTGATGGCATCCCAGCTCACTGGACAAGTGGTCGGTTTCTATTATACCTCTCACTCCCATCATCAGAGGATCTTCAAGGATCAGAATCTGTAATACATTTATCCTGACAATCCCCTGGAGAGTAGGACAGTATTATTCTCCATGCTTTAAGATGTGGAATGGAACCAAACAGAGATCAGTTACTTGGCAAAGGTCACGCAGAAAATCTAAGGTGTGGTAAAGAACAGAAGGCATGTGGTGGAAATCCTAGATTAAAGCTCTAGCTGCTGGATGGCAAGCCCTCCCTTGTGCAACATGTTCTTAACTGTCGTGAGCAGAACCAAATTAGCATGTTAAAACAGACTGTGCACGAGAGAACAATTACTAAAAATATTTATTGTCTAACAACAGTAGATATGAAAACTTAACACGAAAACTTTGTACTCCTTTTATCTGCTCAATAATGCTCTTAATTGGGACTTATTTTGTTCGGTATGCAAGTACACTAAAATTATTTTCCGGATTGTTTTCACAAAAGAGTTTTAGAGCATATTTTCACCTGCTGATTGCACCAAGCCTACTAACCTTAGCATGTGGAAACTTTTTACATGTCTGTGGAAATATCCATACCATACAGCTGGGTTACAAGGAAGAAGCTTGCTTGGGGTACGTTGAGCTAAATATGAACCAAGACTTACAACATAGAAGCACTGTCTTATTAATGGTTTTCCTTTCAAGGCTTTCTAATGTGGGAGCAAAATCAATTCTTAATCTTTTTTTCCCCCCAAACCATACAATGTTTTACAGAACTCTACTGTACGTGAAAAATGGTACAATTTGGAAACTGCCAATATACAATTAAAATAGAGTATAGTCTATGGACTTTCTAATCTGAGACACCAGAACCCTACATGATAGAGGGATTAGTTTACAGATTGGATATACATTCCTAGAAAAGTTCATAGCTTCCTCTTTCTTGCATAATCTCCTCCTGTAACATCTATTTTATCATTATTTGATAAGAAGGTTTATAAAGAAATAACCAAGTCTAAATCTCATTTAATAGACCTGTTCCTCAATGTCTAATATCAGATTTATAACAAGACTTCCTGGCAGATATATTTTCTACAGTGTCTGTCTGAATCAAGCACAGTCCTTTTCCTCACAGCTCCTTCATGACAACAAAACTATGGATGTGCTATCCCCGTATAAATGACTGAGCATTTAGTCCTTTGGCTGAAGTAGTGGAATATGACAGGCAAGACTTATCTCTGGTATTTTTTAACTCTCACATTCTTGCTTTGCAATCTTAATATTTCTATAACGTAGTCACTTTGTGTGTATGTGACCAATACTACAAGAGTGTGCAGAGACCTCATTTAGGATTAGAGCTCCATGTATCAAATGCTGTATGAAGACATACAAAAACACAATGTCTTACCTCTTCAGAAAGGATATAAAGAAAAAAGAGTGGCAATTAGACCAGAAACCCAACCTAAATAAGGACTTTGATTGGTTTATTTCAATCCCAATTAAGAGCATTATTGGTTATTCTTATCCATCATGCACACCAAACAAGAAAAATTCACCTTAAAATAATTATTCTTTCCTCTCCCATGATTTTGCCCAAAGTTTTATCTTCTTTCCTTTGAAAGCATTGATAAAAATAAATGTTTACCTCTTCAAAGACTTATTTACTTGAACAAAAAATAATAAAATTCTTTCAGACAGCATCCACAAGTGGCACACAACTCATTCTGGTGTTCAAAACTAAATTGAGAAATAAATAACAAGCATTTTCAATATCCCACAGAGTTCAAGACAGAAGATATCCAACTAAGCCTTTAGACAGAGATGAATTAAAATCTGTTCTTTATAAGAGAAACAAACACCTGAAATAGGTACACCTCTCCCTGTAAACAGCAACACTTTGGTCATTTTTACAAATGTAAGCACCAAAGTGCCTAGTGCTTTGAAAAGCACTTGGCGCTGCGAGTCTTGCAGTTGTATAAGTGGAGAAATGTGCGTCAGTGCTGAGAAAGTGGCAGTGGTGCGCTTTTGAACTAAAACACAAAGAAGGTGCTTTAGTTCAAAAGTGCATCGCTGCCATTTTCTGCACGCTGATGCACATTTCACTTATACAACTGCACACAGTTCAGTGCAGTTCGTATCAGCTCGTGTGCAGAGCAGATTCGATTAATTGAGTTTGCTCCGAAGTCGGGGATCTCCAGCACATTGCGGGACAAAAAAGTATGTGTATAAATGTCCTTTGGTTTTCCTAAAACCAACTGGAAAAAAGTTCTAACTTCGTGCCAATTCATAAAATAAATAAAAAACTCAACTTCCTACAGCATAGTCTTGTGAACTGACCACTGACAATAAAAGATTGTCCTCCCTCCCAATGAAACCCACTGTGATTCAATTTATTATGGTCATTAGTAACGATAACCATACACTACATCCTCAAAGAAATCCTGCATGGAAGAAAAACAACATAGAAGGTGTCTAGTAGGTTAACTTTTGATCAGCTTTAATGAAAGACTTTGGTACAAAGGCTTCTGATATTCCAGTGATTAACAACAGAAACAGGTTTCAGCACTCTAGTTTATGATATACAATTCCAATGAAAGATCATTTCAGACCATCCTTAGAAAACTCTTCTATACATTTTTTTAAGTTAAACTGACTAAATAAAATTCTATACAATTACATAAAATACTACACAACAACACTGTATTATGGAGCTATCTGTGTATTGCAATACACAGACATACTGGATTTAGATTCAGAGGGGCAATTAGATATATGTTTATAGGTAGACCATATGAATGTAGAAAGTCTCCCCTTTTCTGTCAGGGCTGCAGATCACTGTAGAGTGCAAAGAAGAACTGCAGGGACTTCTTTTTAGCATGCCTCAATGAAATCAGGGACACAAGGTAGTTTTGGATTTGTTCTGGCCCTTGGTGCAGTCTAGCCACACTCAGGGAAGTAAAACCGAATTCTGATACATTTCCAGAATGCACTTTCCCAAAAGAATGGACCGCTGTGTAGTTCTCCCTTGTCCAAGATGTACGTGATGTTCTGCAAAAACATACCCGGTGTTAAACAGCTACAATGAGGCCCTTCAGTTTCAAGGCTTTTTGCCAACCAGTAACAAGACAGAAATATATAATGCATAACCTTCTGGTAGAATCACAATATTTACTTTTCCTCAATACCATTCAGTTTCCTAGCCCTGCAAACTCCACCTAGGATCTGACAATTGAATTGGGATTTTAATAGTACTGCCATCTTTACAACTAAAGATGGCACTGAAAGTTGGATGGGCAACTCAGTTGACGTGTGAATTAAGGCAGTATCTGACTGCCTCTCATATTTGTATTGACTCAATAGGGCTAACATGAGTAAGCAGTAACTGATCCAGATCATCTCCCCTAACACAAGCAGCTGTGACTCACACACAAAGGAACAGAAATGATGAGCAAGATGGGGACAAAGTTATGTAGTTGCTCTGACCAAAATGGCACTTTTCATTTCTTTTTTTTGGAGAACTATGAAGCAAAGTGAACTATCACACCTGTTTTGAAGCTGACAGGGATAAGTCAAAAAAGCTATTTGAACAGGAAATTGTAGAACAAGAAATCATCCACAGATTGGATTTTGGTAAGCATGTTTTAAACATGGAATATGGATTTTTATCTCATTACCTGAGTTAGCTTTCATGACTCCATTGTTCCTATGGGATTATTCCTTGCTTGTTTGCCTCTCCCAGCACAGCTCCCTTGTACCTCTCCCTTCCGCTTTTTGTATTCGTCTCTCGCCTTCTTATCCATCGGTTTGTGCACATGCTATCACAGCATCTGATGAAGTGAGTGTCAGCCCACAAAAGCTTGTGATACACATACACATTGGATAGTTTAAAGGTGCATATCTACCCTGCCTTCTACTTACATTCAGACTAACATGGCTAATTAAATCGTGATAACATGGATCCCATTGAAAACAAAGGCAAAATCATCATCAGAGAAAAGTACAAGGGCCTAATCTTCCCTCATGTATGCAACTCCAACAACAAGCAAGAGGATCTGACTTCTAATTAGCAATTCCAGTATCAATCCCACAAGACCTTCGATGTAAATTATGTTCCGTAACTGACCATGTCTCTTTATCACAATCCTTATCAAAATCCTTTGTGCATGATAACTAAGAGTCACTGACTCTCTGTCTATCTGAATTAGTTACTGAAGCCATGCACTATAGCTGTGCTCAGTGTTCACTTCTGCTTCTTGGAAACAGACTTGCTGTGCGACAGTTGGAAATGTTGGCAGCAGTAGGGAGCAGACCCAATTACAAATATGTGGAAATCTGGAGACAAAACTGCATTGTGATTAATCTCTCTCCTGTACAAGGATATCAGCTTTAAAGAGACATGATCAAGGTTGTTTGAAACAGCATTTGACCTACTTTAAATTAAAATATATTTACTAGGTGCCCCAAAATCTACAGAATCTGCTTTTCTTCTCCTCTTGCCACCAAAATGAAAGTGCTTCTCCTATACAGTGATGGGGTAAGGGCTGCCTTTAGCAAAACATAAATAATAGTGACATTTGTACAAGTATGTTCATAAAGCAGAACATTCTGTAACTGGCGACAGGAGATATAGAGCATATGCATTTTGCTCTCTATAGTATAGCTTTATGAAGAAAACAGCAGATGAAATTACTGATAGCAAATTGAGAGGCAATGAAGTTTCTAGACTATTACAAAAGGTAATAGTCAACCTAGCTTTGTCAACCTAGCTTTGCTGCTAAGGCTTCATGACTATCCTGGCATAGACAGTCTCCTAAGCTATTTTCCATTCTCTTTTGGAAATGATCAAAGCTCTGAAAAGTCACTCGAGGAATAAGACAATGTTTCAAGTGTTGGTAACAAGGTGGGAAGAGATTTTACAACTATTACTGGGCTAATAAGGGATACAGAAACCTTGAACTCCTCCTGTTCAAGCTCGTGCGTGTCTGTGGTTTTTTTTAAATAACTATTCGATTTGGAAAGGAGTCCAGTACATTATACAGGATATTGCACAGGAATCTAGGAGAATCAATCTGTGATTTTTATCACTGCTTTGTAACTCTGTGTTTAAAAGGCAGCCTTAGTTTTTTTGGACTGTCACAATGTAATAACCATTACACTGCTGTGCCCCCTCTGTACAAACCTGGAAATGGAGAATTGTGCTGTTTTACAATTAAGGGATATATTCTTTTGGTAGAAAGCTTGCTAGTTTTAAATTAAATCAAGAGCGGTGCATCTCCCCACAAATCCTGCCTAAAATTCTCTAGTAGAGAATAAAATTAATTAGACCAGTGATTATCAACTGGGGTTCTGTGGCACCCTGGGGTGCCATAACAGCAAATCCACAATTCACAGATTAAACTCAGAGATTTGAAATAGGAATCCCTAGTGTAAAAAACATTCTGACTTGTCATGGTCTTTCTCAGTTATTTGAAATGGAAGAATTGTTCTATTATTTTTTTGTAATGAAGAAACAAGCAAAAGCTAAGAGACAGTATTCTCTGAGGTGGTGTCTTGAGTTTAGCAAGGGGTGCCTGGAGTCTAAAAAGGAGTCTGAATTACCACATGAGACAGCATTGTCCATTAGGTTGAACACACAACTGGAAGCCCAGAACCCAGCCATGACATCTATTGTTTAAATCCTTCCGAATAATGTTCATCACACTATTAATAAAATCTACTGGTACAGTTTGCTTGGCACTGGATGCAGTTTGTAGCTATTCTGATCTCTTTTTCTTTTATCACACTCTGTTCCAGATGATACAATCCACCTAACACAAAAAGATAACCATGCTGGAATGACCTAGAGCAGCACTTCAAGGTTTTAATATCTCATCATAAAGAAATGTATACATGTCTGGAAGCATTTACTTCATTTCACCATTAAAAAAAAAAAATTAGTATGTTCTTATAGAAGACTGGAATAACATGAGAACTATAGCAGAATGACTCCAAATGAAACAAATCACCTTGGAGTAAAGACCACAAAGCATCCTTCAGGAATATGCAGTTCACAGATCTGTTACTTTATTACTGACACTGAAGAGCTGAAAGTGTATTTTCAAATATTGTTCACAATACATTCCTTACTCTACTTGGAAAGAGGACATATATATTTCACTGTGATAATGTGCACAGTGAAATAAATAATGCATCATTTTAGTTCTTTTCTGTTGGAATTTGACATGGTTACTAAGCAAGTCACGTTTCATGCTTCTTGCCGCTGAGAAAGCATTACAGGTCATTTATACAAAGCAACTTTGAACTAATTTCCTCCGCCCTCCTCTACCAGGGAAAGTTACTACTAATAAAGTCCCAGGAGTGAACTGTTTAAATTAATGGATTTCAGAGCACATGAAGCATCTTCCTGCAACCTTTTTAATTCTGTACTTTTTTGTAACTCAACTCCAAGCTATTAAGATTCAGAAGAACATATAAAAGGTAAAACATGAAAGCAATCTGTTAAAAAAGTATGTCATATTTTATTACATTAAGCTCATTAGAGACCCTTTTAACAAACTACAGCACAGCTACTTGGCATTTTCAAAGATGACTCAGGGAGTTAATGTATCATGTTCCATTGAGAAAGGGTACCTAATTTCCTCAAGGTCCTGTGGAAAACATGGGCTATGTGCCTGCATATATTCCAAGAAAAAATACTTTAAGCTTAAAAACTTAATTGAGAGTACAGAGTTATTTAATGGTTACAGGGACAATACAAGAATATAGTACTTAAAGGTGTGATGGGATTTGATCCCCAATTTCAACAATTGTGCCTCCTGCCATGCCACGCCACCCATGTATGGCAGGAGGCACAGTTATGGAGTTAGGAACCAGATCCCAATCACACCATATTGGTCATGATCCTAGTCTCCTCCTACACTGGTAGGCTGGGTGCCTGACAATCATCAGCTGGCTCACTGTGGTCCACAGAGCTCAAATCCTGGGGCAATCCTGATCTTCCACCACCTGGCAGGGATCAAAGGGACCACTGTATCTGCCAGCTGATTGGGACCACTCTGGGGCTCAAGCCCTGGGCCGGAATGCTTGCAACACATTCAAGTTATGGTGTCATACAAACCAGCCACAAAAATATTACACTTTTCCCAAGTAATATCTTTGTGGTTGGTTTATGATTTTATGGTGCCATAA
>NW_017729000.1:27309243-27332286 GCF_001723915.1 Gavialis gangeticus
CTGCCAGCTGATTGGGACCACTCTGGGGCTCAAGCCCTGGGCCGGAATGCTTGCAACACATTCAAGTTATGGTGTCATACAAACCAGCCACAAAAATATTACACTTTTCCCAAGTAATATCTTTGTGGTTGGTTTATGATTTTATGGTGCCATAAATTCTGTAAACATGTAGCTGGTGCTATTTCTGGCATGATTAACAACTTAATCACTCCAGAAACATAAAATGTGCCAGGGACCTCAGTCACAGAATTCATAGGTTAATTTGAATGTTATATGTATTGCGAGAATGTGAAGAGCAAACAGCTGTAATAATTTACTTTAACACTGCTCATTAGCGTGCTGAAATGCTTGTTTTTTGGGAAAAGTTCCTGTTGTTCCTAAGGGTGCAGTTACATGTTATAATTAGCACCTGATAACTTTAAGTAATGTTAGCCACTTTTAAAGCTAGCATGTGCTGTGAGGAGTCACACTTTAAGGGTTAATACCCTTTCTCATGTGCACAGCTCTGACCTGCTGGTGAGCAAGGGCCATGGCTGGGAGCTGCCAAGTCTGCTCCATGGCTGCCCCACTTGCCCACTTGCTAGCAGTGGTACAGGGTGGGGGGAGAGAAGGAAAGGGAGCAGGGGCCCCATAGCTTGGATGGCCCCCCATGCTATTCTGCTCTGCTCAGACTGCCCTACTGTCACACTGTGCCACCTCCTTCCCCACTCCCCACCCCCCATGGAGCTTTTCCCTGGCTCTTTGCTCCCCTGTGACTGCCAGTGCTATCCCCAGATTAAGCCAACTCTCTCTCCTGTTCCAAGGTCTACATTTAGCCTGAGGATAGTAATGGCATCAGGTGAAAGGGGGTTGAGTTTCCCATCCCTGTCTGCTCCTGGTCTCCCTGGAGCCCACACCACCCCTGCATGGCTGGATCCAGTCCTCACCACTCCTACCGGACCACGGATCGGGCCATGCTGTCCCCATATTTCCAGATCCAGTCTGTGGGCTCCTGCCAGGCCACAGATCAGGCCAGGCTGAATCTGTATACCTGGATCCAGCCTACAGGCCCCTAGCAGGCCATGGATTGGGCCATGCCAGACCTGCATGCCCCCTACCCAATGACTGCCCAGTAAATCCCTGTCTTCTCCCACTTCCCCCTCTTCCTTCCCTTCCTTTCCACTCCCTACTGATCTATCATTACAATAAAGCTACTCAGCTATCAATCCAGGCCACAAGAGTCTGGGAGAACAGCTAGTCTACCTAGGAACAGTGCCTCCTGGTATATAGGATGATGTAGATTTAGTCTCAGTGGAGCAGCCTGACAGGCTAAGGTAACTTGAGCTAGGTAGCACAGTTCAAAGATAATCCTTGCCTGAAATGGTATAACTTTAAGACACTTAGAGGATACTTGCAATTGTTAACCAGCTTCAACGTGCAGATGATCATATGTTAAATCCCCTTAATTTTGTCTAAGTGTAGCGTATAGCCTCACCCTAAGAAACAGTGTACGGTCCTTGGTAATCCTGTCTGCCCAACCCTTATAATACTTCTGCATTCTCAAGTAATCCACAGCCAATGTTATTCCAACCAAAGAAATCCCAGGGACCTACCTTAAAGATGGGTTTCCCCACTGTCATTGGAGGATGGGGGATGGGGGGGAGGGGGGTCCATAACGTAAAGGCAATAGCAGTTTGGAGCTGTATTACCTTTCTCTGTTAATGAAGGACTTCAGCCACAGAAGTCCTGCAGCCCAGGTCCCATACAAGATGGGCCTGTCTTGTCCAGACAAACTATGTACCATTTCTCATCATACAGAACTAATCCTATGACTCCTGCTGCGCCTTGAGTAAGCAGCAGAAAAACAACAGTTGTATGACAGCGTAAGAAAGGGAAAGAGGAAAGACATGTGTGGGGCAGGCTGACAACAAGGTATTTTTCACATTCTGGAGAATAAAGTTTTTACTTGAATATCAAAATTAAAGAAAAAGTCAAAACCTTGGGAAGAAAAGACACATTCAGCTTTTATGAATGCAGCTTATTTAGTAATTATTACGGAAGAACTAAGATAAGACCTTAAAGCTGCTATTCTTCTGGCTTTTAAGAGTCAGAGTAAGAAGGGTGGTTTTCCAGAGGGAAAAGTCAATAGAAAAAATAAGTTTAAATGGACTCTCCATGAAAAGACCTACTCTCAAATCCAAAAAAAGCCTAGTAAAAGACTCTACAACAGATCTTAAATTACCACATACTTCTGTCAAAAGTCTTTATAATAGGGCAATAACCTACCCTGCAGGTGTCCTCCTGAAATTCTAAGACCAAAGTGAAATGCAGTCTTACTGTCTTAAAGTTGAAGTCATCCTTTAAATGCTGTCAATAAATGAAAGAGTGAAAGACTTAAGGAAGGAGGTATACAATCCCCTTAGGTATTGCTCCAGCATACTGGAGTGAGGATAAACAGATTGTTCCTAATTATAGCAGTTACTGTTAGGAATCTGTAACTTTATCTCAACTACAGGTTGTAAGTAAAGCCCCACTCTTTGTTCCCTTTTTTATTTAGAAATCAACCATAGTTTCACTATAGGATGGAAAAAATCTCTAACTCTTTATCTCCTTACACTGAGAAGTTTGGCCAGAGTCAAAAACAAAGAATTTGACCCTTATTTCTACTTCAAAATGACAGTTTATTTTCTGATTGGTTGCACAATACTCTAAAGCTCTCTACAACACTTCTGAACCTTTTGAAATGGTACTTCAAAGGATATATTGTACTGAGTAGGGTTTAAGAAAAAGCAAGCCTTGCTACACATAAAGCAGAGAAAGGGAGATAGGACAGAAAATCTACAGCTACAGAAGAAATGGACTGAATTTGGCCTCTGATGAATAACTGTAATGATGAATAACTGTAATGGTACCAGGATATTTCTAATGCCAAAGTTGCACGAGCATTTCAAACAAATGATTTATCCAATGCTCAAAACTGTTTCTGGTTTTGAACAGACCAACAACTTTTTTGTGTATTTCCTCCAATTTCCCTGTTACAGCCAACAAAATAAAGATAATGCCTATTGTCCTGCCCACCCCCTCCACCTCCCTTCCCCCATACTTTAAATATTAATTTCCCAGAAATTTAAATTCAGAAGATCTCACCATGGGAAAGAAAATGGTACTCACAGGCTTTGGATACAAAGTAAATCACTAGTTTTATTACATTCTATATACTGATAGTTAAGAGCCCCTGCCCAAGTATGCAAAAACAATTAAACAAATAGCTTACCACTTCCTGTATCACTCTTTGAAGAAGCTGAGCAGGATCTCATTGAGATGCTTTCCCTGCTAGTACTCTTGTGGCTGGAAAGAGAAATTCATCCTAGATGTAACTGCTGAAATGAACAGAGTTACATCAGGGATAAATTAAGAATGAGCTACCTAAAACAGGAGAGACAGAGAACAGCAGTGTGGGCTGAAAGCTACCAGGAGGAAATTCTATTTGACTAAGGTAGAAACATCTTAGCGTTGCCTGCTGCAGTGTAGCATTCTGCACTACCTGATGACATGCCTTCCGAATGCAGGATAGTTACCTTTAATGATTATTTTCTCTCCTCCTACCCAGAAAGTAAGGCCAATTCCAACAAAAAAGACCTAATAAAATCAGGGAAAGACGACAGAAGGGCTTTTTGTTGTATTTTTATTCCTTGATGAAAGTTAAAAACTTAGGTACTAGTTTATTCACACAACCTCAGAAATGTGTTTGTTTCATCTTGAATTAATGAACACAACTGTGATTCACCATCTACTGAGTGGGGATAGGTTCATTACAACTAACACAACAGGGAGAATAATTTATGTATACACATAGGTTGCTTGCAGACATTAAAAAAACCCCCCAACAACACTACCGCACTTCACAGGAAGCAGTAACGAATTACTTCGACCTGGCTCTGCAGCGTCTGTATAGATCAGGAGCTTCAGCGGGGCTTTTTGGCACTTTTATCTAAAATGGAGTCAATCAGCTATTAGATAAAAGTGCTAAAAAAGCCCCACTAAAGCCCAATCTATACAGCTGTCAGGTGAGCCAGGTCCAGCTAATTTGATGCCTCTTCTGGGCATGCAGTGGCCGCAGCATTGGAGCATGTGGAGTTAAGTGCCTTTTTCTTTTCTTTTTTTAACATCTGCAGGCAGCCATAAATACACACTCATCTACCCCACCTTTAACAATCCCAAACTGTCCAGCCTATCTCACAGTAGTTATTCACAGGGAGAATGCTGCTGTTATTCCTCACTGTCAGTATTCAGTAGCACTGGAATTATTTTTCATTTCCTACTCAATATGTGAATAAAAATTGGGTCCAGATTACAAGTTGTTTGTTTTGTTTGCTCTTTAGTGCAGTTGTGTAGCATCAACAACTTGCAAACTGCACTTCACAGCTGGACTGTCTGCCTAGGCCAATTACCTACTGCTCTTAACAATCCCTGTGCTTGCTTCCCTCCTCAGCCCTGAAAGTATGCATTCAAAAGCTTGCCTAACTTTATCCCAACTACACAGGTGGTCCAATAAAAGATATCACTACTCCAAAATCCCTGCAACTTGTGGGGGTCAATTTATAGATTAAAAAGCCAAGTGCATGTACACGTCTATATAACCCCAAGAGACTTTATTTAATACTCTTCACTGATTTATGTGGCTTCTCCCTGAGACATCTGCATTTTTCATGTTTTATACCTACTTTCTTTATGGTGTTTGAGGTTGGAAATGAAGCTCCTACTGTATTTGACAAGAATGTTTAAATCAGTGATTCTCAGTCTTCTGAACCTGAGGCACTGCTCCACAACTTTTATGAAGTGAGTGGCACCCAATTTAAAAAACAAATATATATATTACAGCGCTTGTCTCCTTGCAGAGGGGGAAGGCAGCGGAGAACCGGCAAGGCAAGGACAAGCCTGAGCCTGCATTTATCTGCTTATCACCTCATAACTCAGGACATCCTTCAAGGGATCTGGTAGCACTCCAGATTGCTGTGGCACCATGGTTGAGAATCACCAGTTTAGATAAAGTAACACCGCTTAGCATCTTTAATCACAACTATATATTTCTATAATGTCTATAAACCCAGACATTTCAAAGCACTTTACAGACATTAACTGGAATCAAAATTCATATGCCAGGCCTTAGGCCCCCATTCTATCCCACCCTCATCTTCAAGAATCTCAGACAGCTTTAAGAACTTCATTTGATAAGAGCTATTTTTTGCTTTTGATATGAATCATATAATACTACTTGCTGAGCTTTGATATCAGAGACTCCTACCTACTGCTACCTTTAAATATATAAGCAGAAATACCATGAAATGAAGAATAGCATGATAGACTGAAAAGAATTGATTGGTTTTGTTTCAGCATTGTTTCAATTTCCACATGGTTTGTTTTGCTTGTATTAAACACATCAGGTTATTTGTTATCCAGGACAGACTATTATTTAATATTTAAACAAAAAAGTAGATTATTTATCAGCAAGTCACTTGGGGCACAGACAGAAATACAGCTCCTGGGTCTAACTCATGGTGATTCATAGAAAGCCCCGTGAGTTAAACCAGTCCTCCTGACCCAACAAACCTTAGCTGCAGGATCAGGAGGGTGGAGGATTTGGAGCCAGTCCAGGGAGAGGCTGAGTCTGTGCAGCCTCTCCCCTTAGCTCTGTTTCTCCCTTCCCCGTTCCAGCTCTACTGCTGTCTCTGGATGGGAAGGGAAAGAAGGCAGAGAAGGGAGGTCTATTCTGGGGTTCTCCGCCACACTGGAGTGAAGGGGTGGATAGACTGAAGCCCTCCTAGGTGAGGGGCTCCAACCCCCCCTCCCCAAACTCCAGCTGGGCTGAGAAAACTCCAGAACAGATCACCCTTCCCTGCCTTCTCCGCCTCCCATCCAGAGACAGCATCTGGGGCTGGGCTGGGCTGTGCTGCAGCCAGAGCAGACAGAAATGAATGATGGTGCTGCGCTTTGGAGCTCCTTCATTTGAACCCTCAAACAATGAAGGTTAATTTGTTGTGCAACTAGAGTGCTCTGCAGCTGTTTGGGCATGGCTTTAAGCACTTTCAAGGGGCCAATTGTGAGACAAATGTCATTTCTGTCTGGGCCCTTAGTGCTTACTCCTCAGTGCTTATTCCTTCAGCTTGCTCAGAAAAAAACAGCTACACATCTATGACGAAGTGATCAACAAGGCTAACCGCACTTTACCATGCATTAGCAGATGCATGATGAACAGGTCCAGGGAGGTGATATTTCCTCTCTATGCGGCACTGGTCAGGCCACAGCTGGAGTACTGCGTCCAGTTTTGGGCACCGCACTTCAAGAGGGACGTGGAGAATCTTGAGAGGGTTCAGAGGAGGCCACTCGTATGGTCAGATGTCTGCAGGCAAGGCCCTATGAGGAGAGACTGAGGGACCTAGATCTCTTCAGCCTTTGTTTTTATCTTAAAACTTCATTCTGATATTTTAAGAGATATGAAAAAACAGTGCTACATTTGTTAGTTTGGTGGTCAGAGGAGAAAAGGATTGTAACACAACCCTTAAAGTATGTTCTAATCATAAAAGATTATGTCAGTGAAAAATCCAGAACCAGAGGTCATTACTCTGTTTTTATATAATCAAACTTCAATTGTTATTATTTTTTGGTTACTTGTGTTTGTTCTAAACTAGTGTGTTTAAAGCACAACTGAGAACGGAGGTACCTTGTAGTAAGAGCCCAATCTAGAACTCTGGTTTCATGCACATCCACTGAGTCTTCACACCAAACTAGCTGCAGGATCATAGCCTGTTTTACAGAGGTGTTCTTTGTACTGCAACTGCATATTGCCAGGCCAATATGAAGTGCCTAACTGAAAAATATTTCACTACGTGCAATGAAAGGAAGTTGCCGAGGGTGTGATTCGCCCTGATGTCCAAGGATAGATCCCTGTTAACTTCAATGAGCTTTTGTTGGGATGCCTTCTGAACAAAACAAAGTAATGTGTTTTTTCTTTGTTTTTAAAAACAAACAAACAAAATAAATCCTACATCTATTGGCAAAAGACAAAGTATCCTTTTCATGAATGTGGCCTTTTCACTGGCTCTAGGACTTAAACCAAAAATGAACATTTCATTTGGGTAAATTTTACCCTTTAAAGTTACAATATTTCTAAACAAAATAATCTATACTATACAACTGGAGAATCTCCTTTGCAACTACTTTCTGATTCCTCTGTTTTTCTCCTTTTCCATGAAATATGTGGCCACTGCCATGATAACCTAAGCCAGCAGAGAAAAAAAAAGGGGAGGGAACCCAACAAAAAAGCCTCAGATCACATAGAGCTGCCTTTCATCATGCACCAGCAGCCTTTCTTGTTCCCTGGCTTTCTCAGTGTTTGTGAGGGGACATACAATCCCACCAAACTCATGTTTCATGTCTCTTCAGTTTAAGACACAAACTACATTTGTAGCTTTACAGGAATTAAGTTATTTTCTGTCTTTTTCACTGTCCACTGAACACATTTTCTGTTCTCCCTCTATTATTGTTTGAGGTTGTATTGATTTGAAAATTGGAAGAAACATTCTGCTTTAATTTTTCAAGTTGCATAATCTAAATTTTCCCAGAGTTACAGTGCACTGAAAACTGAGTATGACCTTGTGAGCGAACAGCTTACTTGATTGTATTAACAGGGTAGTTGTTTGCAAATCAAGGGAAGTGATTCTTCCACTCTATTCAGGGTTAGCGAGGTCTCACCTAGAGTATTATGTCCAGTTCTGGACATATCCGTATAAGAAAGACTTAGACAAATTGGAAAGCATCCAGTAGAATTCAACAAAAATAATTAGAGGTCTAAGAAACATGTACAAGAAAAGGTTGGAAAGAGAGAGCTTATTTAATGAGGAGAAGAGCAGATTGAGGGAGGATCTGATAACAGTAAACAAAGGGCAGTTGTACAGGGACTGGTGATAGATTCTTCTCTGTGGCCTCCTGGGTAAGCCAAAGAATAACAGTCTTAAATTGCAAACAGGGAACTTTAGGATATTAGAAAGAGCTATCTTACTGTGAGAATGATTAAGCAAAGGAACCAATTATGTAGAGAGGCTGTGGAATCCCCACCCTGGCAAGGTTAGACATTTGGTTGGCATAGTTTTGATGGTAGTGATTCTGCCTTAAGCAGTGGGTTGGACAAGTTAACCTCCTGAAGTCCCTTCCAGTCCTATTTTTCTGTGATTCCAGGAAAAGGATTCCCAGAAAAGATAGTCTGTGCAGGGCAATGATTTGAGTTTAGGGTATCGCATGGTGTAAAAATATGCCTGTTACCTTGTACTGCATTATAATTGCTGCCTGAGCAATGCTATTTCCCCCCCATAAAACTAATTTTGTTTTTTCAGAGGAAAAATCATGGGCTGAAGCTCCAATTTTTAAAAGTGTAAAGAATAACTGAGTGAATATCATCTGCCATCTTTTCATTCATTCTAAAATCAGCTTATAAATAGTGGCAATTGCAATTTTCATTTTAATATGAGCCAGATTCTATATGCAAACTATGATGGGGGTAATCCAGTACATTGTGAGCATATCACCCCTACCCTGCCTTTACTACACCACAGTAATATTTGACTGCTGCACATTCTGTAGTCATTATGGTGAGGACCCTTGCTGACCCGTATGGCTCGAATGCCAGAGTTCAGAATTCAGCTTCAACAGTATGCTTCAAAATTCAAAAAAAAAAAATTAAGATATCTGGACTCCAGTACCTGTGCATTCCCAAACAATATACAGTTGATTCAGTAGGCCGGATTCTGCTGTCAGCAGGTGCATCTACACGTGCTATTAGTGCACACGAATAAACTCTGGAGTTTGCTCCAGAGTTTATTGCTCCCAGGCACTACATGCAATGCTTGTTCCCAGGACCATAAACACTGAGCTGGGTTGGAGCAGCCCTGGTTGGCAGGGAGTCTAGAGGGTCAGCTTGCCACCCCAGAGCTGCTACCCCTGGCTCAATGTGCTCTAGAGGTGCTGGCTGGGGCATGGGGATGCTTTAGTGCAGGGCTAACTGGCAGGCAGCCCCCACACTGAAGCACCCTTGTGCCCCAGATAGCCAGGGCAGCATCTACACATGCACTGCTGTGGAGTAGAAAACTCAGGAGCAGGTTAGTACCTGTATTTACAAGTACTACCTTGCTGCAGAGTTAATTTATCTACTCTGGCCTAATAGGGGCACATGTGTAGGTACATTACATTTACTGCACAGCTAATTAGTCAACTGCACAGTAAACATCTTGTGCAGACATGCCCAGACAGGCACAATCTAAGAAATTAAACTGACTCTAATCAGTACTGAGTAAGGTCCATTCCCCCAGCAAACCTATCAGGACTGTGGGTGCTACTCCATAGTATAGCTAGGGCTGAGCAAGAGGGGTACCAGCTTGGGGTGCCAACTGCACCCTGGCAACAGTGCTCTTGCAGCATTAGCCATTGCATAGACGGTGTGCTTTTGCTGCTTTAAGAGCAAGAGCCAGGGTGGGTAGAGCACATGGTAACTGCAGCAGCAGCAGACAGAGACTGTTTCATGTAAGACTCGTTGCCCACTCCTCCACTCTCAGAAACTGTCCCCTCTTCCACACACATGCTGTGCTGCAGGTTTACCCAGGGTGCAAACCCTCCTTTCTATACCACTGATGCTACTTAAATGTTTGTGTGCTTAGGTCCACACTCCTAGTACTTCAAACAGCAGTCTAAGTTACTGAATCAAAAGTCAAGCTAATGTGTGAAGTGGATGTGAAAAAATGTCCCAACTTGGTATTGTTTGTTTTTGTGAACTCTATTTAGAAAATGTCTCTCTGATTTTCATGTAAGCCAGGTGGTTTTGTTATTCATGAGCCCTCCTTTACTCAGGCTAACAAGTCATGACCCTTCTAATATAATGGGTAGATACAAATTTGACAGTCAGCAGAAAAAGTTTATTTCTAACCTACTTATCATACAGTGAAACGTTCAGCAGAGTTGAGTCTGATCTGTGCTTTAACCATTTTGTTATGATAAAGATTTTTCAAACATTATGCAAAGCATGTTTTATACTCTTTACCATATTTTACACTCATAAGCTCTACACATATTGTAATATATTTTCCATGCTTTGTTTTGAAATATTTAAGCGAAAAAAGTTAAGGGTAAGAAAACGCACCACACAATTTGGTAAATCATCCAATGAGTGTCTTTACCATTGTCGTAGCCTAGCAACTAGAAACTTTACATTAGGTGGAATGCACCTGTAGTTTCTTTGAAATACCACAAGAGGGGAAAAATGGCCCTAAAGAAAAGATTCATTTCCTCTCCAATGCATGGCTCCTGTAAAAACATCACTCATTATTAGTATTGCATAAACCAGAATAAGGGTAGTTTTTTAGGAACACTAATAGATCCAGTAGTATAGAATACACATTTTTTTTTTACTCATTCTCAGTGGAGGTGCTGAAGAGGCAGTAATTAAGCGATAGAGGAAGTCTACTCTGTTCTTGGGAAAAAACAAAACAAAAACAGTGGATTATTTTCTGAAAAGTAAATCTATATGCTTGGCGTTTGTAAGAGGCAATTTTCCACTACATAGGAAACACTTCAGATGATTCATATATAATAAAAGAATAGAAAGGAATTCATGTAGCATTTGCAAGGAGTTTCAGTTCTAATTTACATCACAAGAACCTCCCTTGTGCAAAGCATTAAACAGTAGGTTTAAATATTAACTGCTTTTTTCACATTCTGAATGCCAACCTGTCAACACTGATGGTTGATGACAAACAATGGTGACAGAAGTGACAGTGTAAATTATTTTGTTATCACATGCCTGAATATATGGCCAGCCAGACCTCTGCATTTCAATGCAAGGACTCTATTCCAAGCAGAAGAAACATGTTTCTTTTATTCCCTTACTGCTTCTCCAAATTACTTCCTAACTCAGCTTCCTTTAGTTACCTGGATAGATGCCTTCAGCAACAGGCTGCAGGAAGTTATTCTGTGCCATTTTTCATCCTTTCTGAACCTCCTTCCTCTGTGATCTTCTTAGCTTATGTTGAAGGGCCAGAAATCAGGTTCAGCTTGTAATGTACCTAACCCATTAGTAGGTGGAGGCATATATACTTGATGACAGGAGGTTTGTGGTAAAACAAACAGACTAACATCACTAAATAAGGATTCTCCCCAGAAATCCTATTTATATTTCTGACTTGCACTCTGAACTGAGACTAGCCATTTTTCTGTTGTTATTCTGCGGTTTCTCATATCTACAATACAAGATTTCTGATTTCCAACATAGGAGACAAATGCAAAATAAGGTACTTAGACAAAAACTGATAGAAGTGATATTTGAAAGGTGTAGACAAATTGTACCAAGTTAAAACAGAAGTTGGGTGGGAGGGATGGGGGTAGGGACTGACACCTACCAGATGCTCTGAGGTGACTGGCTCATGTATCTGTTCCTATCCCATGCTCAATGAAAGCTAAACATAGTTTATCCCTGAATGAAATGGGGCTAAGTTACCATGGTTTGACTTAGAAATAAAAGTGGGAATATGACACAGTTACTGCAAATAATGTGTGTTCATACCTACAGACAAATAAACCTTGTAATAAGCCTGACAGTGGCACACAAAATGGGTAAATAATTCACATTTTACAAAACAACATTTCTGAAAATGTAGTCAATACTTTGCATGTTATATAGCATAGACATTGCAGCATACAATTTAACAATTTAAACCTTTAAAAGCTTGGATGTTTTAGTGCAGCTTTTTCTAAATCACTACCATTACTACTCCTGCTCATACTAGCATGGCTGTTGCTTTTTAAGGGTTTTTTTTTTTTCTTTTGCACAGAACCTTAAGGTTAAACAACTATAAGAGGGGCCAAATCTGAAAGAAAATAAAAAAAGAAATACTCAGGACTTTGGATTCTGTCATGTACAAACTGACTTTGCAGTGGAGCAGAAATGCACATGAATGTGGATCTTTTGAGCAAACTAGGACTGATTTAGAGTTATGCAATATAATTTTGCACTGTAGTTTCACACATTGTGAATAGGATAGATGATGAAACTCAGTGGACCTGGCTGTGATGTGCTTTGATATTTGGGGGCTATTTGAAGGGAAATCCTGACATAGGTATGCATGGATGTGGTCAGAGGAAGAAAGTATGCATCAAAATTCTGTCTCTTAGCAACAACATAAGGCTTTGGTTTCGAAGACAGCTGCTGAATCATGTAAAATAAACCATACATAACATGAATTGTTTTAATAAAATAAACACTTTAAATGTTTAAAGGTATTACACAGGGAGTTGTAATATGCATTTATAAAGAGGAGCAGTGAAGCCACCAGCTGTACAATTAAAGTATGGTCTTAGCATTGCAGGTGTAGGAGGGAGTAGCAACCTCATTTATAATTATATTATCAGTAGCTGAGATGCTGACTACCATTAGATAAATTATTTAAAAGTCATCATTGACTGAAGCTACCAGAATGGCCACTGTCTTATTCCAAATAAACCCTACATAAACTGTAGGTGGATGAAACTCATGGCTTTTCAGACAGTAACCTGAAACCAGGTTAAACATGGTATCAAGTTACATTTACAGACTAACATTAAGGGCATTTGTACATATGCTTGTGCTGCAGCACCAGGCGCTTTTAGAAGTGCCCTATGCTGTGGCACATGCATTTGTATAAAAGTGGCAAAATGCACCAGCGCTGATAAAATAGCAGCAGTGCAGTCTTGAACTAAAACACATCATAAGTGTTTTAGTTCAAAAGAGTGCTGCCACCATTTTCTGCACACTGACACACATTTTGCCACTCGTACAATTGCACATGACACAGCATAGTGCATGTCAGCTCGTGCGGAGCAGGCTTGACTAATTGAGTCTTCTCTGATCCGCTGCATCACGGTACAAAAATGTATAAATGGTCTAAGAGACAAAAAAAGATACAGGACTTTAAATTAGTTCACATTAAGGAGGACATAAAAAGGGAACATTGTAAATTTCAAAGGAAAACAATGGCTCAGGGGATAAACAAGGTCGATAACTGAATGAAAAACAGAGTCCAGAATCACAACTAGTGTTCCAAAAGATTTACAGATTTTACCACCCTTACGTTAGAAGACTGCTGAATGGAAAATCTGGATGAAGAGAGAGTGATGAGGGACATTGGTAAAGAATGTTAAAGCTGGAAGGAGAGAGAATGAGGGATGTTTACAATAAATAGGATGGAACAGGATAGGTTTATGTTAGATGTGAATGCATTTTCATTTACATGGGACAGATCTTGGTAAAGGGACAGGGTCCTTGCCTGCAAAATTGGTGTATCATAATCCTAGGATGATAGGGTGTGTGTAGATGAAACAGGGGTTTACTTTACCCTAAACTGAAGCAGTGAGTTTTTAAAAACACCACTTCAATTTAGGGGGAAGTAAACCCCTGGTGCTGTGTACACCCGTATCTTACCTGCCTCTCTGGCAGCGGGGAGGGGAGGGTGAACTGCCAGTGGGTGAAGTGGTCCCTGGGCTGCAGGGCAGGGGTGGGGTTGGTGCTTCCCTCCCTGGCAGCGGTGGCGCCCCCCCAGGCAGCACCTGGCTCAGGTGGTCCTGGGGGCACTGCAGCCACGGAGGGAAGAACCAGGTCCCCGCGCAGCTCATGCAGGCAAGCAGGCTCAAGGGGGGGGGGAAGATCAGGCTCGCGGCTGTTGTTTTTTTTTCTTCAGTGGAGGCTGCCTTCCCGGGCTGCTGCCAGGCTGCCTGCACGCGCAGCCCCTGAGCCACACAGGGCCCAGTGCTTCGCTCCATGACCGTAGGGCAGCAAACTAAAACTTCTTAGAGGTGTTTTAGTAAGCAGCACTGCAAAGTTATTTAAGGTGCATTACACTGCCAAATGTGCTACAGCAGCTGGAATTAATGTGCAATACAGCGCTGACGCATGCAAACACCAATGCCATTAAAGGAGTGCAAAAGCATTTAACCTGCTTTAAAGTTTCATGCATACATGCCCCTTGTTTCGTCTTCATGTGCCCATAATCTGTAGCACTGAGTACAAATGTCTTCCTCTGTCTATTTGTTAAATGCAGTATGACAAGAATCAAGTTACTGTTTGTTTTTCTCTCCTAGCACTACCCCCTCCCCACTCTTTCTCCACTCTCCCCCACACCCCTTCCCTTATCTTTTGTATTTCAGTTCTTCTCTCCTTATACTCTGCTTTCTACATGTCCTTTCACAGCATCTGATGAAGAGAACCTGGGTTCATGAAAGCTTGTGCTCTTTCTATATATCTTATTTATTTGTCTATAAAAGTGCATATCTATCTACCCTGCTTTCTGAGTGACTTCAGACTAATACAGCTAACTACCACTCTCAAAATGAAGTTGGCCAGTCAATGACACCAAAAGAAACAAATAGTAGAAAGTGATAAAAATCTTTTATCAAAAGTTTTGTTAAGTGAAAAAAAATTGAATCCCTAATCTTCTGAACATTCAACCCAAACCCAAACTGAGTCAAATGAAACCCAAACTTTTTCAGTTGAATTTGAAAATGCTAGGATAAGCTCTTTTTTTTAAATCACTTTTGCCCATTTTTTGTCTGTGCTATAAAGAGGCTTGAATACATGATTTGTAACCCAAGTTTGAAAATGTAAGAGGTCTATATGCTTCAACTTAGCACCAACTACTTATAAAACCTAAGATCAACTTTTCAGTTTGTCCATCACCAATACACCTAAAATCAGTCACAATTAGGAATATATCCATGAAAAATTTAAGTAGACATATTACTTGACGAAGCAAAACTAAAAGCTGGGTTTTGTGTGTCCGATTCTAAAAAGGCAGAAAAAAATTTAAGAGAAAAACGGCTTAATTGTTGCTCCTTTTCTTCAGAACATAACATGACAATTATCTTTTTTATTCGCTGACCCAGTGATGTGCAAAGCCCATGAAATTATGCATTATACAGATTAGTCGCATACTATACTTCACATTTTTATTTCTAATAGTGCTATACTGATGCATCTTGTATAACTTCCTCGAAATGATATTGTTATCAAGTTATGTACTAATATAATACTAATGATAACAATTACTGCTTATTTTTATTACAAAAACATTATCTAAATAACCTCTGGATTTTACTTTACAGACCCTTTTTCCTATTGCTCAGCTCACTAAGCTCACTGTCTCTTTTCCCTCCCCAGTCTTCCTGTTATGTGTGTGTTCAATATGGTACATATTTGCCTACCAATTCTACAGATCACAGATTTAGACTGTATTTGTATTTTAATTAAAACTGAATTGAATGGAATAAACAGAAGGAGTTTAAAGCAAAGTAAATGAGGTGAAACACAAGAAGTGACCACATGAAACAAATTAAATTGTTGGAATCTCTGTCTTTGTCCCACATACATGTATAAAATGCAATGTAAACAGATGTTTAAAACTAATGCAAAAACAAATATTAAAACTATATAGTAACTGACTTCTCACCAATGTCCCTGCATGTATGTTTTCCCTTTTGAAGGGTTTTTTTTTTTTTGGCATGAATCAGGGTAAACCATACAAAATTCAATATATTAACAGTGTATAAAGTGATATTACAATTTCTGAATATTTGGGATTTAGATTTTACAGAGTAAAGGGGGCAAAGATCTAACTCAAGCATTAGTGAAGATTTGTGTGTGTGTGTGTGTGTGTGTGTGTGTGTGTGTGTGTGGGTGTGGGTGTGTGGGTGTGTGGGTGGAAAATTCGTCATTTGAAGAGATTTTTCCAATATCAAGTATATGTGTAGAATTTCCTTAGTTATTAAACCTGTTTGCATGTGGAGTTCATGATTGGTTGGCATGTACTCATAGGCACAGCCCTGTGTAAAGTAGTGCATGAACTGGATTGCCCTGGGAGTAACCTTGGCAAACATTAAGAGACTCCATCATCTAACTCTGGTTGGAATTGGGTGCTGGGCAGTCATTTGTGCTAATTCTGAGGAGAGAATCATCTGCCTCATCTCGGGTATCCATTCTACTCCGCTAGAGAATAGAGAGAAGGGCAGACCTACATATTTACTCATGGGAAGTGCTTGTTTTGAGGCACATGGTGTTCAGGTGGCTCGCTGTTGCTTTCAGTGGCCAAGCTGCTGGTGTCTGGGCACTCTGGACGGCCAGTGCTAGCAAATGGCCTTTCTGTGCCCAAGCAGAGTTTAGAAAAAATGGCCTCAATTTGTTTTTGATTTATTGTCACTTGGAGCCCTTGTACACATGATGGGGATTTAGTCCTTTGGAGTTTCATTTTATGCCCCTTAAATTGAAACAGTGGGTTTTATTTTTCAGTCACTGTTTACACATCATCCATCTTAAATATCATGAAATTCTCAATGCACTATTGACAGTAAATTTCTGCAGGCAGTGCTGCATAACCAGCCATCCCAGTGATCTCTTCATACTAAATTGTAGCAGGGGGGTGCCGCACAGCACTAACCCCCACTATAGACCAGTGATGTCTATAGCTTACAGCTCACTCATATGTACAGATGACCGAAAGTGGTGCAATATAATTAAATCAATTTCATTAATTTCATTAATTTAATTTTACACATTTAAAAATGTTTTTGAATTTTTTTACACCAATATTTTAAATATATATTCTTATTTTATTCTTTTCATTTCTATCTTTATTTTTATTCTTACCTTATTTTTATTTTCCTATTTCTATGTCACCAAGTAAACTTTATTTCGTGGGTAAATCTGCTTGGGTTTTTTTTACTTCACTCAAACCACCACCCCTACTAACAGGGCACTGAAATTATCCGAGGGCTTTTTATATACGCACAAATCTGCACTCCATGAATTTCTTATATATATCTTCATATGCATATTGAAGTATTGTGGTGAGCAAATTGGAACTCTGATAATGAGCTCCCTGCACTGTGGTCCCAATCCCAGAAGGCACCTGGAACCCTCTCCTGCTGCCACACTCCTGCATTCACATTCCTGCACTATTGTTTCATTCAGTGTTTCCCTTCCATCCCCAGACACTGCTCGCCACTTCTCTGTTCCCACAGCCCAAGTCCTGGTTTCCTCAGGCTGTTCCCCATGCTCCACCTGCCAAATTCAAATCCATATACCAACCGTTCAAGCTGCTTCCCACCCCAGGCTAACAGGAGACCCTGGTTTTCTGACTGGACGTACCACCCCAAGGGAGACAGAAGCAGACGGCTACTTCATTATCACCTCCCCCTTCTCCAAACAGGGCACTGAAATTCTCCAAGTGCTTATACTACGTGCACGAATCAGCATCCCGTGAATTGCATTCAACAGTCATCTGACATTTGCTGAGATAGTAGTTGAATACCATTTTTTGCTGGTCAGTAACTTGTCCTCCATATGGCTTCATGAGCCAGGGCAGGAGAGCATAATCCATGTCTGCTATGATAAGCAGGGGGATTGCAACACTTTGGATCTCTGCATCAGGGACCCCGGGTGCATATTGTTCTTGTTCCATCATGCCAGATAGTGGCGAGTTTTGAAAAGCACGTGAATCATGCATGCTGCCTGTCCAGCCTGTATAAATGTTAGTGAACCATCCTCGGTGATCAACTATGGCCTGGAGGATCACTAAGGCAAATTCCTTCTTGTTGGTGAATGACTGGCTCCCTGTGATGGGGACAGGACTGGGATGTGTGTGCTTCCCAGTGCACTCATGCAGTCAGGGAACCCCATGGCCTTGAAACCTTCTGCATCTTCCTTGGGGTTATGGAGGCAAATGAAGCTGTTTGCCACAACGTCCTGTAGCAGCTGGCTTACCTCACATATCACCACCCTGGCTGTGCAGGGAGCCACACCAAACTGGTTCCTGATGAAGTGGAGACTGGTAGGGGTGACCAATTTCATGATGGCCATGGCCACCCTTTTTTCTGGTGCGATGGGGTGATACATGACAGTGTCCTGGCACTCAGTGTGTAGTATCATCAGTGTGATTATGTGCAGGTATGTGTCCCTGCTCATGCAGAAGCTCTTGAGCACTGTTGATCTTACCAAATTGACAGTACAATGCACTCACACCAGTCAGTACTGCTCACGTAGGTCCCAACCTTGTGATTGTTGCTCTGTAAGTTGATCCACAGAATCCTGTCAGCCTCAGGATCCATGGCTCTCTCTCAATTCTCCGATTCCAGCTCATGGCCCATTGCCTGGTATAGTAAGGCCTGAGAAACTGCTACCCTGCATTGGCGCCTTTGTAGAAGATCCATCAAAGCCTACATTGCATTGAATAGCAGTATATCTGCATTATTGACAGCTTCCATTCTCCAGTTGGACATCTGCAGGGCATCCAACAGCATCTGGTTCTCGTCACAGATTCCATCAGGATTCAAAGCCATATTGTTATGCAGGAAACAACAGCAACTCTTTCACTCAGAGCACCAATTGCTTGTGTTAAGCGGGCTGAATAGGCAAGGATGTTGAAAAGGGTTAGCATTACAACAGCATTGCTCTTTACATTTCAATTCCTACATACCTCAGGTTCCTGTAACCGCCCCAAAAGGTTGGGGTGTCCTCTGACCACAGAAATCTGTGATCCACCCAGAGCTGCAGATAATAATGCTTAGTGGAACAATGAATAGACCTGCCATGAAGTATCAGTCCAGCAAACACACCCAATCCGGAAGAAGCCAGGGAAGAAATATGGGTGTGAATTCCCTGCATTCTTTTTTAATAGGTCCCATTAGCACATCAAGAGCTATGCCAGACACTGAGTTGCCAGAACCACCAAGTAATATCACAATCACAAATGTCTGAGATTTCCCTACACATGGTTTTCGATGATATGCACTCAGTGAAAAAAGGCAGGTGATAAGCAAAACACTGAAATGGCCGAAGCCCAAATTAAGGGTTGCTGAATAGGGATATTAGCATTAACAGCCCTGGTTTTTACATTTTAATTCCTACACACCTCAGGAGACCTGGCAGATTTGACTGATATTTGGGGAGAACAAAAGGTTCTGGAGCAGCTGGAAAAATCAATTAAATAAGCCAGTCTTTGTGGCCATTGACCAGGAAATGAAGGTATGTGGTTACAACCGGGACTGGGCACAGTACTGCAGCAAGATGAAGGCCCTGAAATATGCTTTCAATTCAGCCAAGAACCAAAATTCTTGTTCAGGGGCATGACACACAATAGCTTCTTTCTAAGACCAGCTGTCCTTAGTCTCACAAAGGATGTAGGTGAGACTTACCTCTGGTCCTTTGGGATGATGGGAGTACAGGAGGCCAGTGTCACCTAGTCCACAAGAGTCCACAGACTGTCCTACCACTACAGTGGTCAGTGTGATATGCACTGCACAGCCTTCAGGAAAACAGTCAGAGGCAGCAGATGAGTGCTCACAGCAGCTGGAGGACAGGGACAGACAAGACAAAGTTGTCTTGCCCATGATTCCCACTCTCCCCAGTGCCTTGCCTACATAAACCACAGGAAGAAGATGCATCAGATTCCATGATGATACTGTTCTCAGAATTGTGGGACACACCAGAAATTACAAAGACCCAAAGATCAGTGTTGGTGCCAGAGACACCTGAGGATCTATGCTTGGAGACTTGTAAGTTATGGGGAATGGGGCATTAGATTAGCTTGGGTGACTATGGCTTAAGTGGATCAAAGGGGAAGAAGAGCCTATGATGTGTGATGGGTTTTTAGTTCTTAGTGCTGTCACTTCTGTAGGAAATTGGGGAGTGGGCATTGTGTTCCTGCATTATTTCAGTTCTACAGTTACTGACAACAAAAGAAATGCTTTTGTGAAATTAAAGTGAATTGTCATCTGTGTCTGTCTGCTGTAATGGGAAGGGTGGTAGAAGCGTAGGCTGACGGGGACAGGGTGGGAGGTAAACCAAACCAAAGAAAACCAGGCTTGTTTCAGACATATTACATGAATGAAAGACGACACGCCCACCTCTGAACTTTACTCTTTTACACAAAGGGAACATGAAGTAAAGAATCGAACAAAGCAAATAGAAACCTTTATTTACAAACCAAATATTAAACATAATTAAACAAACCACAGAACAGCTTTTATAAGATAAAGCTTTTATAAGCTTTTATAAGATGTATAATTACTACAACAGAGGAATTTCTTTTTACTGCCATAATGATGCATGATTCATGGAAAAAAATCAATCTAAGCAATAATCATTTCTAACTAAAAGACCTCGGCTCTAACATGGACTTTCCGAGCTTGACTGCAAACTGGTGGATGGCAGAGTGCTCCCAGGCAAAAGCAGGGTTGACAACCAGTAGGCAAAGAATCATTCCTAGGAGCCCAGCAATTATTGGCTGGTCCTCCGGTATCTGGGGATGCCTCCTGGACTTGGAGAGATTCCTGTTGCACTGGATAGCCATGAATGTGCCTATGGCCAGATGGATCCATCTCACCATCTCACGTAGCCAATGCTCACAGTCCCTGAGGGTGTTCACAATCCTGTCTGTACATGCATTGACGGCAGCCTACCTTGGTAGGCTGTGTCTTCTTGGAGGCGACATTACAAGTGGAGCTGAAAATAAAGAAATGCAGGAAATGGAGTCAATTAAGGATGCTTGGCACTCTAAAAAGACATGCTCAGTGAATCTTGTCAGTGGATAAGAAGCAGTCAGCCCAAAATGACTAAGAAGGGCTGCCTGGCCCTTAGTGGCCTAAACAAGTTCCCGCCCATTTTGGCCACCGATGTGTTCCCCTGCTGTGTGCTGCCCTGTACCTCCCTGGAATGCCCACTAACTCCGGGGTCTTTAAAGCATTGTCCTATGCCATCTCCCTCCCACCCTTCACCTCACAGCCAAGCCTAATCACCACTGTCAGTTCAGGTGACAGGTGACCTAAAGGATCCCTGGAGCTTCACATACCAGATAAGGAGATTGAGCCCCACCGTCTATCCTCCTCCTTGGAAGTGGCAGGTGACATGACCAGTATCCTGCCACTATCTTCTTTGCTTGAAGCCTCATGATTCACAGTGGTGGTTGGCGATGTCTCAGCAGGCAAGGACGCCCTGGAGGCCTCTGTCCCCGTGTGTTCACAGTGATCCAGTTCCCCCATTAGCAGATGGAGGTATCTGTAATAGGCCATGTCATGCAGTAGGTTGCCCTGCCACTGTCCTCTGGTGACATCCCTGCAGAAAGTGGCCTGCAGCATCTTTGCCTTGACATAGCACTGGACTACTGTCCTGGTGTGCCCCACCTCACCCATTCTCCTGGCAACATTAAGCTAGATATGGCAGTTGGCCCACAGGCTACAGATGAATTGGTGCATGATCTCAGGGTCTGCCAGCATGCACACCAGGTTCTTTGCAATCACCAAGGCAAAAACATTCATTACACACAAATACCTGCAAATTGTAGTGACACTTGGGCTAAGTAAAAACAGTCAAAAAACGTGAGGCTGAATTGATTCAGTCTTTGCCGGTTAGTCTAAGCTGTAGAGATTGAACTGATAAGTAAACAAACATTCACTTCTGAGTCAGGAAATGCAGCCACATGCCTCCAGTGGGGTGGGAGTGGGGGTACTAGAGCACACCTGCCAACCACTGGCAAAGGGAAGAGAGCCCTCCAAGATGATAGGTGCAGGAGGAGCTGTTCAAGGTTTTTGGTGCCCATTAACTCATCATCCAGTAGCTAGCTACTGTGTATTGAGCTGGTCCCTGAGTGAATCATGACTGATTGGTGACACAGTAGCTAGTGAGGATAATGAGTTAATGAGCAAGGATTAACACCTACAAAACCACAGACTAAAGAGAGGAAAGAATCAATACAGAGCCAGGAACTGCTTGTGCTCCAAGACAGAGACAGTCAGTTGCACAAGCACCGATGTCACACATTTAGCCTGTCAACAGCTAGGGGTGCAGGGCCCCAGAACCCCCCTGCTCCTATCTCCTTAATAGCTGGCAGGCTTCGTGGCCACAGCAGGTCCTAGCAGCCAGGCCTACAGTAGTCTTTCCCTCCCCCCATCCCAGTGCCCCAAGACAGACACAGTTGCACAAGCACCCATGACACGAGTTTTGCGTGTCAGCAGGTAAAGGTGCAGGGCCCCAGAACCTAGAAGCCCCTGCACCTATCTCCTTGAAAGCTGGCAGACTTTGTGACCTCAGCAGGGGCTATCAGGCCTGCAGCTTTCACCCTGCCTGTTGTGCTTTAACACAGTGTCACCCATGTCACAAGTTTTGCTTGTTCACAGTTCCTCCCAAACCCCTACACCTATATCCTTGAACTGAAGAACCAGGCAACACTTTTGTGATTTGTACCAGGGGAATGCCTTTAATGATAAGGGTCAGTCAGTTCATAACGGAAGAGGACTGCAGCTTCACATAACACAACAAACCTTCCTGTTTGATTTTTGTTAAACACTATAATATAGCAATATTAGTCAATGCATGAAGTCCAGTCCAATCAGGAAATCACATTTTATATATATCAGAATTCCTTCAAAGGACTATACAACATTCTCATTCTGAAGGTGTTTATCAGGTTTAATGCCCCTATCATATTAACAGGAATATTCATCTTACAGCAAGAAAATTAGACACAGATTTGTCCCAATTGTGCAAACTACACAGCAATTCACAATAGTATACATCAGGAATAAACAACCTGTAGCACATGTTCTGCAAGTGGCATGGGCAACTACTGAGGGCCCCTCTATACGTGCAGGTAAAGGCATGATGGGATCTAATATGTGATCCACACAATCACACCTTCTGCCATGTCATATGTGCATGGAAGGCGTGATTGTGTGAATCATGCATTAGATCCCATTGAGCCATATTGCTGGTGCAATGGGAGCCCAGGATTGGGTTTCTCCTGCACTGGCAAGAAGCAAGCTCACTTAGCTGGAAACCTGGGTCAGTTGATGGGTCTTCAAAGCATGGGGGTGCACCATGCACTCTTGTGGCTGATAGTCACATCAGCTGCTGTGCACTCCCAGCTACAGGGTCACCTAAGGGGTCCCAAAAGCTGCTGTAATTTCACAGCTGTGGAGGGAGGAGGGGGTTCTATGCACACTGTG
>NW_017729000.1:27332394-27332736 GCF_001723915.1 Gavialis gangeticus
CCCCCCCCCCCCCCACTCAGCTGGGGCTCATGGGGCTCCCAGGCACAGGGGTCCTAAGTTACATGTTCAATTAATGGTATGATAGGAATCACCTACAAAACTATTATACATACTTTGTGGAATAACTTTGTAGCTTATTCCTCTTTTTATCACACCATTAATGGATTGAATATGAGTCCAGGTAACCACTTAAGGCATGATTAACTGGCTAATCATGCTTTAAGTGCAACATGTAGATGAGTCCTGTGTGTGACCTGCAGCAAATCCGGAAACACACAAGCAGTACAATGGCAGATAAGGTAGGGAGCAGAGAGTAGAGCTGCAGATGGGACAGATAGCAGT
>NW_017729000.1:27337736-27344295 GCF_001723915.1 Gavialis gangeticus
TCTGTGGTGTCCCAAAATATTACTAACTCTTTGTGGGGCAAGTTCTCCATTCCAACAGATAAACTAGTGGGAAAGGAAAAGTCCTTCTGAAACTAAGTTTAGGTACTTGGATCTGACTCTGATTTGACTTGTATAGGGTTACCATATTTCCAGTTTCAAAAAACAGAGCAGCAGATTAAGCAGGGAACATAGGGTAGGCAGCAGAAAGCTGAGGAAGTAGATTGAAGTAGCACTCAGGAAAAGTATGGGGCTACCAATTTCTGGCATGCCTACCAAGAAGGGTGGCCCCTCTGATTTACACAATGCCTTTTGCACCTGTTATACAGACCCAAGTTGTATTGATCCACTTCAGTGGGGCCACAGCATAGATTAATATACAAACATGTATCAGAACAGCAGATCATCTGCTCAAGCGCCTTGTTTTCAACAGAAGCAACTACCATACCCTTTCTGATCAAAGAAAAAAACTCTCCAGTGGGCATCTACAGAATAGGCTCTGCAGAAAGAATGTTTCTTCTGGATTCTTGTTTGTTAGGAGCTGGTTTATACCCTTTCCAAAACTCCACCATAACCTGTCCTCTTATTCCTTAATACTATTGCAGCTGGTGATACTCTGGTTGCCCATTAATCCTCTTTGGAATCCTGATAATTCTTGGCTTGACTACAGCTATTATGAAAATGTAACATTATGACAATATCTCCATGCTAATTGTGTGAGTAATATATTAGTCCTAGGCTGCCAGTTTCATATATCTATATCATATAACATAAAAACAATATATTATTACATGTAAATTAAGAAGACCTTTCTGAAAAAGAGCCCATAGAACTGTCATCTGTATCCTTTAGGTTTACTGACATTGCAAATATTTCCTCTGGTATCTGTCATTCTTTACATGGTATAAAATATTTTACTGTACCATTAACAAAGCTTAACACAAGAACCTACAAAAATTAATTGACCCTAATCACAATATTTCTTGTTAACATTTTTACTATCGCTTATTTAGAAAGAATTATCCATCTCAATTTAGTCTGTTCTTTATATGATGTAATTCATCCATGAAGATAAACTTATTTTTCAATTAAATGCTTTGGTACTAAAACTTATTTACTTTGAAGGTATAGAAAGAATGTAAGAGGAAAACATGCCTAATGAGATGCATCTTTTGTGGCTTTGTACTATCTCTTAAAAATAACCGACGAATCAACCAACAAAAAAAACCTCTCTCTGCTTTATGCAACTTTAATCTATGCTGGCTGGACAGGATCACAAATACCAAAATTTCTCCACTCTAACAGAATTGCTAGGAACTCACCAATACACTGAACAATTATTGAAAGCATTTAAACCAAAGCTGTATGTGAATGTTTGCTCCATGGAAGAAAATAGATCTTGGGAGATCTTTACTTGCAAAAACACCCTAAAAACCAAAGCAGCATAAAGAAGCTTTAAGAAACAGAGTAGAAAATGGGGTAAGCTTACAATAAAATGCAATGTCTAGATTAAAGTAATAAAACATAATTAAGTGTGTAATAAAACAAACATGAAAAGGAACCTTTGAAGTTGCCACTCATTTCTTCCCGACTTTTCTGTGCTTCCTGACTTGTAGGGCAGAACTGAAAGAAAATCTACATCGTTACAAAGGTCTTCATAGTCTCAACTGACCACATGAAAATGTGCTGTAGTTATCCAACTTAGGACATTCCTAAAGTCTACGAAAGTGGCTTTTACTACCTAAAATATACGAGAGTCTACTTCATTGGCTGTTATGCTTAGTATACATGTAACTCTATTTAATGGAGAACTTATATGAGCAGCATTCAAGGTGCCTTTTAAAACCAATAAACATTTTTGGGGGTTTTCCTTGACACATGCAGCCCATCTAGGAATTTAATATGGTATTTTCTGTTGTACCCCTTTAGCTGAATGTATCACTATATCTAAGCTTGTATATTTTTTCTACTCTTAAGGATGTGATGTGAATCTGTATAGTCCAAGGTTACAGGAAATAAACTATTATTGTGTGGACAGTGTGCATACAAATGAGAATGTTTTGCAAGGATTTGACTTCTTTCTTGGGGAATCAAACAGGGGGCTGTGGGAATTTTCAGGTCCCTGAATATTCCCCCAGTTCCTGGTTGGATTCCCCAGCTCTCTGATCCCTTCCCCCAGCTCTTCCCAGGGGGTGCAGCTCCCCAGATGATGCGAGATGACAGCAGGCTGCCACTGCTGGTTGGGACTGGCGCTGGGCGCAGCCAATGCCAAGTGCCAGGAAGCCTGCTGCTGCTGCTGGCCCCAGCTGGAAGTGGCAGCCTGCTGTCATCCCATGTGCAGATCCAGGGACTTGCACCACCTGGGAGGGCTACAGGGCTGTGCAAGATTCCTCCCAGAGGGTTGGGACCATGGATCTGCATGGAGGATGACAGCATGCTGCCACTGTCAGCTGGGGCCAGCAGCAGCACCTGAGTCTGCCTGGCGCTGCCCATGTCAAGCGCTAGGACGAACCCAGAGCTGGCACTGGTCCAAGCCAGCAGCAGCAGCATGTAGATCCAGGGACCTGCAGCCCCTGGGAGGATTCTGGCTCAGCCCCACAGCCCTCCCAGGGAGTGCAGGCTCCTGGATCTGCGCACGGGATGACAGCAGGGTGCCGCTGCAAGCAAGTGATACGAGTTTTACTTTGAACAGTTTGAGATGCAGTTTCCCAGAAACCTCTATCCCTATCTCCTTGAAATGTGGCACTCTTCATGCCCTCAGAAGGAGCTACCATTCCTGCAGTTTTCATCCAAATCAGGCAAGAAATGACAAAGTTTTAGGCACTTTCATGAATCCCCATTATAGCCTATGGGCAAAATGTCGAAATGCGTTGAAACAGTGAAACAGTTTCAACTAAACGAAATGAAATAGTGCTTCAAAATGAAATGAAACAATGAAATGAAACACTGTCCCTTCAAAATGGTGAAACGGAAGTTGAAACAAAATGGTGCTGTTTGGCACAGCCCTAGTAGATAGTAGTAAATAGGACTTTTCCCACTGACTTTGGGCTCACTAGAATTTTACCCAGAACGTTCAGGAGTGGGCTAGACTGAGAACAGGCAGAGATAATAAAGTGTGGAGCAAAGAAAGAGGAAATACTGCATAGTAGAGGAAACTCAGTGGGACATGTGCCAGCAAATTCGAAGCTAATCAATCCTAGGAAAGTTGCATCTTTTAATCAAAAATCTAACTGATCTAGTTGAAACAGTGCAGACCCCTAATGTAGACACCCTTCAACCAGATTCCCCCTTACTTAAACTGATTTAGCTTGTCATTAAACAACCAAATTGAATTAAATCCTCTTAAGCAAAGATTAAACCTACTTAGAGGGTCTACTGCTGGGGATTGCGCTAGTTTAACTAGATCAATTTGGTTAAACCAGTGCAACTCTTCTAATGCAGACCTAACCTTAAAAGAGATTGAAGGATAAAATAGTTAGACGTGAGGAAAAGAATAAGTAAAACCCATATGCTTTGCGCTTTCTTATAAAAGTTCACTGGAAAAAATAGTATAAAAAACACAAGACTTCCCTAAGAGGTGGTACATAACAGAAGGAAGACCTAACATTTTTGCAATCTTGACCCACACCTTTTGGCTAAATTCAAGAAAGAAATTTCTCCTACTGAAACACTTAATTTTTTCACTGATATCCATTACACTGTAATGTAACGGATTACACTTGTGATACACTGATTACAGTTGTGATATTCATTCCCCCCAAAAGCCCTCCAAACCAAAAAAAAAAAGTCTCTCAGAGAAGGTGGTCGGGGAGGTCTTCAGTGGAGCCATTGGTTGGAGTATAATGAAGAAATGAAAAAAAAATGGTATGTCTAGTGTTATCTCACCTGCTCTCCTCAAACACTCCTCAGATATGCCGACACAGAAGTGTAAGCCATTGGCAAAAACTTGGTGTTGCTTGTCAGTCAGTATAAACAACAGCACAGCCAGTCTTAAGAAAGACAAGGCTGTAAGAGGTTTTCTGACACTTTCCTCATACTTCAACCTCGTGTTCAGAATTGAACTGACACAGGAGGGAAGCTGCCCAAATATATATTTCTTAACTTCTGGCTCTAAGATATGTAGATAACAATTTCCTATAAATGTTTTCAACAGAGGTGATAGCTGGACCGTAACACTTCCTACAGCAAGATAAAACATAATCAACTGTCTTATCAGCAGTTCCAAAAGGGTCTTTTCTCTCAATTTCCTATAAAGTACCGAATATCTGGCTATAAGACTCCTAGTGGTTCTATAAGCCCACATACTTCTTCGAAAAAAGGAAGAGAGGTTTCTGCATAAATGCAAAAGTCCCTTAAAAGTTCATCTGTCTTTCACTTATCAAGAAAAATTGTTGAAGCATTTTTTTTTTAAATGTCAGGTTTTTGAAATGCAGTCTCAAGAGAAAACCCCAAGTCAAGAAAGGAAAATAGAGTTAGCAGCTGCAACTTTTCTCATATGACATTTGTATATTGACAGACTCTGCCAAAAATAATCATGCACAGAACCTCATTGAGATGTGTCATGTACGTTCTACAGTCTGCTCTTTCTAAAGTAAAAAAAAAAAAAAGACTCTAGCTGTGCATTCAGAAAAGATATATCATTCCTTCTAAATATGCAGAAAGTATAACTACCTTTCCGTTCAGAAATGAAACAGGGAAGATCATACACTTCTGAGTTCTCTCATATTTATAGCTCATGTGTAAGATTAACTGAGGTATTTGAACATTTGTTTTCTCATGGCACCTGCCCAAAACTGAGACACACCACAGACTGATTGCCACAAGGCACTATAATAGTGTTGATTACAAGCCCTAATAACTTCTTCTGCTTTACAGACAGGAGTTTTTCAGTGACCAATGCCTAGGTCAGATCACTGAGGTAATACCAGCACCTGGGATCCATTCTGCTCTAATACTACAAACAAATCTGCATGTAGTTCTTTCCTTCTTGTTTGATCTTGAAGTCTCCCTCTGGCCCTACAACATGCTTCCCATCTGTTCATACAGATGGCATCTTCAGCAAAGTCAAAAGATCTGCTATCCCAAACTACTACTTTATTCAATCCCTTCTACTAGCCCAGCTACCCTCTAGAATAGTATAAGTGGGAGTGTCCTACATACTATGATTAAGAGGGAAAAGGAACTAAGAAAAGATGAGAAAAAGAGTATGGATTTTTTCCATACAGAGAGATAATTTATTAGAATGGAAAAGTGCATTTTGCACCAGATGGGATTTTATTCCCATCAGATGGCTACCTGACACATCATTCCCTGTGATATTAACCAATGTGGGTGAAAATGAAAACAATTGTTAGCTCTAGATGCTTCTCCAACTCTACTCTCTCTCTGAAACAAAGCTTGAAATAGCACTGGTACTGTATCTCTTGTAAAATTTACATCATTTTTCTAAGCAGGCCTAAAGTACTACGGAAGTAAAACCTATCTGGGAGCCCTTCTGTACATCCAGGGCCAGATGATATTTAGAATTCCAGATAAATGAAAAATACTTCTGATGGATGAGAAAAGAGCAGTTCATTTTTTATTTAAAGAAAAAAATATTTAGCTTTATTTTTTAGGATAATTTTTATTTTTCCCTGAATCCACCTCAACATCTCTGTAAAAGATGTGGTGTTGGATATCGAAGAGGTTCTGCCTCCCACTGTCATTCAGGTTCACAGCTTTGGAGTGCTCCTGGAGAAATTCAACCTGCTGGTTTTGACCTATATGGCTCTAAGTAGTCTGGGCCTTGCATATCCAAGAGACCACCTGCTACCCTATGAGCCAGGTCAGCCAAGAGTACCCTCCTGCAAGTACCATTTATACATCAATTTGGTGTGGCCAAAAGACATAAGCCATAACCTTTAGTGGTCACTTCATCTCTGGAACTCCTTCTCTCTCAAAGCCTTTTGAAAGAGCTGCAAGACTTTGGCAGAAATTAAGCAAACAAAGCCAGACTGGGATACTGTTTTGGAGATTTCTGTGTTGTGTTTATACTTTTGCTGCCTTTTAAATGGTTTTGATTTTTTGTCCAATCTCTTATTTTATAAGTTATTCTGTTCTCTTATGGTAAGCTGCCCTGAACCTTTATCATCAAGGGTGGCATATAAATCAAATAAATAGATATATATTTAAAAAACCCCACAACATAATGTGATTACTAAGCTGGGCACATAACGAACAAAATTGTTCATAGGTACAACTGGCTGCCATATAAAAATGTGTATGGCAGCCAAGCAGCGGGGCTTTCCCTCGCCTCCCTGCTTGAGGGTGAAGTGGGGATGCCAGTGGCAGCACCCCCCCACCACCCAGCCCAAACACCCCCCAGAACAAATGGCAGGGAGGGGGAGGCAGGTGAGCGGGGAGGCAGGCAGACGTGGGCCTGGTGGACACGGAGCGGTGGGGGGAGGGGGTGGAGTGCAGCTGGATCCAAAGCAGCAGGGGGAAGGCGGGGAGCAGGGCCAGACCCAAAGTGGTGGCGGGGGGAGAGAGGGAAATGCGGCTGGACCCAAACCAGCTGGGGGGT
>NW_017729000.1:27344536-27345042 GCF_001723915.1 Gavialis gangeticus
GCGGCTGGACCCAAACCAGCTGGGGGGTGGAGCAGGGTCAGATCCAAAGCAGTGGGGATAGAGGGAGGAGTGGGGTTGGACCCAAAGTGGCAGCAGGGAAGGGGGTAGAGCAGGGCTGGATCAAAGTGGGGGGGTGGAGCCGGGTCAGACCCAAACCGGTGGGGGGGGCAAGAGCAGGGTTGGACACGAAGCAGCAGATGGGTGAGGGTAGAGTGGGGTCAGACCCAAAGTGGTTGAGGGAGGAGGGGAGCAGGGCCAGACCTGAAGCGGCAAGGGAGAGAGGGCAGAGTGAGGCCAGACCTGAAGCGATAAGGGGGAGAGGGGGGAGTGGGGCCAGACCTCCAGCAGTGGGGGAATGGGGGTGAAGTGGGGTCAGACCCAAAGTGGCGGTGGGGAGCAGCGTCAGACCCGAACTGGTGAGGGGGGAGGGAATGGGGTCAGACCTGAAGCAGAGGGGAAGGGAGGGAGCGGGTTGGGACCCGAAGTGCTGGGGGGGGGGGGGGAGG
>NW_017729000.1:27350042-27363695 GCF_001723915.1 Gavialis gangeticus
AGTGGCGGTGGGGAGCAGCGTCAGACCCGAACTGGTGAGGGGGGAGGGAATGGGGTCAGACCTGAAGCAGAGGGGAAGGGAGGGAGCGGGTTGGGACCCGAAGTGCTGGGGGGGGGGTGGGAGTAGAGCAGGGCCGGACAAGGAGTGGCCATGGGGCCGGATGTGGGTCTCCATCCCCGCTGCCCTCCCCACATCATTTTAATGGGCAGTTTGTTAGTATCTAAATAACTCTAGTAATTTAAGGAAGGATGACTAAACAGATCATTTCTTTTGGTTGACTAACAGGAAAAAAATAAATGAGACAGACATTGTCAAATCTGTACATCATCTTTGAGTTAATTTTTCTAACAGTCACAAAACTTTACAAATTTGCTGAATATGTTCTCTATGACATTATCCCACGCACAATGCCTAACACATATCTGAAAGATAAATACAAAAAGAAAGCATTAAGGCCAAGTAGATTAATTAGCTTATTCTCCAGTTAGGGAGGTTTTTCTTTTTTGAAAAAAGAAATCACAACATTTTCAGGCAATTTTGTTAATGTGGCAGTAACACACATAAGAGTAATTTATAGGAAGGGAATGAGCGTGCACTGGTAGGAAAAACTGAAGGGTGACTTACAGTGATGTTTAATTTATATGGGGAAAAAACTACCCTCTGCTGTATTGACAAAAAAAGAACTTAGCTATACAGAAGGGGCAAAGAAAGAAATGAATGCTTCCATAGCTTGTTTCCAACATATTAAAGAATCCCCTTCACGTCCTATAAATAAGAAACCACAAAGCCTGGCTACAGTCCATAGAATCATTTATTTTGTAGAAGCACAACCTCACACTAGTTTGTTCTCCTGGAAAGCAGTACCCTCCTTCTCTATCACAAAATCTATGGCTGCTTATAGATGTACAAGGATGCTGCTCTGATATGCTGTAATTACATGCAATTCTCGATTAATCTAGTCTGCCGAAGTGTGCAAATTAGCGTGCTCTGGCAGCCTCCATGTCTCATGTATTCAGCACCCCTGCATTTCAAAATGTCATTGGGGGTGCTTTAACTCAGAGCTATTCTAATTAAAGCCCTCCCCCCCACACACACATATCCAGAGCACATGTAAAGACACCCTATATATCTGGTATGCTGTAAGCTGAAGGAAACTTCTAATGTTTTTCATCCCCTGTGACAATTTCTCCACTGGAGGAGGCACCCCATATCTATAATTTTATGTCTACAACAAATTGGCTCCACAATGGGGTACAAACCAGTATACTATATAGTTAAATAGAGCAACATATTTTTTTCTAACTTTTCAATGTCCAGAAAATTGGTTAGTGTTAAAATGTGGTTAGGGCAAGAAGTATATTGTATGGGTGTGGGTGTAAATGTATACACACACACAGTTGTTTACAACTACACACATATACTTTCAAATGTTATTGTGTATTTACACAAATACACATTTACATTATTGAGCATCAGAAACATTCTCTCTCATTGAGAGAGTCTTGGACAAAACATTGTCCAATATAAAGTTATCATGGACATATTTCCTATGCTAAAATTTACTTACTATTACTCTCAGCTGCAACAGCTTTAGTACCTCACAGTGAAAAAAAAGACATTCCTGCAGCCGAGTCCTTACCACCAGGGGCTGACAAACCACGGCAAAGGTGGCGATATCTCAACTGCCTATGACTGGAGTTGGACATGCCAAAGAACTAATGAAGTGGGGTTATACCATTGGTTCAACCACCTGTGACTGTGGCACAGAGCCTCAGAATATGCAACACCTGCTGCAATGGAGGGGACATTACAATTAAAGCTCTTGCAAATACTATAAACAAACACAAGCATGTCTGAGAAAATGGTCAAATGTGGTGTAGAGGCACAACAAGAAGAAAAAGTTTAAATGGCACTGTAAGGAGACTTTTATCGAAAAGGCATTATTAGATACAATTATGATGCTGCAGTTTTAAGTCATGCCGATATTTAATTCTCCTTTTAAGATTCTGGGTTTGATTACCTCTCTTTGCTTTTGGAATATATCTAATCTAATATCCTTAGAGAAACTTAAGCTATTACATGGTCCCATAGCTGATGTAGTTTCACAGTAATAATGAATAAATGCCACAGCTTGTCTGTTAGGCAATGAAAGTCTGGATTTTTTTCAACTTCAGTGCAATGTAATAATCTTGGATAATAGAGACCTTAATGGCAGAGGTTCTACAACTTAAGGCTTTTTTTTAACTACGCTTAACTGAATGAATTATTCATATATTTGTGATTTAACATAATTAATGATTTATGAAAGAGAGAGGTCCTAAAGATACATATTCTATATTCAGATATAATAATAATGATGATGATGATAATAGTAGGAGTAGGATTAAAGCCAGATATAAAGATGTCTCTCCACCTGATTTTAGAAAAAAGAGGCACACCGTACTTATTCCTGATGGAGGTGTCCAGAAGATAATACCAATAAAAACTACAGGAAAAAACAAAACTAAACTAAAAATGCATCAGATCAAGGGAAGACGACTTGAGAGTCTTTAAATTAAAAAAGATTTTTGTGGCACTTGATGATCCTTTGTTTACTGCAAATTCTCCCCTCTTCCCATTATTGAATCCTTTTGTAAATTTGTTCCTATAAGCAAAGAGTTGGAAAATTATGGTTTTGGGGAGAATAAAACAGTTTTGCATCCATAAAACAATCTTCCCAAGGTGCATATGAAGGCTGGTATTTTGTAATCCTTCATTATAATGCTTGGCATTTATGTATCATTTTATGGGATCAGAGCACTCTGCAAACCAATTAATTAATCTTCACAACCCTCCTGTGAGGAACGTAGGTATTACTATTCCAATTTTATAAATGGAACAACTGACAAAGAGGAGTTACATAATTTGCTTAATATCACAGAGGGAGTCCAAGTCTCATGGCTTCCAGTTCATTGATTAACAGAAATAATAGTAGTAGTAACTTTATGGTTAATTAATCATAGTCTTTGATGAGGCTGCTCATGTAAGTAAAGACACCAGGATCTGGCCCATAAAAATCTGTAACTACAGATGACAGCTTGTGTAATTAACAGTAAATATACAACTACTTCTATTAAGCAATAGTTTGGGATTCAAAAGGACAGGGTCCATTCCCAGCCCTGAATCTGATTCACTGCCTGTTCTCTCACCCCAGGGATGTTATAAGAACTGGTACCAGTAGTTTGTTTACAAAGTATTCTGAACCTATGAAGTAGTATATACGTGGCAAGTGTTCTTATTAGAGATTTCAAGGCATCACTATTCCTGACAGCTCACTATGTTCACTTTCAGTTTGAAGTTTTATGGTTATAACATTTATCCTTGCAATCATGTTTATCCAGTTCTCTGATAAAGGCCCAGTCTCAAAAGAGTCCTGTGAACATTCTTTGAGAAGCCTTATACTTTTGCAACTACCAGAATTTGTATCCAGAAACGTAACTCAATTCACAGACTTTGCAAGTCCATCTTCTAACATAGGTATGCGCAGGTGTTAGACTATCGAAAGTGCTTCTTCAAGTTCTGGGATCTCAAAGTTTGGTAACTTCATATATATGGATAAAGGTGCCAGGGCCTAAAATTTACCCCGTGGAGTACAAACCTACTGGAAATGTGCTCCCTGATTGTTCTGAGGGCCAATGGTTCAAAGCAACCTTGGCTTCCTCCAGCAGACTATGCATGTGAGCATTCTAGCTCCTTTAAAAAGGGAAGTGGGATGCTGCGTCAGTTGTTATACTGTAACTTTATACAGTAAAAGCTGTGTTATCCATAGGGAATGGGAAGTGCAAGTTAATCAAATATGCCAGTTGTCCGAGAGGCATCTTTGCCTGTTCGGGCTGCCGCCCCTCCTGCCGCATCTGGTGCACCAGGGCTTTCACTCCCTGGAATCAGTGCGCCATGGGCGAAAGTCGGTGAAGTGGGACTTGGCAAAACTGGAAGTGCTACGGTGGGACTTCCAGTTTTGCTTTTGCTGCATCCATCAGCATCCCGGTTCATAGAACATTCCAGATAACACGGTGCCGGATAACACAGCTTTTACTGTATCTATATGATCCTGTAGAAATACCAACAAATCACCCTAACTTTGACCCTGAATGAAGCGAGGTTAAAACTGGAGTAGTTTTGCTACATCCTTTTACATGAGCTAAGTAGAAATGCTAACAAAAGCAAATGTACATACATTTATACATATGTATGTATGTATACATACATGTATAAAAAAGAGATGCATGCAAAAAAAAAAGATCAAAGCCATGGCTAAATATTTTGGCCAACAAAATTTTCCCTTTGACACTAGACAGCTTCACCTATTTTGTTCAACAACCTCTAAAAATGTAGAAGTCATTTTTCACCAGGTAACAAGTGTAAGCTGAAGTTTTTTATTAAAATTCATATTTGTGCATCTTCATAGAGGGCCAGTTTGGGACACCATTGTCACTTTAGCCATCATCAGAGATGATAAACTGCTTTGAAATAGGAGTTGATGCCCAAGTATCAGAAGATCATGAGCCTCAACACTGGTGTTTACATGCCCTGATATTAATTCATAGCCTTGCACGCCTCAAATCATCCATATGATAATCTGGTGTCACTAAAATTAGCTATACTGTCACAACCTCAGGGCTCAGGCATGACATTTTTCAAAACCTCATTACTGGCAGCATTTTTGGACACGATATTTAAAGAAGTTATGACTCATATCAACATACATCAGCGGTGCCATAATGTTTCACTTTTTTCTTTCTATCTTTTTTTTAATGCTCCTGAATTTTCTGTACATTTTTCTTCCTTCTCCCTATGCCTGGAAGTTTTTAAATTGCCTTGGTAGAGAAAAAAATGAGATTTTGAAATCCCTATCTAACATTACACAACTAAAATTCTCACAATCGGTGATGAGAAATTGTTTTATATAAATATATATGGAAAATTTCTCATCACAAATTGTGAAAATTTTAGTTGTGCAATGTTAGATAGGGATTTCAAAATCTCATTTTGTCTCTACCAAGGCAATTTAAAAACTACCAGGCATTTTGAAATTTTGAACATGGAGTAATAACATAATTATAATTCTGACCAACAGCTCTTATGGAGTAATGAACAAGAATTTCCAGCTGAGCGGTAGAAAGCTGTTTCCAGCTTTTTACAGCAGTTTTTCCTGCTGCTTCCAAATCCATTATCTTTCCTAAACTGTAAAGACAAAATCATCTTTCCAATAACATCTCGTGTGAACAATTCACCTCTGAATTAGTATGTCCCTCTAAGGACTTACAATAATTTAGGAATGAGCTTTTTATTCTTTTCAATACATTTTGCAGATAATGAGCTGCATCTAAGAAGTTAAACGGCTAAAGAATGTGATAATACGTGAGTTATTAATGTAGCATAAATGGTTGAGATGTCAAATGGAAACTTATTTTGTCTGTACCATTTCTTTGCATACAGTGAAAACTGGAGGGGAATAATGAAGAGACTGTAGAACTTAAGAAATACTTTCAATTCACATCACTAAATGCTAGTAACAAGAAAAAAAGAGAGGACAAAGTAATACAACTGTGCTCATAATTTTACCTTCTAATAACAGCTATAAAGTTGTGATGAAGCCTGCTCTTCTAATGATTAGGAATTGCTGTCAGTTTGCCTGGAAACCCATAGTTGGAGATTTAAAATTAATGTTAAGTTAGGTCTCTGGCTGTAAAACTGTTGGGCACTGGAGAAGCAGCTTACGGTGGGGAAATGGAGGAACTTATGCCCCCCATTCCTTTTCCACCCATACTTAATCCTGCTCTTTTCAACTGCCTTTCTCCATTCCAACCCTCCTCTCTCTTAGGAGATCCTTATAGAACATTCTTCACCATCAAGCAGAGGGAAATTTGCATGATGTAGAAAACTCAAAGGGTCTCTCCACTTACTCATTTAAAATACTGTGACACAGAAATGCCTCAAAAATTCCAAACGGGCTGCAGGAACAAGAAATTCGTAAGTTTTAAAGACAAGTACCAGTCCAACAAGACTGACAGAAGCACTGAGATTCAATATATTTTTCTTTGTTAAGTTTTGAAATAAGAAAATCAGGGAGAAGGCTATGAAATGTCCAACTACTGATTCTTTCTGTCACTAGTACTACATGTGGTCACTGTAGTACAGGGCAGGCCAATGTCTAAGCGGATGAGGGCAGCATGTTGAGCAGCCTGCACCACTGGGGCCACACTGCTGACAGCCACAGGTAGCACCACACTCCCCTCATGACCACAGCATTGTGTGGGTAGTGAAAGGGGGAAAGGTGGCTGGATAGGAGCCTGGGCCTGTTGAGGTTGCCAAGTGGACAGTCCTGGTATAACGTGCAATACAATTTTAGTCAGACTGGATTCATTAGTCAAAGCACATACAATTACATATATTGCATAACAAAGCATTAGCCAAGTTTCCATAAAACAAGTGTTTGCCATTTTTGTAGATTAGAATATTTGCTTCATTTGAGTCCGTATATTTGTTTGTATCCACAGTATGAAATTCACCTTTCTGTACTCAACTCTCTGCATAAGATCACCACACTAATTGATTATTAATCATTCCAACTCCCATGTCTCTAGGTTCTACTGATGTTCCACACAAATCAATGAAACATCAAAGTATGCAGAATTTGGTACGTTTTGGCAACCAAAGAGAAATTTTCTTTACAGATGGACCATGCAATCCTAGCAGCAGTCAAGCAGTTCATACAACGGGAAAAAAAATCCTACTACCTATAGAGGCTGTGTTATAAAGACCATCAAAACATGCAATACAACCTCATTATAAAACCCCCCCACTGGATTGGGAGAAAAAACCATTAAAGGGAGGTGTTATTATAATGTGTACTATAATAATGAAACATTTGGTTCTTGCTCCTGAGTGGTTAAAAGTTATAGTGCATCTCCAAAAGATTCCCACTTGCTTTAATTGAAACACTAAGATCCATCTAAATTTTTCACCTCCTTTCTAAAAACCTTTATAAACTCCAGTATTATTTTAAAACAAAAGTTAAGATACCATCTTTTTGTGGAGGAAAATATACAGCCACAAATCTCATCCTTTTTTGAAATATAAATATTTATTTTTAGAAGGCCAATTGGTATCCCATTGACTATTTACTGCCTACAACTGGCTATGTCTCAGTTCAGTCTTTTATGTAATATCCAATGGTAAATGCTTTAAGGGATGGAATTCAAGGATAAAAGTAACTAAAATCTGGGATGTCAACATTTATTATTGACCATCTTTTTTTTCTGTCTTCCTTCCAATGACAGGGCAAGCCAGGTAGTTACAAAAGTGCCTCCTGGCCCCTGTCAAGTCTAATCAGAAGTTACATACATCTGATCCCATAATACATACAGGTGGTACTAGAAAAATCTAAAGGTGAACAAAGTCAAAGGATTGTCAGACACCAAAGAATAAGAAGGTGAAAGAATGGGAAGACCAGATTTATATTTTCTAAATTAGCACTATCTTGATAAAATGAAGGCAACATAGACAAACACGGACATATAGAAACATACACAGCCCACACGTTTGTTAACAAGAGGGTTCAAAATCACAATAAAGTCCTCTTTTATGAGGTAAGAGCATGTTACTGGATGGGCCAGAAATAAAATCAAGTAAATTACTGCAGCAACAGTAACAACATTAAAAAAAAAAAAGGAATGTGTTCTTTTAAGGCATGTGGACATATGGATCATAGATGGGCATTCAAATATATTACCACTTCACATTTTAACTGATTTTGATTAATTTGTTAAATAACCTTCTTATGTAATAGTGGTTTAAAAGACTACAAGCTGCAGTATTTGATACCAGAATGCTAGAATCATTCATGACAAATGTCACAAATTTCCAGTTTACAATGAGTCTTGCAATTAAAAACAAAACAAAACACAACCATCCCCCACACCCCCAAAAAACATATTCACCTGGGGAAAAAGTCCAACAACTATTAGCAGAAAATAGAGATATTTCTAGGAAAGTGCTAAAGGTTTATTTGAGGATAATTATGAACTTTAAAAGTATATGTAATGTTACAGATGAAAAGCCCATAAGTTATTTAGTCTTCTAAAAGACCTGTTAGATGCAATCAAAATGACTCAGACATAGGAATATATATATTTTTTAATATTGTATATGGTGATTTTAAATGTTTTGATTTTCTTCCAGATCTTAACACATCATGAAATCAAAAAAACAAACCAAAAATACAAAAAAACCCCAAACCTAACATAATACAATCATCTTTTCTAGTTTTATTTCTTACTAGTGATTTTTTCCCTTATTTTCAGGATGGAAATAAGGTTTTATCTATAAATTGATAAGCATTCCTACATGTACGTTTGTATTTGTAGGACTTTTAAACAAAATCATTCCTCCACCACACCTGAAGTCAAGGCCTTTGTTGAATGCAAAAGGTAACACCAAGAACTGGACCAATGCCATAGCTTTTAGTCTGGTAAAAGGCATATGGACCAGCACACAAGGAATTGTTATAGTTAAGAACCATATCATTAGTCCTCCAATTTATATAAGTGAACATAAACATTGCCTTATTATTAGGACTGATAACCCTAATTTGAAAGTGTTCCCAGGTATAACATCTATTAGCATACTGTTGACCTGAAAGGCCACACACACTCTATGTTGTTCAGCCATTAACAAAGATCACTGAGCTAGAATCTAAATTCAAAAAAGTAAGCAAGGGTACCTTGAAGCTAAAAAAAAGTTAGGAACCACTAATCTAGCTGGTGCCACATAAGAGCAGCAGGGGCAGGACCTAACCCTGTTGTGCCCTGCTCTTTCCACTGTTTGCACCTTCCCCACCTGCAATCTGTACTGCATGGGACAAGGGCAGCCCCCACCAGTGAGGCTGCTCTTACAGTGTCTCACAGGCCAGCAGTCACCTCCACAAACCTTCTTACTGACCTCAGGAGCCTGGGAGAAGTGGAGGGGATGATTAGGAATGCAAAAAGCGTCTACGACTCTCTGAATACCAACCCCTGTGCACAATCACTTGCAGCAGAGCGTGCTCTGGGAGCATGGGAGGTAGGCAGAACAGAGTTTGAAATCTTCAGAGAAGCAGCCACAGCTGGGATAGCTGGGGTAGGCTCAGGGAGCTGGACAGGGGGAGGAAAGCATTTTACCTCCTCACACAGGGGCTAGACACTCTGGTTGATAATCATTGTCTTAGGTTGTATCAGTTTTGCACAGTCGAGCCCAGGATATTTACTGGCTAGTATTTTAACTGTATCATAGCACCCCATGTTATTTTGGTTTCTAACCAAACAGTGGAGAACACTGTCAAAGAAAGCAATCTTAAAAGTGAGGTCTCTTTTTTGAGTTGTGTGCCTCTACACAACTGAGGTGTCACAAGACAGCGTTTATTAAGGGAAACTGCTGCAGACATTCTTCCCACAGAAATGCAAAGTACAAATGATATACAACATGACTGCAAGAAACTGAAACTAAAAAGAAGAACCAAAATGTTTACACTGTAAAATAGAAAAAGACTTGATTTAACCTAGCCTCAAGAAAAGGAGGATTATCTCGACCCAGAACAAGCAATGGAGCAAAGAAGCATGAAGCTAGTGTAGCCAAAAGTAGAGTTGAACTTATTACACATCATTTTATTCATATTATTTTTTGCAAAATTGTATGTGTGTGTATATAGATAGATAACTATCTATCTATCTATATCAATATATAGCGCTATAGTGTCGATATATAGTGTTACATATTAATATGTATATGTATATCTATATATAGATATCTTTTACAAATATTGCATCCATTTTGAAAAAAAGTGAGCCAAAAGCCTCTACAATGTACCTAACTTTTTGGTAACAAAACTAAATAAAATGGCCAAGATTTTGTTGTTTGGTTTTTGAAAATTGAAGAACTTGGACAAACTTATTTTCAAAAGCTTATGAAGAAGAATCTTCTCAGAACCCTTTCATATAAACAAAATTAGTTTTTCAAACACCTTTGCTTACCGTGCACAAAAATTTCCTAATAGGTATATTGTAGTTTTTATTAAGCAATCAAGTCAAGGTACTTTCTCAGAAATAGAAATGAAAAATTTATAAACGCTGAAAATGTCAAATCTTACGTTTAGTTTATCATTGATTTGTGGAAGACTAATAAATATGAAGTTTTAAGTATCTTGTTGAATTGAAAACATTAGCAAAACCTTATCCAAGATCTTGCTACATTACCACAATGATATGAAAATGCTAATTTAACCCATGTTCAAGACTACACAAATTTATTTTGTCTTTTTTGCAATGGAGAGACTCGAGTTTTTGCTATTTCCAAGAAGCAATAACCTCTACTTGCACCAAAAAAGGAAGGAAGGAAGAAAGGATGCCCTACCCCCCTGCAGTAAACACAAGACAAAACATTACTAATTAAAAATGACATAGCTAAGCGTCTAAGAATTTGATGAGCACAACTTAGTTTTTTCTTATACAGAAAACACACTACTAACAAAAAACACACTAATTTTAATATACGTGCATTAGAAACTAAGAGTGGCATACCTGGACTTGACTGTAAGTTACACCTGATTGGTAGTTATAAACCTACCAACAGCAAACTGTTTCTAACAGCTAACAAGGCAATACCTAGCTTGCATTAATGTTCCGACAAGGCACTTCAACTACAGTAGAATAAATTGTTCTGATTCCCGTCAGCAAAAAAGAGGACTGAACTTTGCAGTTTTCATGCAATTTCCTACCAATTTCATGTTTCATTAGAAATCATACACCACTGCAATTACAGGTACAATTTATATAACTACCCCACTAAGAATGTATTTCATGTAGGTCACATTTTTATTCTCTATCACATATAGCTAGTTGTTATGATTTGTTGTAGCACTTATACTAGGGGTTTTTTTGGGGTGGGGTGGGGTGGGGCTGGTGAAATACTCTACTCAGACAGTAAAGAAGAGGCAGGACTATACAGTAAATTGAACGTGGATCTTGAAATCCAGTGGAAATGTGCTTCTTTATCCCATCCCCACCAGTCAATAATTAAAATGGCATGCCTAAATAAACAAACATAATTGTAGAGAGAAAATGAGTTAGGCACAAACATTAGTTATAAACTGACTGCAATCAAGTCTGCTGCAATTAGAAATCAGCTATAAAATCAAGTTGTCCCCCAAATACTCTTCTATACATATACTCTTCTATACAATACACACTATATTAGTAAGCTGTACATTCATTTCTCTCACTTTCTTTTATGCGCTCCTTACCCTTTATATTCTGTTAATGTATCTATCTTTTTCCCCATAGCCCTTTCATTCCTCTGGTTTGCTTTTCTCAAACCTTTATTTTTTTTTGTAAAGGACAAGATGCATATTTCCCCTAATTACTCCTAAACACTGAAAACACAGTAACTTTCTCAATAAAAAACTTGCTGTGTATAATCCTGTAATCACTCGAACTGGTTAAACAAGGCCACATTCAAACCACTGGCTGTATGTACTGCCTCTTAAGCCATTATTGCCAAAGAAATCAGAAGAGGAATGAATTCTGATGGCCTTCTACTGGACTACACACCCCACCTTCCTTTGTCTCTGCTCACCTTTTTCTTACAACCTATTCTGTTTCTTTAAAGCTCTAACTCAACTTCTTGCCTCTCTTTGCGAATACTTAAATCATCCTCCAAATATATTGTGAGTTCAGCCCTCCCTAAGCCAAGATATAAGAGATTTTCCTATATTAATCTCCTATTTACATGCTTATTCTCTCTGTCCATGTCCTGGACGCTTTGGAAGACCCTGTCCAATCCAGGAGGCATTCCTGTTATAATGCACTTGTTCAGCATTTCACCTTTCAAACTCTTTGGGGCAAGACTAAGTTATCTGGCATATTGTATAGCCTAACATATATACAGCTCGATGTGTTACCACTAATAAAACCGGTCATTCTGACTTGCCACAGCTGGACACGTTCAGCTTGGACACGACAATTTTTAAGAAAGAGGAATCTGATGCAAATTTTCCTTTTGGTAATTAGCGTCCAAACAATTTAGAGTTCCTTGCATGCTCGTAGTATAAATGCTAACTGCACTCTTCATAAATCAACATGTACAAATTACACATGGTACTTGAAAGTACTTTGGCAGCTCTGTGCCTATTTTCTAGTTATCTGTATTGATTCTTCTTGGATTCACAATGCAGTAACTAATCAATATGGTCCACACATGGTGTGGATGTTTGGTTTGCCGGGGACAACTGGCAGCAGTGCACCTGACAACGTCTTTAGCTGTTCCTGGGGAATGCCTGTGCCACGCATGCTCTGGCATGCAACAAGTTACCCCAGGGTGGTAGGGAAGGCTGCGGGATGGCCCCAGCAACCTTACCTGGGGTTTTGGGGGCCTCCCAGGGCTACAACAGCAGCGATTCTGCTGCATGGAGCCTGGCTGGGAGCCACAGTGCAGCTCCAGATAGACTGGCTCCACTTTTAAGTGGAACGTGCTACCCATGTGAGCACAGCTCCACCTTTTTTCTCTGGAGAGGAATGCAGAGAGTGGAAACAGAGAACAACTCTTGCAGTGTAGAGAACAACTGAACGTGTGGTGCCACGGACATATCTGCAGTGCCACATACTGCACAGCCACACTCATCTGGATGCTGCCTATAGGATTTTCCTCGGGATTTTTTATTAATGAAGAAAGCACACTGGCAGTAATTAAGACTGAAATCTTTCATCTATCCATAAAACAAATAGAAAAAAAAAACATTTTGGCTTATAAACCATCCTACATAGTTCAATGTGCCTCAAACTAGTTTCTAAGAAGTCACAGTTATTTCCATATCTACTGAATTCTTGGAGACTTTGCTGAAAAACTATGATTCTCAATAATTGGAGAGACAAAGGATGTGGCCTAAAGAACTTGCTTCATATAGGTCACTGAATACCCCTGAAAGAGTAACTACATTTGATCATAGTTTCATAGTTTGTAGGTTCGGAAGGGACGTGAGCAGATCATCGAGTCCAGCCCCCTGCCATGGCAGCAAAGAGTAACTGGGGTCAAATGAGGTGTTCATCTAGCCTCCTCTTAAAGACCCCCAGGGTAGGAGCCAGCACCACTTCTCTTGGAAGTTGGTTCCAGATCCTAGCCGCCCTGACAGTGAAGTAGTACCTCCTTATAGCTAGCCTGAATCTACCCTCTGTCAGCTTGTGACCGTTATTCCTAGTCACTCCTGGTAGTGGTTGGGGAAACAGGGACTCCCCCAATGCCTGCTGGTCCCCTCTGACTAGTTTGTAACAGGCCACTAGATCCCCCATCAGCTTCCTCTTGTGGAGGCTGAACAGGTTCAGGTCCTGTAGCCTCTCCTTGTAGGGCCTCCCCTGCTGCCCCCTGATCATGCGAGGCCCTCCTCTGGACCCTCTCCATGTTGTCCACATCCCTCTTGAAGTGCGGCGCCCAGAACTGGATGCAGTACTCCAACTGCAGCCTGACCAGTGCCACACAGAGGGGGAGGATCACCTCCTCGGACCTGCTCGAGATGCATCTGTGGATGCATGACAAGGTATGGTTGGCCTTCCTAACTGCATCACCACACTGCTGGCCCATGTTCAT
>NW_017729000.1:27368695-27383363 GCF_001723915.1 Gavialis gangeticus
TCCAGCCAGTTGGTGACCCATTTGACTGTGTAGGTGTCGACACCACAGTCCCCCAGTTTCTCAATGAGAACGGGGTGAGAGACAGTGTCGAAGGCCTTCCGAAAGTCCAGGAAGTCACTGCTACCCCTGCATCTAAGAATTCAGTGAACTGGTCATAGAAGGCCACCAGGTTGGTCAGACAGGACCTGCCTGTAATGAACCCGTGTTGGTTGGCCCTAAGCATAATCTCCCCTGCTGGACCCTCGTGGACATGTGCCAGAATAATTTTCTCAAAAAGCTTGCCCAGGATTGAGGTAAGACTAACTGGCCTATAGTTTCCCAGGTCCTCCTTCCTCCCCTTTTTGAAGATGGGAACCACATTGGCCCTCTTCCAGTCCTCTGGCACCACACCAGAGCACCATGAGTGCTCGTACAGCCATGCCAGGGGTCCCACAATGACCTCAGCTAATTCCCTCAGTATTCTAGAGTGGAGATCATCCAGACCAGCTGATTTGAATACATCCAGTCCCTCCAGAAGTTTCCTAACTATTTCCTCACTAACCCTTGGCCTAGGTGCGCCTCCCCTTGGGTCTGAGGGGGGCCCAGATGGGGGGTGGCTGTTCCGGTCCCTGCTCAGGAAAATGGAGGCAAAGAAATCGTTAAATATGTTAGCTTTGTCATATGGTGTGACGACCAAATTTCCTAGCATGTCCTGCAGGGGCCCCACGTTACCCGGTACCTTCTTTTTGCCCCCTATGCATTTAAAAAAGGACTTCTAGTTGTCCTTGATCTGGGAAGCTAGTCCCAGGTTCCATCTCCTCCTTGGCCTTCCTGACTGCCCCCCACAGCCCCGAGCAACCACAGTATAATCCTCCCTGTATAGCTTGGACTAGAAAAGAAATATAAAAAGACACCAATGACATTACAGAACAAAAAAGCAAAAGGACTTTGTAGAAACATAGTCATTAGGGCTGTGCAAAATTTTGCCAGCAATTTCGTTTTGAGGCTGTTTCAACTAGTTTCAAGCTCGAAACAATGAAATTGAAATGAAATGAAAGGCTTCAAAACAGCTTCAAAATGAAGTGAGGGTAGTCGAAACATTTTGAAAGTTTCTAAATATTTTGAGTTTTGAAGTTGGGCTTGCTTGCCGCTAAAGAGAAACTAACGAGAGGGAGGGGGATGAGGAGGGAATGACTGTTCTGATATTGACATGTGTAGCTGGCCAGTGACTGTGATCCTTCCCTGAGGTCCCTTCCAATCCCAGTGCTCTGGGGGAGGGACAGAAAAACAGCATTAAAAGCATTGTTTGAACTGAACTTTCTCTGTGCCTTCACACTTACAAGTGACACAAGTTTTGCTCTGAACAGTTTGAGGTGCAGTTTCCCAGAAACCCCTGCACCTATCTCCTTGAAACTTGGCAGGCTTCATGGCTTCAGCAGGGGCTACCATCCCTGCAGTTTTCACATATATAGTGAACCACTGCTTCTTAACACACACACACGTCGCAAGTTTTACTTGTCAGCAGCCTGAAGTGCAGTTTCCCCAAAACCTCTGCACTTATCTCCTTGAAAGCTGGCAGGCTTCATGGACTCCACGGGGGCTACCATGCCTGCAGTTTTCACCCGGCTGTGCCTTAACACACACACGTGATATGGGTTTTGCTTTCAAGACTTTGAGGTGCAGTTTCCCAGAAACCCCTGTACCTACCTTCTTGAAACTTATCATACTTCATGGCCTGAGAAGGGGCTACCATCCTTGCAAGTTTCATCCAAATCAAGCAAGAATGACAATTATAGGCAGTTTTGTGTTTCCCCATTATAGCCTATGGGCGAAACGTCGAAACAGCAAAATGGTTTTGAAAAAATTAAACGGAATAGTGCTTTCAAAACAAGACAAAACTCAAAACAAAACACAATGTCCCATTGAAATGGCAAAACGGAAGTCAAAACAAGACGGTGTTGTTTTGACAGTCCTACTAGTCATACTCCATCTTTGCTTTGTTCAATAAGGGCAGGACAACATTTGGAAACATGTTTATAAAGTGTGCTGCACTCCAACCATTGTAAGCAGAATGGTATATAATATATTGACATCTGAAGGAATTCTGTTCTATATGAACTACAACAAAAAGCCATGCCTCGCAATTGCCAAGCCTCCATATGACACAGTGAAAATATTCCATGCTTTGCCATTGCTTTGCTTTTAACGTCTGATCCAGTTATCAATGTAAATGATATTAAAAAAACACACATAAATCTTCCTAATCCAAATGTACCTCATGGATATGATGAACATTTTCCTTTATTAAGACACTTCCTAGTTTTTCCTGGGCATCTTCTTTCAAAAGTTATTTATATAATGAAGCATCTGACTAGCAATCAGTTTAGACATTGTATATATTTTCCTTTTTTATTTGATCTCTCTCTATCTCTTTTTCCTATTTCAGTTCCTTTAAGGAGTAATTCTAACAATGACAGGAAGTTTTTAATGCAGAAATCTTATTTTAAAATGCTTCTATTGAGTCATCTGTTATTAAAACAAATAGTAAAGGCTTACTAAAAATTACAGCTAATTCTCTCAGATTATCCAAAATGATTTTTACAGTTTTATTGATCATCAAACATTTAAGTGTAAGTCATTTGCAGCTGTTAGGAAGTATGATAGTGAAGAATATAAAAGAATCCTTATGTATCAGAAACTGTTATTAAAAAAAAAAGTTTTAAAATGCTGATACTGACCTCAGACCATACAGGACAGTCCCATCTGGATGCAAACGAATCATTCTGTTCTTCACAGTGACCCCATGTACAAACGACTTCTTGTCATTCAGAAAGTAGGTATCAGGAACCCAAAGCTGATCAGCTACTCTATTGTCCAGTGTAAGATTTAAAGGTATTACATTGTATGATAGCCGCTTATCCCTCCAAGCTTGCTGGAAGTACATTGTCAAGGTATAGTCCTGCGAAAATAAAAACAGGAAAACATATCTGCATTGAAAGAAGCTATACACACAGACTTATGAATTACAAACATATTAAAATGCAGTTGACACTTTGAATCTTCAGTTTAGTATTTCAGTCCGTCAGTATTTTCATAGCTGTCCACATACAGCAGGAACACAAGAACAGGATATTACAGATCTAAAGTCTCAGACATGTTCAACCTTCCCCCCCCCCCTCAATAAAATGACTATTTAAAGGTATCTACAATTTATAGAGCAGATTTTCATAGAATTTGATATGCCCTGTGTATTATAGAATACAAGAACTTCTGAGATTCTAAATGACTGCTTCTGCATCAAGTTGTGTGTTAGACTTTTGTCCCATGAAATTTACTGAATGTTAATGGTGTTACATGAGATGTGTATCAACACAAAATCATGCTTTAGAAACCACCCTTTTCAGGTACTTTTCTAAACAAAAAAAAATATATTATGAGCCCGTTTAGATGCATTTGAATCACTGAAATAAATAGAAAGATTCTTAACCTCTTATCGGCATACTTAATTTTATGGATTAAGTAGTTTCCTTGAAGTAAATGACAAAATTCACCATATATGTGAATACTTATACATAAACGTTTGAAGGGTTAGGAGACAACTGATTTCTATAGGCTTTGAGGTAGTCCTTTAAATAACATTACTTTACAGATGTTGAAAAGAAAACATATTCAAAAGTTTAAACACTTAATTCCAAAAGGCACACAATATTAATTATATAATAGATATTCAATCCTCTCCCATATTAATTAACATAGAAAATACCTGGTATACACATTCATTCTCTCCATGACTCCCCAGGAGATGACTGCAAAATAGTAAGGAAGACCGGCATATTTTTTTTAAAAAACACCAGCCTTTTCTTCCCTTTTTTCAAAATAGAACCAGTCTCTAATCATTTTGGTTAAAAATTCAGGTTTCTTATAATTTGTAGTTCTTGCTTATAATTATTAAAGAAGTGTGATTATTGTTCCTTTGAGCAGATACAATCAGTGTAGTTTCCTTGATTACAAACACGCCTGGGATTTAGCAAATTCATTATATAATGAGGCTATGTGTCTATCTAGCAGCCTCAAAAAGTTCTGGACATGAAACCCATTCAATTTTGAATATGTAATAATATGCCATGACTATATCGCATTATTTTTCCACCATTTGCAAATGCAGAGAAACTTAAAGATACTTTTGGATCAAACACAGGGTACATTAAAAACTATTACATTCATTTTTATTAAATTAATTTTATATCTGTATTTTAGACCAGTGGTTCTCAGTGGCTTTAGATTCAAGGCACTTCTTTGAGAATGCCAGCTCTTAGCTTTCATTCTGAGTACAGCGATATAATGAAGAAATGTTTCTGTTGCAAAGGATTCAGAAAGACCACAGTTCAGAATGCTTTTTACACTACGAGTTTATATTTGAAATATATGTTCATGTTGTCATTCATGATTACGGACCTAATAGTGCTAACACTGTGCAGCATCTTGCTGCACCATTAAAAGGATCTCAAGGCACCTTCGGGTGCTGTGGCAGCCCAACTGAAAGTCACTGCTTTAAATAATCACCAAGAAGGAGAAAGACTACTGTGGTACTGATTTACATACTGAATAGTAGACAGATGCAAGAAATATTTTGTTTTTTCTTTTCTTTCTTATTTCCAACTGAAATACTTTAGGCCCCATCTATACCTTACATTCATGCTATGATTATTAATGTGTTAACTGCAGCCTAAATGGCAAGGGTGGTATATGCAGACCCAGTCTAAGGTGTACATATACCCATATAAGGTATACAAGGCATAAAAATATTCTACATTTAGACTCCATGTATCAGTGGATACTCTGGCTGGGACCTTCTGATCCCTTGCGTCGGGCAGCCTGGCCAAAGGTACCCAGCATGGGGTTTTGACTATTAGTTGATTGTTGACTCCCACCGGACAGTTCTAGGGTCAGGTCAAAACCTAAGGTTCTCCAGGAACTGGGACTGAATCTGGAACTTGTCCCAGTGCAGTCTGGGCCCCAGCCAAAAAACGAATGATTGTAAGGCTGAGACTTCACCAGGACCAGCTTGAGTCCCTGGTGTGGTGCTGGGGCAGAAGCCACCAATCAGCTTGCTGTTGGCCCCAACCCAACTAATAATCACCTGATCTTCGGCCCAGGCCTCCATCTGCAAACACTCATTTTTCAATTTCTTGGAACAGAAAGAGTCCAACTGGGATCTGATCCCTTGATTCCAAAATCATGTCCCGTGCCATACCCCTGTGTAGCATGAAAGGATGTGCAATTGTTGGGATCAGGTCCCATGGCATTTTTACATGAAAATGTATCAGAGGCCGTAGTAAAATATCAATAATAAAGCAACACTAAAAAAGACCTTTCTTAGGTCTGTCAGTGGTGCATGTTTATGGATACATGAAATTGTATAATGTTCATGGATCCATGAACTCTAAGGCAGAACAGGCTTGAATTATTTGTCATAAAAGACAAAAAAAGAAGGGCTGTTAACTTCACAGCTACATTTCCTACTTTTTTGTATTAAAAGATGGATTAATAAATACAGGTATAAAAAAAGCCTGGTGTCAAAAAACCCCAGAAAAAAAGCAAGGGAAGGCACGGTCCTGTATCATGCCCTGAGGCAACTAGAGTCTGGGGTTCACCAAAAAGACATTTTGGTACCTGGCACTGCCTGTTCCACATTGAGTGGGCATGGCCTGGCTCAGTGCAGGGTTGTGTACCTTTGGACAGCATGGGCTGTCACCTAGGGCCCAGCACCACTCACAGGGACCACACCTGACTGTGCCAGGAGGGTGCTGAGTACCCCAATGGCTGCTGCTGCTGCTACTGGGTGGCTGTGGACTGTGCAAGTGGGAGGGGCGTGTGCCCTGAGGGGGCATGTGTGTGGTGTGGGGGAGAGATGTGGGCTCTGTGTGGGGCACGTGGACCATGCCCCCCACAGGGCCCAGTGGCGGAAACTGGCTCTGAGGGAGGGGAGGCAGTCAGTGTGCTGTGCGGGGGATGCTGCACCCTGTTGGGGGGCAGGAGACACACCCCTCCTAAGCAGTACCCCCAACCAGTCCCCCACACCCAGTCCCCCCACAATCCACCCACAACCTCAAGCCACCTCCACAAACCCCTTATCCACATACCCAGGAACAAGCCCCAAACCCCGACAAGCCCCTGACCCCCCACCCCCAAATCTCACTCCCACAAACCCTACACTCATCCACAAACTCCTCCAACCCCCACTCCAAATTGCTTTACACTTGTAAATAATTCAATAAAAATTTCCCCAACTCATCTCTCTATATAGTGGCATTTCATTTTAATAGCAGAAAAACACTATTTTGGGTATTTTAATGAGAGAATTTGGATTCTTTATGAGAATATTTGCAATTTTTAAACATCAAACACCAGGATCTCTGCTGGTGAGACAAGTGGTGAGACCTGGGCAGAGGAGCCTGTCCAAGGCCAACACTGGGGACCCAGCTGGAGGATAGACAAGGTGGCTGACCTCTTGGCCATTTGGAGCCAAGACGACACACTTTGACAGATCAAAGCAGGCCACTGCAAGGAGCACATCTTCTGGTTGATAGCTGCCTACACGTCATTCGGGAGCACCCCATCTGGGTCTGGCAGGCACGCAGCCATGGGGCCACAGGTTGAAGGGGGAAGATGCTGTCACAGGTGGCAGCAGCCCCCACTGCCAGACTGCTGCAGTGGGTAGAGGGTGCAGGGGCCACCCCAGGTTAGGGGTGCTTCAGCAGTCTAGCTGGCACAAGGGTTTGTGTCCCCAGATACCAACTGGCTGGGTTTCAGAAGCTCCAGAGTCTGTAGCCCTGAGCTGCTTGCCAGGGCAGGATTTTATATTGTTGGGGCCAGCACAGGGCAGTTTTTTATACTGCTGGGGCCAACACAGGTGCTGGGCCCAACACAGGTGCTGGGCCCCACCTCGATCTCCCCTTGGCTGCAGATACGGAAGGACCTGGATAGGGTCATGTTGCCCCAATTGGCACAACTTGCCCCACACCAAGGTGATTGTTCAGGCACATGCACTGAGACAAAAATCCCGAGCACAAGTTTGTGCTGCTCCTATTTGTGAAAGTGCACATGCCATGAGTAGTTATTTGTGTGTCCCCAGGTGAGTCTATCTAGAAGAGTTTTAAAGTGCTGCTTTAAATTTTTCTGTGTGCTTTTTATGGATCTGGTCAAATATTGTCAACTGAGAAGTTAATTGACTGCATATTTTAACTGGTTAAACAATATAGCAATTTTACAAAAAAAACCCTTACGTTTTGTAGTTTTCTTGACAAAAAATGATTGTAATTGTTTTTACCCATTTCTTAATGGAACATTTGTGCTTTTTCTGTGTATTATTTGGATCTAGCAATTTTCTATAATTTCTGACCAATATTTGACTGGTCACTTGATTGAACTTTATTTGACCAGTTAAATACCTAACCCTGTGTGTGTATACTCCAGCAACCCCAACAAAGGATCCATGTGCTAATTAGTACCCCACTCATGACTGGAACTAGTTGTTGTAGTCACTGGCAGTCCTGGGATCCTCCAAAAATTTATATGCAGATGAGATGCAGGGCAACCTGGTTCAGCTCCACCTTGTGGAGGGCAGGGCTACAGTAATCATGTGTCAGGGGGACAGAGGGATCCTGGGTGAACTGTTTGGGGCCCAGGTTGGTAATGTTTGCCAGGCACTTAAGGCTGGTGAAGAAACAGGAATTATTGGAAATGGGAGAAAGAATGGCACAGCTCAGGTGTGAAAGTGGAGAAGAAGTTAAAAACTTTACTGGAATGTCTTTCTCTTCACCACATAGAAGGGTGAATTCCTTCTCCATTCCAAGGTTAATCAACTTTCAACCTGCAGAGTTTATATGATTTTCCAGTTGTTGGAATCACACATATCAAAGCAAAACAAGGAATGCTTTATTGTTTTCCCAGCAATATTCTGTTTTGTAAAAAGTCATCAAATATCAGTGTTAACATATTTTCCTAGACTAATGGATCTTGCACACAGGTAAATAAAATACCATTTTTCAAAATATTATAGGATGTATTTCTCTTAAAAATAAGCCAATGAATTTTAATCGTTTGAAATAAAAATGCTTTTTCTAAAAATATGTTTTTTAATTCACCATTAAAGATTTTGGTCCTTTACAACAGACCACACATGTCAAATGGGGTATCATATTCACTATTTTATTTTTCTGTTTTATGATAGCTGGAAAGTTTATTTCATGACCAGACATTGGAAGCTGTTTGGTTATGCATTGCCAGTAAGAAAATGCATCAGTCTTCATTATAGTAACATAACACCACATTTCTAAGTTTACGAACCATGGCTTTCTCTCCTCTACTGTCCTTGGAAAGTCTGGTGCTCTACATTCTTATTCTAATTTATGAACTACCTATATTTTCATGTCTTTCCCTTCAGCTACTACAAAAAATTATTTAAAAAACAAAACAAACCCCAAGATTCCGTCTATGTATCAAGATAGGAACAGAAATATATCCACAGGGATTAACACCTGAAATAGTGAACTTCAGAAGCTTATTAATTTGGCCATTATGATGTCAATCAAAGAAAGGGGCCACTGTCACCACTCTGAAGTTCAGAATCAAATCCAAAATTAAAGAGCTTCAGACCTGGTGTATCTAGTTAAACTTCCTCCAATCAAAAAGCCTTCATTTTTCAAGAGCCTGAAAATTTGGTCTGCTCAACTTGAGACACCTTGAGAGAGGTCATTTTTAGAAAGCACTGAGTAGTACGGGTGTGCGAAATGGGCCCGTATTCGGTTCAGGTTCAGCCCAAATTGGGGACAGTAATTCAATTTGTTGATTCAGAACACTGTCCCAATTCGATTCAGCTGAAGATCTGGTGATGATTCAGAGAAACAGCAATTCACCCACAAACACAGTTTTAAATGTTTTTTCTACATACCTCCAGATATCAGGCGTGGCTTGTGAATGCAGCTATGGTGGGGCAGATGGAGTACCTAAGAGGAGCACACAAAGCAGTAGATCCCCATGTCCCACCCCCCCAACACCAGCCACTGAGCCAGGCAGGGTGGGGTCCCCCACGACCAGGAAGTGGATTGGAAGTGCTTCTGATCCACTTCCGGGTCCGCTGTCAAGTGTGCTGGGTACCCCCTGTGCTCCTGTGGGATGACCTATCCGCTCCACCATCTCAGCGTTCATGAGCCGCTCGGTAGCTTGAGGTATGTAGAAAAAACATTTGAAGGTGTGTTTATGGCTGAATCGTCAAATCTTTCCAAATCAATTTGGAGGGTTCTGATTCAATTCAGAGAGATTAAAGGGTCTCCTGATTTGATTCAGATTTGGCAATTCAGCTGCCAAATCAGGCTGAATCGAATCAGTGACTGAAGCTTCACACAGCCCTACTGAGTAGCTACCATATAGAGTTGGAACTTGTTTCAGGTAGTGCACCCAAGAACTTAAAACATTGGTTATAAGTAAGGCAGAAGTTCTCACATAAGCTGTAACTCACAGTTGACTAAGAAATAAAAAGCCAGTTTTTAAAACCTCAATTGAAAGAGAGATATGGAAATAAATGCACAATGGCTTCTTAGTTACAATGTAGTTTGTCATTTGAACATCCCAAGGCACTTCACACTTTGCAGATTATCAGCATACTCAGCCAGAAGCAACATTAACCAGAAAGAGATCCTTAATCTTACAATTAATACCTCCCCTTTATTAATTAATCTACCCAATGGGTAAATATTCTACCCACTGGGACTCTCCAATGTCCCATGGGTAGAGTACTAAATAATAGGTAAATATTTTGTCCCTGCAGAATGACAGACAGAGTGCTAGACAGAACGGAAGGATTGGAAAAGGGACCAGTGTGGCTGTTAAAGGATAATTTACTTTGACAAATAAGATAGTAGAGTCCTGTGAAATTACCACTAAACATAAAGAAAGGCTATTACAAGGCAGATAAATTGTGCAAGCAACAAGAGCCAGTGCATGTGAAAAGCCTGGCACAGAAAAAATTGTTACACTGGTCTTAGTGAAAGGTGAAGGATGATTTCTACCTCTGCTTGTATGTGTATGCATAGATGCAACCCACGTACGTGCAGATCTTTTTATACATACCCATGCATAGAAATATATTGTGCATGTTGAGCTGCTCATCTAATTTTGAAGATACTTCATTTCAGTCAAATAACCTTTAATTCCAATAAGAAATTCTTAAAAGAAAGAACAAGCATCTCATTTTAGAGTCGAGAAAACCTTGAGGAATTCTGAATCCTGCAATTGGGATTGAAAGAGGTCAGAAATTAAGCCTATTTGAATTTGCTGACCCTGATTAAAGTTTTCAACAACTTCTGAACCCAACTCTTGGACAAGTTAAGAACTTCATAATTTTTCTTGGACCCATTTGTTCTGAGATAACTTCATCCTATTTTCTAATGTAGGCAGAAGTCCTTATAGTTACCTTTAACCATTAAATTCCTAACCCCCAATAAAATACTAACATGAATATACTTGTCACTCTCATTCTTGTCTTATATTCACATACTAGGAAACATCATTAAATACATTGTCTATCATCAGACTGCTGCAGAAAAGCAGCCTGTGTTCAGTCACGGAAACTAATTATGAATTCATTTAAATGCAGCTAACATGAAACATGACTATAAAACACATGGCCCATATGGGGCAAACGGGTTCATGGAAACCTACTGTAAGGATAGGTTAATGTATCCCATCTGAATAAGATATTCAGTGCCCATTGAGCACAGTTCCCCATAGCACTGATTCTTTTTCAAGTCATGGTAAGCCACCCCACTGAATACATTTCATGTGCCTCCTCACTCCCTGAGGTGATGTAGGGCAGTGGAGCAGTTCTGGGGGAAATAACCATTGAAGTGAAACCACTTGAGGGAAATTATGAGACCTTATGGTCACAACGTTCAACGATGTGTAGGTAACACCTGACTCTCTCCTATATTCATTTCTAACACAGGTAGCAGTGTTATCCAGCTAGTACAGTACCTACCCAACATTAACAAGTGAATGACGAACAACTGTTAAAACTAAACCTGAGCAAAACGAAGGTAAGAAACAATGCAAAGCAATGGTAATAAAACATTTTGAGCTAGCCAGAACCATAAGGCGAGATCCTATTCTGTTCTACACGATTCTACCTCCTGGACACCTCAGTGGCATTTAGGCAACTAAGTGTGATACTATTCCCGTGTTCAAGTCCCTGCAAATCCATTGATTCTTCTACTTTTGCAACACTGCTTCATCTTAGTCTTAATGCAACCTAGTCTTAGCTGTACCTCTAAGTCACTAACATACCTGGGAAGAACCCATCCACCTTTTGCATCATGATTTTTTACTGACTTATGGCAGAAATAGCTTGTGCCTTGCAGTACTTAGTTCCCTAACAGGAATATGATCTGGCCCATACTATTTTCCTTTAATGATTGTTAATACACAATTTGGTCCCTAGCATAAGAGTCTTTCTGGAATTCCCTGTGTCTAGGAGATTACTTAGATACTTATACTGGAAAATACTTTTTTCCAATCAGCAAGTAGCAAATAGACTGCATGTAACCCGAACTATGACAAGATGACATGGGCACATTGGGCAAGAAGATGGAGCTTGAAGAGATGCTCTTCAAACACATGATTTGATAAGTAGAGAAGAAATTGCCTATTTCTACTCTCTGAATGCAACCTGTAAAGGAGGGATTTCTCTGACTCAATGCTTCCAATTATTCACTGATATATTTTCAAGATGAGATTAGCACAGAATGATTAATGGTTTTGAACATTAAAAGAAAGATCTAATATTATGGGAACAGAGTTCCTCCACTCATCAACAAAGAGGGAGGTTATAAATTCCACATTAGTCCTTTCCATTCTTTGTATTAGCCTGACTGTGGAAGCTGTGGGATTTTTGTGAGGGACAAATAAGATTATATATGATTTTCTTTTCCAGCTATAACATTTTTCTTGCCAATAGATGGGATCAATGAACAGTTTTACTAGCAGTTTTTCCCCTTCAAAACCATTGGTTTGACATGGTTTTAAGAATGCTTTTTACTGGATTCAGATAAGAGAAGTAAGTATTAATAATCCCATGTTATAAACAGGCAAATCAAGTCACAGTTAAATGACTTAAGCATCTTTCACAGGAAATGTGTCACATAAGTAGGAATATAACCTAGATCTCCTGCTTTCACTTTAAACCATAAGACCAACATTAGATATAGAGGCTTAAGCTATTGTGCCCACAGCAGTTTGCCCACATTGAATCATATATCATTATGACATATCATAAAATTTAGCTGGAAATTGTTAACAGCTACAGTACCAGGTGGTCAATAGCAACACTTTAGGAGGACTCTGAGGAGTATACCTTGATTAATAGATGCAATCAAATATGGAACATATGAGTGACAAGAAGACCCTTATCTAGACTCCAAGTTTAGAAGACTTTAATTAATTACCTATTCTTCTGGGCTGGGGGAGAAAAAAATAAAAGGATCAAGGATTTCCCCCCCACCCCCTTAACCCCATTCATTCACTCTATTTGACTAACCCTGAAAGTAAAATGTGACTCGTGCTTGTGAATGATCAAAACATAATTCCACTTTCCAGTTCTTATACCATCTATTAACTAGATTCACTGGTCTTCAGTATTCTCCAGCAAATGGCACTTCTCTAAGTGCATGGCTTCTAGAACTAGAAATAGTACAGCCACATCTGTAGGGCACTTTAAGGGCACTACTGAACAGGAATGTTCTCATTTTAAGGAGAAAAACCTGGATTTTCTCCTTTAAATGAGAAAAGAAAGGAAACTGGTGGGTTTCCCCTTGCAGGTTAGCAGAGTTCCAGCCTGCAAGGGACTCGGAGGAGTAAGAGGAGGGCAGCCAGCAAGGGGCACCATGTGTATGCATGCATGTACACATGCACATGGCCATCAGGCAGTCTGAAGAGCAGCTCTCTCAGGTAAGTCTAGTTGCGGGGGATGGAAATTGGGGCCCCCATAGGGAGTAAGGGAAGGAGTTGAGCAAGGCTGGGCCTGGGGCTGCTGCCTAGCCCAGCCAGTACATGGGGCTTGGGGCTACAATGTGTGGCCACAGGGTCCGGCTGGGGAGTGCAATGGGGCGACAGGTGGCTCATGCAGGGGCAGAAGGTACTGGCTCACCACTGCGCATAGTCCTGGGGGGCATGATTTATGCACAGGGCAGGGGCAAGTGTGGGCTGTATACTCCAGCTCCATGCCCTGCTACCCTGGCCCCAGGATCTTCGTGGCCCAGCAGGCAGGACCTAGTGTGTTAGGGCACAGCAATGCAGGGAAGCTCAGTGCCACCACCACAAGCACCTTGCCACCCAGGTGAGATGCCCCCTTCTTATGTGGTGAGGCATCTCGGGGCTCTGTGATAATGAAAATTACCTTGAACAAAGGCAGAAGCAGGGCCTTAGGATACAGGTGGCAAAATTTTCTTCCTCCTTGTAGAATTACAAAGATTTATTTATTTTTTTAAATCAGCTAAAATTTGGTATCTTCCATATCAGATAACAAATTTTACCACCTGTAACCTGAGACCCTACTCCAGCCTTTGTTCAAGGTAATTCACATCATCACAGAGCCCAGAGACACCTCAGCACAAGAGATTCCTGCCCCGAAGAACATTCCATTTTTTAATCTTCTGTGAAATACGAACTATCATAACCAGAAGAAAATATAACTACATCATGCTTGCCACCAAACAATTTTGAGGTAAACAGACTATTCCAATTTTTCTCTGAGCCTAACCTGCATAAAAGGAACTGTTCCAAACTTAAGATTTTAACACAACTTTAACTATCCTATGAAATATGAACTTTCATTTCTACCTAGGAAAACTTTTACAATCACTTCTCCTTTGCATGAAGAAGGTTGCTTGTGCCCAAAAGCTTGCATTAAAGACACTTTATTGGAAAAATATAGTTGGTCTAATAAAAGATATCACCTCTATCACAACTTCTGATTCCTTTTGCCTCTAGACCAATATGACTACAACCTTAGTGACTGAGGCACTGGTAGGCTTCCATATTGTTTTAAAATTGTAAATATATAAATAAAATATGTAAACAAAACACTGTATTCAACTGATACCTACTATACATACATATATACATTTTAGCGGTGTTTCATTTTAATCACAGAAAAATGCAGATTTGGGGGGGGGGTTAATCAGAGAATTTGCAATTTTAAAACAGAGAAAACCCAGATCACTGTGATGAGTGACAGTGCCAAATAACTTGTCTTGTGCTAATTAACTTGTCTACATCACTGCATGGATACTAGGCCTGTACGAAGCAGCTAGTATTCATTTTGGATTCAGATTCAGCCACTTCGGGGGACAGTGATTTGATTTGGTGATTCGAATCACTGTCCCAAATTGATTCGGCCAAATCTGATTTTGTGATTTGACGGCTGTCGAATCAGCCAGATCTCTGAATCAAGCAGGCCCCATCCCCCACCTGCTCTCCCAGCCCTGGCAATGGCTGCTTCTCCTGGGCCCAGCATCCCGGCATTAAAAAAAAAAAAAAAGCCCCACGCTCACCAGCTCCTGCCAGGCAGACAGCAATCCCTGCTGCTCCCCACTGCCCCACGCTGCAGGGGAGGGCTCTGCCATGAGCCCCCAGA
>NW_017729000.1:27388363-27412619 GCF_001723915.1 Gavialis gangeticus
AAAATAAAAAATGAGTTGTGGGAAACTGTTCCTATTGGGATACAACATATTTGTTTGAGAGGGATGGGGGTTTGTTTGTTTTGGTTTTTAAGTGCTGGGATGCTGAGGCAAGGTGGGGCAGCCATTGACGGAGCTGGGAGAGCAGGTGGGGGTCATGGGGCAGTCAGGTGGGATGGGGGAACAGGCAGGGGATGGGGCCTGGTGGGGGTCCCCCCATGGACCCCCTCCCCCCTCTTCCAGCCCCTCCTCCCCACCCCCTACTTACCGGCATGGAGCCCGGGTCCAGCTCCCTGTGGCAGTAAGCAGGGACAGCCTGAGTCTCCAAATATTTCCTAAATCTTTTCTGAATCAATTTGGAGGCTTCAAAATCAATTTGGACCTTTTTATAGGTCTCCCAATTCGATTCAGATTTGGAGATTTGGCTGCCGAATTGGGCCACCTCTCCTCCAAATCGAATCAGCACCCAAAGCTTTACACAGCCCTAATGGATGCAGTTGCCTTGCTTCTGATTTAGGGAACCATTCTCCTGGTGACACCCTTCTGAAGCACAGTAGATTTCCAGTGTAGATAGCTTAATTATTTCTAAATAATAAATGTTGGGGATGGATAGGTGTTAATTCGACAATTAATGCACAAACGATAAGAATACAGAGCAACTAGGACAGCCCAGATATTTTGCAAACATTTAAAGCAGGAGAAGACCCAAGGCAAAAATAAATTTCCTGTTCCAGGCATGGTCAAACCTGCCACATATTAGAATATTCAGGTCTGGGCACAACAATATATAAAGCTTAATCGCTTTCTTCCATAGTAAACAAAACTGGGAGTCATAGTACAGCTTAATAAAAGTGGTGAGACACATTTTAACTGGGAGATCACAGGGCCTATTAAAACACTTTGAAAGTAATAAAACCAAGCCATTTTAGGAGAAAAATAAATTACTAAAAGGAACATTTTGTGTCGTATAAATACAACAAGCAGCAGCCGGGAGTAGAATAAGCTATTTATTTCCATTCATTAGAAATGACTGAAGAACTCATTTGTGGTTTGGCTTGAGTCCATCTCGCATAGGTTTCATGGTTATTCCTAACTTGCAAAAATAAATAGCTTTTTCTACTCCCCACTATGACATATTTAGGGCCAGACACTATCTTTCAGAAAATGCTTAAAAGTGGCCATTTTGCCTGATTATTGCATGCTATAATTTATTATATATATTTATGAAGGTGCCTATCTCTGACATATTCATACTTCCTTTACATTATTAAATGAAAAATAAGGGTATTTACCTACAGAGGAAACAATCTGTACCAATTTACTTCAGATAGAATTGGGAACTTACCAATACAGTGACTGCTTTCTGTAGGGGAATACACAACATGAGTTACCACCCAATGTTATAGAAAAACAAAGTAAAACAAGAAAAAAAATGCATCCTGTAACAGGACTCCAAAATATAGGGGCAGATTTCTTTCAGAAGTGAACTATGGTATAAGCAGAAGACCAGCACTGAGAATCCCTAATGTCTCTTCAAGACAAACAGCAAAAGTGCCTGGTATTTAGGGTAAGAGAAAATACTGTAAAAAGTGTGACCTTGAATTAGCAGAGAGACCAACAAAATGACTTACATAAGAGAGGATGAAAGCATTGATTCCTTTTCACAACACATGATCCAAAACAAATGCAAACAAAATCCTAGAAAATTATGTCCTTTCAAAAAAGTACTAACATCACTCAAACATATGCTCAATGGTCACCCAGATCTTTATATGAAACTAGATTAGAAAATCCTCAGTCTTTCAAAGTCTCTCACATGCCTCCAAACCACACAAGTTTCATTATAAACATCTTTCTTAAAATCCGATTTTCCTAAATAGGAATTACATGATTATGCCAAAAACCAGGGATGCCAGCATACTGCCAAAATGTATATTCTGAGACGGATTATCCCAGAAAATATATTTTTAAAAAGTCACATCTCAAATATGTGGAAAATTCAAGAGAAAATAGTTCTCTCTGGGTTACTCAATAGTAGAGAGAAGACAGTGTTGGTGAATCTATCAACAGGGTCACAGGATGAACATTAGAACACAATGAACAAAAAATGTAACAGAATCCAGAGCTTGAAACCTGGATAGCTAAAGCATTTCCACTAACACTAGGAAGGTGTTAGATAAGTGTATGTGGCACTTTGTCTGATCAATTAGTAGCCAGTGCTAGCATCAATTATTTATATTGGGTTTTTTGTAGTTATTTACACCAAGTCAGAACACTCTACATATATATTTCTTAAGGCCCTGAAGTGGCATGCAATGAAGGCTGTAGCCTTTTCTATTATGTTAATTAGCTAATTATGATGCTTGGTTTTAAGCCTTGACAGTTTGCCCAGATAGACACTGCACCACGACAGAGTACAGAAATCCAGGTGAAAACAGCTGCAGCATGCCTTTCAGTTCACTTGTTTTCTGCCTCCTGACAGCAAAAGACAATGTGATAAAATAGGATAAACTGACTTCAGAATCATGGAAATCCAGCTGTGCTACCAGCTAAATTTAAGGCCTCAAGCAAGTCAGTGAAATGTCAATTCTTCAGTTTTGCTACCTATTTTCAAAGGAGTTAGTCATCTTTATGAAGAATTAAACATTTTTCAGATGAGAGACAGCATGTAAAGAAAAAATCTTAACATGAATTTTATTCAAAGTTTACTTTAAAGAAAATGATCATTATTTAAACATTTTCTTTTTCATCAGACAAAATTATTCCGTGTCAGTTGATACATTTGTGAAGTACTCCAAGAGGTATTAATCCATAAAAGGTCAACAAAAAATGTTATATTTGATATTTGGATATCCAATTTACTTGACCATTATTTATTTTTTTCTAATTTTGTATTGCCACATTAACTAAAAGGCCATTTTCCAAAAAGGATGGAAGACCTCTGGCTTTAAAAGCTATTTATTTTGTTGTATAACTGTACAACAACAAAATTCCTCTAAAGAGGTAAAGTCATGTAATACAAACAGTAACTAAATTAAGAATTAAACATCATCAATACTGTAGCTGAAGTCACATTGGTATAATAGCTATTGAAGACTTAAAAAATCCAAAAAAACCCAACATTCTGGCAGAGTGAACACAACAGATGTTCAGCCTGCAGCCACTCCCTCTTCCCTGCTCCCCTCACCTTCCTGAGACCAGGGTAATCCCAGTCTGAGGAAAACATAACCTGCTCCAGTCCTGCTGCTGGAACAGTGGGGTAAAGTTTTCACACCAGGGACTAAACTCAACAGCACAGCTGCCACCCACACTATGCACTGGGGGGGTCTGGTGCAAGGAGTAGGCAGTGGACTTAAGGTGCTATTGCCTCCACTCAGCTTCCAAGAGCCAAATAGACGGAACAGCGAGGCAAAGCCCCTGACCTGCTGCTTACTCCAGAGCCCCTGAAATGAGAAGGAAGCAGGGACTAGCTGATGACTGCTCCCCTTCTCCCCACCCAGTTTATGGGAGGGGTGGGAGCAGTTGCCCTCCAAGCCTTCTCCAGATCAGAGTGACCTCAGTCTGTGGAAGGCAAAGCAGCCTTTCCCCATGGCTCCACTTCTCCTGGTCCCTGGGAGGAGTTGAGCCAGGGGAAAGCATGTAGACATTCAGTCTCCTGGGAGAAACTCTCCTAGAAGCAATTTCTATCTCATTGTAATCTGGATATTTTTCTCCTGGAGTAGCCATTTTTACCCTGGGAGAAAAAGCTGGAATGTCTGTATACATGTGGTTTCTACCAGACGAGTAGCGATTCCCCCAGAACAAAAAGACTGAACATCTGCATGTGGCCAAAGAGATGGGTAATTTCTATTTTTTGGGGGGTGGGGTTGGTTTCAAGGCTTGAATGGGGGTGGGAAATGGAAGAGATGGCATAAATGAGTGTAAATAGAGGGTTCCAAGCACCTGACTGCTAAGATAAAAAGATATATATTGTGGGGGGAGGGGAGAATCAAGTAAAACGCATTGAATTTAGAGTTAAATCTTCTCACAGTAACACTGTTTACTGCAATATATTATGTAATGCTGAGTTCCTGACCTTCTAGACATTTTTTAGGATGTAAAAAGATGTTGACAAATTAATAATCACATTTTTAAAAAGGGATATCTCCTTGTACAAAAATGTTTTAAAAAAAATCTAATTTTGCAAGATCAAAATTCAGTGTTCTCCTGATAAGAGTATAAATCTCCCATCCACCTTTGCCTCTTACCTGATGTTTGTTACTTCATATTTATTTTATTCCTCTATTTTCCCCTCCTAAAACATTTTTTATCTTGTCTATTTAGATAACTAGGTCTTATGGGCAACCACTGTTTTCTGTTTTGTTCCTAAGGAGCCTAGCTCAAAGAAGCCCTAAGCCTGATTGGGAGCTCTAGAGACAACTGCATGATTAACTTCATAATATTGGGTTTATTATTCAAAATTTAGAAGCATGGCAAATAAACCTGAATACAAAAAAAAAGACACCCCTCTCTTGTGCTTATATACCAGAGATGGGCAAAAAATGACCCACTGTCCGGATCTGGCCCACCAGGCCATTCTATCCAGCCCACAAGGCCCCTCCAAAATACAATTATTACGAGCCTGTGGCTGCCCCTCTGGAAGCCTGACATGGAGCACAATGGTATATAACTGGACAACTGGTGAGTAGGGAGAGGAGCTCCCGGCTGCAGTGCCAGGAGTCCTACATGGAATCACGGAGTCAGACCCAGCCAGCCCAGCAGCACATGCTCCTGGCTGCAGTACCAGAAGCCCCACGTGCTAGCATGGAGCCAACCTGGCCAGCCTGATGGAACATGAACCAGGAGTTGTGGGAAGTCAGATGCCATCGGGCTGGGAGGGCTCCATGCCACCACATGCAGCTTCCAGCACTCCTTCTGGGAGTTGCATGCCATTGGGCTAGCTTGGCTGGCTCCATGCCTCTACACAAGACTCCTGGCACTGAAGGTAGAAGATGTGCACCATCGGGTCAGGTCAGGCCAAGCTGGCTCCATGCCTCCATGTGCAGCTCCCTGCTGGAGTGCTGGAAGCCCCATGTGGAGGCAGGAAGCCAGTCTGACCTGGCACTGCACAGCTCCCGCTTGCACTGCTGGGAGCCACACATGCTGGCACAGAAGCAGCCTGGTCTGATTCAAAGGTATGCAGCAGCGGGCTGGGTCGGGCTGACTCCATGCTACCACATGTAGCTCCCAGGACTCAATCGGAACCATGCACTGCAAGGGGGATTCTGCCTGCCACAGGCCATGAGCATCCCAATGGCCTGCTGCATGCTGTTGCTGCCACTGGCAGTGGGGACTGTGTGCTATAGAGGCTCCACATCCACCCACAAACCCCACACATACCCAACCACACTTCCACTCCCACTCACAAACCCTGCACCCACCCACAACCCCCCAAACTGCACCCCCCCACACCCTTTCACAACACCCCAACCCTCCCCACAAACCCTACACCCACCCATACACCCCCATATCCCTTCACAACATCCTCCCGCAAACCCTTTACACAAAATATACAAGAGTAAGATTTTATTTTGAGTTATTAAGCAATCACCTCTATATACACTACACAAACACATGTAAATAAGACAAAATATTTTTGAAATAAAATTAAGACAGGTTATAGCACATATTTGATTTTTAGTATATGATTTGTTTCTGGTTCTAAGATGGCAAACCACCGTCCCAAAAGGAATACTTGTGGGGGGCAAGGAGAAGGATTTCTAGCAGCAGAGGTCAGGGGTTTACGGGTGGGACTTCTAGTCCCAAGATGGTGGTCAGGGCACCTGATAAGAGGTGGAGCTATCCTTGCTCCATTAGCAGCCCTCTAGCTGAAATAATTGCCCACACCTGTTATAAGTTATCATATGCTCCTTACAACTGTGATCATCCCACCCCACCCCGCCTTTACATACACTTGAGTTCCTAAGGTAATTTTAAACCAGTTAACCAAAGTAGGCAGTACTCAGTTCAAATTTGGCCTGATTCAGGGGACACCAATTCTATTAGCTAATTCAGATCACTGTCCCGATTCAATTCTGATCTGGAGAATCAGCAATTTGGCCATAGACACAACTTTATATGTTTTTTCTATGTACCTTGAGGTACCAGGTGTGGCTTGTGAATGCTGAGATGCTGGGGCAGATGAAGCATCCCACAGGACTGCAGGGGAGTCCCCTGTGTGCTTGGTGGTGGACCCAGAAGTGGACCGGAAGTACTTCTGGCATGGAGTCAATCCCTCTAATCAGCTGCGGGGGAAACCCAGGTGCCCCCCCCCCAGACCCAGAAGGCACCAGTTGCTGAGCTGGGGGGGCAAGGGGATCCCCCACGCTCAGTGGGAGTACTTCTGGTCCACTTCCTGCTCTGCTGCCAAGTACACAGGGAACTCCCCCATGCTCCCATGGGATGCTCCATCTGCCCCACCCTCTTAGTATTTATGAGCTGTGCCTGGTACCTTGAGGTACATAGAAAAAACATATAAAGCTGAGTCTATGGCTGAATAGTCAAATCTCTCTGAATTGATCTGGAGACTTCTGATTCAATTCAGAGAGATTAAAGGGTCTCCTGATTCAATTTGGATTTGGAGACCTGGCCAATGAATCAGGCTGAATCTTCTTCAAATCGAATCAGCGACCAAATCTTCACCTAGCCCTACTAATTAACTCCACTATAAGATAGTACAGTCCCCAACAGTACTGTCTCATAGCAATGTAATTAACTGTGCTGAAATGCACATGCAGACATTGATTGGGCAGGGCCAGACTCCTGGCTATCACCTAGCAGCAGGGTTAGCACCCTCATGCCCCAGCTAGCCCCACCACTACCTGCTGCCACCACCTAGAGCCAGAAGCTGACCTCCCAGGCTCCCCACCAGCCCAGGCCTGGTCTGCCCCAGCTCAAATTGCTGCTGCCCCAGGTACACGTGTAGACACTGCACCCACGAGCAGTTCACTCCAGCTCAAAGAGCTCAAAGAGTTAACTGCTTCACCTTAATTTCACATGTAGATGCAGCCAAGGAGAGATAAGTGGAAGTACATCACTAGGTGGTGGTTTAAAAGTATAGCAGAACTGCTGCATCATCTGGCCTGCTTTGTTCCAAAGGAAGTGCACAGTGAGGATGCGCACATTTGTGTCTTGTGACCCGGGGCATCTTTAATATTTCCTCCAACCAAAAATGATTCTAATGAGTTTGCATAAAATAACTGTACCTTTTAATGTTCAAACCATAAATGAAATATTTTCATCTGAGCCAGTCACATTAAACAGCATTGTAGATACCTACAATGAATTGTCTTCATCTTCCTAGATGCACTAACTTTGATCAGTCTTGATTTTCTTAAATAGTCCCTACCTTTTTCTTCTTTCTTTTAACAAATATAAAATACTGCCAGTGGCTTCCGTCTGTTCAGTGAAATCTATATTATCATTTTCCCTATTTAAAGAGTGAATGAATTTTTTAAAGAATTTGTTTAGTGCCCCATTTCCTGCCCAATATGTTCTAACACCTAATAGTGTTTTAATTTCTGAATAGTTTATGAAATAATCCTTGTGCATAAAATAGCTTAGAAATTATTAGTTTCTTTAAAAGAAATATTCCCAAGTAACATTCAATGTGTTAAATTTAAAGAAATAATGGTCAGCTCTGTTATGATTGCATTGCTGGTATTGGAAGTGACACTTTTCATTTAAATACAACACTAAATGTAACATTGTAGGCAAAACATGCACAACAGTTGGCTACTGTTTACTACAGACATTAAATTTAAAAACTTTAGCTTTTGTTCTGTTTAATCATAAACCACATTGTAATAGATTATTTATTTTTTAATACACAGGCCACATATTTAGAATACCAGTGTCTGTTTTCCTTTGACTGTTCGTAACTTCTGGGTATTTCAACGATCTTTATACTGCCAAAGTTAACCAAGATACTCCTAAACATGTCATTGACTACACTGTTAATTGGCAAAATGTTAACCAAAAGGTATTTGTACCTAGAAAATAAGCCTATTGGTCTTCTCAGTAAGCTTTCTGTCAACTTCTAGGAGATCTAAAATTTTTATTTATTTATTTACATGTAAAATGATTCTTCAAATCTAAGTTTATCTCATTTTATTTTACTCACGCTTTAGTACTGCTTAAAGATTATGATTTAAAAACAGGATCTTTAGGTTCACAATCCATTTTTCTCCTAGCTTATTTTCCTTCCAATGTTATCAACCTATACTCAATTTCTTCACAAGTTATTATTGTGAAGAAAGAATTATAATGTTGTTTTTTGTCCAAAAACCCTGAGAAATGACTCAGCATGCCATTGTGAATGTGAGCAGCCAATCAAACACAGTCTTAAAAGCGCTTTACTGCAAATGTGTCAATTACTCCCAAAACTTCCCAGAGAGGTATATATTAGCATTATTGTTTGTACAGTGCTAAGTGAAATGTAAGAGTGTTGTCCACACATTAATTTTACGCAGCTGCTAGAGCTCTTAACACCTGGACTGACCCCTGAAAAATATCTGAAACGTGGTCTAAGCACAGTCTAGGTAGCTTAAATTTATGCCACTGCATGGAGGTTTATCCCTGATCCATGTTACCCAACCCGTGTTACAATAGCGTGTGGCCACTCTCCACAGATGAGTCACCCTAGTAGCAGTCCTTCAGCATCACAGGATTCAGTGTCCCCTCTCCACCCTCCTGTTCTGGGTGGACATCTTTCCACCTTCTAAACTGTTCAGGGGGTGGTTCTGACTTTTCAGCGACCTACTGTCCCTGCTCCAGGAAGGAAGTCCTAGTTCATGGGGAACTGATCTGGCCCCCTGCCTTGTTTTCCCCATCACTCCCCTAGATCCCCACTCCCTATGACCTGGTTAGCCACATCAGGCAGTGGAGGCTCCTGTCCCCTCTCTGCTGTTGAGTTGCCCTTTGTGCCTGTGCGGTTGGGATGTGTAAGGCAAAGGATAGCTGTGGGAGGAAGAGGAAGACAAGACAAGAAAAGAATTCTAAAAACATAAATAGGATGGCTGGCAGGGAGAGACACATAGAGTACCCTTTGGTCTCTAAATGTCTTACAGCACCCCCATAAGGAGGTATTTGAGGGAGGGAGTGTGGAACATCAGAGGACTTCCAAGTAACAACTCACAGAGTTGTCTTTCCTCTGTGCAACTTATGACTATGGAGAGGAGAATGGGGGAGAAACTATCAACATTTGATCTTTCAAAATCATAACCCCACTGTCAGTCTGATTAGATGTAGTATGCCGTTTCCTTTTTGTTTGCTCTTGTACAAAAATATAACATCAAGCTTCAATATGAAGGGCTGCATCCACTTAAATTAATGCTTCCCCAGCACTTCTAGCAAACACACTGAACACCTATCTAAGAATGGAAATGTTCCTAGGATACCGCAATTTGTCAGTTATTTTTTAATGCCATTCTCCAACTGCAAATGAAGCAGCACCAGCAGCAGTTCATTACTGTTAAACACTTTCACTGATTCTGCTGCTCTGGGTTTCTCTGGCCTGCTGATTCCCAAGAAGTTCTCTAAAATGGTTCATTAATCTGTTAGAGACAAACTGATGCCTTCAAAGAAGCAATGTACTCCAGAGAGTACAAATCTCCCACAGATATGTTCCTATGAGCATTTATATATCATGGTGTAATACACCAGAGACTACATCCCGTACCTCAGACTAATGTTTTTCTTCCCTGTTTACATAGAATCCTTGTAGGAATAGACACAAAATATCTGGTTTAGCTCTACTTCCAGCCCAATAATATGTTGAATCTTGCAAACTTATGCAGAGATTTCATGAGGGTTGAACAGTAAAGAGCATGAAGACAGAAAAAGAAACACAGGAGCAGCATCTTCTCATGTAGGCTTTTTCCAAGGTTTTAAATACGTATTTTTTTTCTTTTTACAGAAGGTTCTGGGCTTATTCTCTCTGAAATGTCACATGCTGCAAAGCGCTGACAGTACCAAAGTAAAAGGACAATTTTAAGTATCATTTCTTTCATAGTGATGACAAGTCTGTTGAAACTGATAGAAAGTCCAGTTTGCATACCAGCCCAGCATTTCAGCAAAGGGAATACATTGTGTGTGGGTACTTCCAAGAGAATAAGTGATGTATTCACATGAAAAAGAAATGCATGTGGATTATTCTTTAGAACATAAAATTTGCAAAGAACAATAAAGTTATTTCAGGTGGGAAACTGTTATATATTTATGTAAATGTCATATCCATGTTAAGTATGCCTTGACTTATTTATAGAGGTGTACTTGGTTTGCCCCTATAAATAAGGATACATCCCTACCAATAAGTAAAAAAGGACAATTTTCTTGCCATTTTCCAGTTGGTCTAATAAAAGGTATCATTTTGGAACCAAGAGTTCAAGTTTTTTGTATCGACTTATTTATGATTTTTATGAGGCAAAACCAGCACTGGAATTATGCCAGACTAACCCAAGGCAAGGTCCATTACCTTGTAGAACAGAAGGTCAAAAAGCAAGCTCTATTAGTTTTATTAACTATATTTAAACATTGAATTATATCAACATTGAAATATAGTTGGTATATACATAGTTTGGGTGTGTACAAACGTGCACACCAGTAGGAAATCTGTAATGTTCAGATAGATTAGTGGATCTTTATTCATTACACCAACTTTTATAATCATCGAGCATTAGTGAGTATGGGCATACACAAACCTCACCCCCCTCCAACACAGATGCAAAGTGAGAGTGTGCTATGATGCAAAGCCAGTGATTAAGAAACCCTCCGACCCTGCACACCGAAAAAGCTCTAAAAGTATTCTCTACACTGCTTACCAACCTGAACACTGGGCAGTAGGGCTGCATGAAACTTTGGCAGCTGTTTCATTTTGGAGGTGTTTTGGCCTGTTTCAGTGCCCGAAACCCTGAACCCAAACCAAAATGGAAGGCTCTGAAACATTTCCGAAATGGAACGAAACCATCTGAAACGTTTCAGAAAATTTCAGAGTTTTGGAGCTGGCCTTACAGGGAAACAGAAACTAAGAAGAGGGAAGGAAAAGGGGAGGAAGGACTGCTCTGATATTGACATCTATAGCTGTCCAGTGTCTGCAATCTGTCCATGAGGTCCCTTCCAATCCCAGTGCTCTGGGGGAGAGGTGGCAGCCTGCTGTCATCCCGTGCACAGATCCAGGGGCACGTGACTCCCGGGAGGAGTCTGGTACAGCCCCTTAGTCCTCTCAGGGGGTTCAGACCCCTGGATCTGCACGTGGGATGACAGCAGGCTGCCTCTGCCGGCTGAGGCCAGCGCCAGCACCCAAGTCTGCTCAGTGCAGCCCGCATTGATCACCGGAAAAAAACCCAGTGCTGGTGCTGGCTTCAGCCACCAGTAGGAGCCTGCTGTGTACCCACATGCAGATCCAGGGGCCCACACCCCCTAGGGGAGGAGTCTGCCACAGCCCCACAGCCCTCCTGGGGGGTGGGGTGCGCAGGCCCCCAGATATGCACACAGGATGACAGCATGCTGCTGCTACTGCCTGGGGCAGCACCAGTCTTCCCAGTGGTCCCAGCAGCAGCAGCCTGCTGCCATCCCATGTGTAGATCTGGGGGTCCATGCCCCCCAGAAGGAGACTGGCACAGCCCCAAAGCCCTCCTGGGGGGCGCAGGGCCCTGGATCTGCGTGCGGGATGACAACATGCTGTCGTTGCCAGCAAGTGATTTGAGTTTTGCTTTGAACAGTTTGATGTGCAGTATCACAAAAACTCCTGCACCTATCTCCTTGAAAATTAGCAGGCTTTTCATGCCCTCAGAAGGGGCTACCATCCCTGCAATTTTCATCCAAATCAGGCAAGAAATGACAAAGTTATAGGCATTTTAGTGATTCCCCATTATGGCCTATGGCCAAATCACTGAAACAGCATAGAAACTCCAAAACAGACTCAGCTGAATGAAAATGGAACAGTGATCCAAAACACTGAAGCGATAACTATCCCTCCAAAATGGCCATATCCAGAACTGAATTGAAACATAGCCATTTTGTACAGCCATACTGGGCAGATATCAGTATGTACAGGAATAGTTAATTCAGCATGGTAGAATAGACCACCTGATCCTTTTATTATCCTAAGTTCTCTATGAATTTTGCTTCCAATATAATTCTGGATCATATTTGGCTGAACAGATTGTTGTAGCATTGTGCTAACATTATATACTGAAAACCCATAGGAAACAGAGTAAAAAACATTTAGCATGCAGGTCAGCAAGTTTTATACATATTGTAAAGCATAGAAAACCCTTTTCCTCCACATGCCCCCAAAACAAACTCCTCCCTTTCCCCAAATGTATATGCTTATCTCCTGCAAAATGTCATTTGTTATATTACTATTACTGTCAATTTTATCACTGTCTTCCCAATGACTGGAAGAGCCATATGGTCATAGCTACTGTTACTGTGAAACAAAGACTGAAAATAGAAGTTCATATTAGTCTATATTGCTTATTTTATATTTTTACTTGTTAGTGTTGCTTGCTGTGGAGCTGGCGGAAGTCCTTTGATTGAAAAATATTCCTGTTTCATTTAAGCAAAACTCGTTATACAAAAATGTTAATTTCAATGAAAAATATCAACATAGAAGCAGGAAAACCTCTAAATGAATGGTTTTTGTTTCCAAAACTTAAATAAAAAATTGTTTTGGTAGAAAATGTCCACGTCAAAGCAAAATTTAACCAACATTTTTCCAAAAAAATGTTATATGAAGTTGGCAAAAAAAAATTGGTCCATTATAGTTTTCATATTTTCATCTTTTCTTCCTGATTTGACAATTGGGATATTGGAATTTTCCTCAAGACAAAGTCCATTGATATTGATAATGTTTTCCTCGGTAGAGATGAAAAACAAGCTGACAACAAGACAGTTTGGTTGATGTATTCGAAATGAAAATACAGGTTGGTGCCTCATCCTCCTGAAGGATAAAGTTCTTCAAGCAAAGGGTTTGCAGACCTGGACCCTATTTCATTTTAGTCTTCCTTGCTCTATATAGCTCATAATACCCTTCTAACAATGGAGGTTGATCTTATATGTGAAAGAAAGAACTTTTAAACTCTCAGCTAAGAATCCATTTGTAGAACCATTGTACTGTAGGTGACGGCAATCTAAATAATCTTTGAACACTCAACTATATCAGTTTGCCTTTACTTATTCTTCCCTTTCTGTCTTTATTGTACAGCTATCTGACATCACCAAAACATCCTGCTCTATTTAACACTTCATACTCATTCACATTTCCTTTCAGATTATTGCCTTGATAATTCTTTCTGGTCTCCTCTCACTAACCATATACCCTTAACATGTCTGAGATACTACAAAACTAATCAGTTAAAGTGGTTTTAGAGTTGATATGCTTTGTTCCTTCTTTTTTAAGACCCTCCCTAATTATGAGTCACCAACACCTTTTCACTGCTAAAACTTTCTCTTTTATCCACAAGCTCTTCTAATTTCTTTCTTTTTGGAAAACTTTTCAGTTGCTCTCATTTTTGTATATCAATTCACAGGAACATACTCCAACAATTCAAGCTGATAAGAAGCCCTCTGGATATAATCTCAGGTTTTTTTCAAATCTATTTCTTTCTCTAAATTTCGGTATCTTTCCCATAGCTGAAGCCTGGCTTGTAGACTTACTGTTTCCTAGAGCCCCATTCATTCTTTTTTTTTTTCTGAATAGAGGAAACAAAATGCATTAAACATTCAGTAGCTCTCTGGTAAACCCACAAACTTGGAGCTATCAGACATTTTAGCCAAAGGCTTTCCCATTCCCCTTGCTTCATTTATTATAGTTCTGAGACAAAATTCATCTGGGTCTGATGTTATATCAGCTTTTAAATAGTTAGAACAGCCTTATCTGTCCCAGTAACAGTAAAACCTTTCAAAATCTTACGGTTCCTCTGAAAATTGTACTGTATTTCTACCGCAAGATGTTTGTTTCAGTTCTATTAATATGGAGGGAAGAACTTATTTTCACCTTACATATTACCAACACAACAACACACAACCTATTACCAACTCCCCACCCCCCATGCACACACAGCTTTTTTTCATAAATAGCTTTAACTATTAGTAACTTTGGTACAGCATGTCATATTTATTTCCTTCTACTACTATGAAAGAGCTACATGAAAAAGCAGAGTCAATGCCAGAGAAGAATAGCTCAGTGCCTATCACATATCTAAGCATGATTAGAGTTGTCAAAATAAAGACTGTGTAGTCTCCAGAGAGGCCCAGTCCAGTAGGTGTGTGCTAAGCCCTCCTAAAGCACATATCCATGACCACAGCAGCATCAGCAGCTTCTTTAATTGAAAAACACAGCATGGGGAAGAAACGGTTCTTGTACTTCCTTTTAGGTAACAACCTAAAGAACTCGCACAAGATATAGGAGATCTGGATGCAAAGCCATACCTCCCACATATCCCAGGAGACTGCCCTGACCACTTGGTAAACTATTGTAGGATACAAGTAGTCTGAACTCCTCCTTGAAGCTGTTCTACAACACAAAAAAGAATTCAAGACTGATTGTTAAACACAAGTAGCCTAGTGGCCCCTTGCCCTAAAGGCCATTTATGTACTTAATCCTATGACCGGTCAACATAAAACATCCTGTGCTCAGCCCATGACAATACTTAAGTTCTTTTGTGAATTTAGACCTAAGTGACTTCTTTGGTGAGGCAGAGAGCTGTTTTTGGACTCAGATGTTCAGTCTCTCAACTCCCCAACCCTTATGCCATAAACTGTTTGACCTTGCTTTCTCTCCATCCCTCCTCTTTTCCAACCACTAACCTGAAAACCATGGGATGGCTTTCTAACACCAGCCATAGTGCCAATTACACCTCTCTGCCTCTGAATGGCATCGTCACACTTTCTGTTCTTCTCTCGATAGCTCACTGTTCAGCAGAGCTGCTTTATTACTAAAGCCAAGTGACATCTTCTCATCAAGCACTAACATTACTGAAAAATGAAGTTTGGTCATCAGCAAACTACTAACAATTATTAGCTGAATTGAGAAAATCTTTGTGGCTGCAAAAGAAATTTCTTTGGAATTAAATTCACAGAATCAGTGGAGGATGAAGACATGGTCATAGCTTTGGTGCTCCCTTTTCATTTAATTGACTAGTTGTTTGGTTGGAGTGCTCACCCAGAGAGTGGCAGAAACAGGTTCAAGTTCCCTGTTCTGTCTGAGAGCCTTGTTACAAATAAATTTTAGGTTTATCCTGGGGCTCTTAATATGTTGAAAATCCAGGAGTTCACACCTAAAACAAGTTCTAAGCAACCTTTAGCACCGTAAAGTTACATCACTCCAGCAGGTTTCTCTCTGATCCCTCACCCAGCTTATGTTCTATTAATGTGTTGCCACTCCCCACAGATACACAGCCCAAACTGCAGTCCTACAGCATCTCAGGTCCCCTCCCCCACCTTCCTGTTCTGTGTAGACAAAATTTCCACTCCCTGAACTCTACTGCTCAGGAGGCAGTTCTCACACCAAGGAAACTCCCCCTCCTGCCTCTGAGGGTGTAACCTTCCCATCCCCAGGGGCACAACCCCATCCAAACAGCCTGCAGAGGGCATGCCACTGAACCAGGTAGCAGGACATAGATGGGTCCAGGAATGGGTCTAGGGTGGGGGGCAGGGAAACAAGGTAGGGAGCCAGATCAGGTCCCTAGGTTCTTTCCTGCAGTAGGGGGAGTAGCTCCCCCTAAATCTCCTTCCCTCACCACTCCCCAGACACTTCTGGAAACATGACCAGCACCCTCCACATCCCAATCACAATTTATTAAAAAATTAGACCTTCTTTAATTTACTTCCTGTTCATTTCTTTCTCTTTTTCTCACTCTTTACTTTATCCCTCAATGGCTGGCTGACTATTTCCCCATGCTTCCCCCCACCTCTATTTAGGGTTAGCACCAGTCCTTAATTGGGAGGGACAATCCTGGAATGGGAACCTCATGTCTCAGTCCTGGGCTACATGACTCTAGGACAGCATTTGTCTGTGAGTCACAGCATCGTGCAGGGATCCATGGGAAATGGCAGGTTTCCCCTTGCAGGCTGCCAGTATTTCAGTGGACAAGAGCAGGACACAGGACTGCCACGTGCATGTGCATGCCCAAACACATGCACATGGCTGGGAACAAAGCCGTGCAGTATGGAAAGCAGCCCCCTGCAGGTAAGTCTATGGGGGCAGTGGGTAAGATAGAACAGAGAAAGAAATAAACAGAAAGTAAATTGAAGAAGGTCTCATGTTTTAATAAAGCAGATTGAGACCCCCGTAGTGAGAGAGGGAGTGGGGCAGGGGTGCTGCCCAGCCAGGATGGTGCATAGGGCTGGAGTGTGGAATGCAAACGAGCTGTAAGCAACTCATCCAGGGGGCACAGGGCACAAGGGTGTTGGCTCCCCACCACTGTGCACACTCCTGGAAAGGCATGGGGGGCACATGTCCCCCCAGGTTTGTATGTGGGATGGGGATGGATGCGGGCTGCCTGCTGCAGATTCAGGGCTCCTCGCCTTGCTGCCCTCTCTGCAGAAGCCCCATGCCAGCCACAAGCCCCTTGCCCACCTGGCAGCAGCAGGGGTAGCAGTGCCATGGAGTTGTGTCCACCGCTGTTGCTGCCGCTCCTGGTCAGGTCCCTGCTCACCAGTCGTCTAGCGGCAAGTCTCAGCTGTGAAGGTGGGGGGGCAGTCAGAAAGTTTTTAGCTTTAAAGCATGACTGCTGTAAATTTGAGCACTAACACTGATCAACATCTGAGCAGCTAAAATTGTCATGTGTAACAAGGCCCTGAGGCTCCCACCTCCCACCTTGCAGTAAAGCACCATAACCACCAAGTTACTGGGAGCTAATACTCTCACCTGTGGAAACTGGTAACTTAATATAAATAATTAACTATTCCCTGGAACAGAAACTGGAATTCATGGAACAGAAATTCATGCTGCTACTTCTTGCTGCTGCATGTGCCCCTGTACATGTGCTTTGGTGAGTGGTAAAATGCCCCAGTCCAGGGGAACTGCCATTTCCCTGCTTCTCCTAGCTCCTGGAGTGCTGGAAGACCCAAGGTAGAACTAGAAGAGGGAAGGCACTCTGGCCAGCAGCCAGAGCATTTCCTGGGAGGACTGAGCCACCACGTCTACCAGCATATGTTCATTTTGGGTGCACCACGCTGCTTTTTTTGTGGCTTTTTTATTTATTTTTTTACTACCCGGATTTCCCAGTAGCAATTTTTCCCCTGCACTGCAAATATGCAGTGTGGGGCATATTATAACAAGCCAAGTGTGTGGTTTGTGGCACCACAAACCACATGTGCCTGCATGTCTGGATCTGGCCCACGTTTCTAAATTTTCAAGTGAGTGTACTCAGCACTAGAACACCAAGCTAGAAACAGAAATGCTCTCCTGTTTCCTGCATAAATAAATATATAAGTACTTTGTACAAATGCAATTGCTTCAACCAGAGGGCTCTAGAGAGAAGAACATCAAAATATCACATAGGTTGAAGGTTAAGAGACTTAGATGGGGGTTGGAGACTTATTACAAATCTATTTTCTGGGTAATATACCACCTCCCTCTTTGCAAGGGGCATTGTCCAGTCTCCCACCTCAAGCAGCTTTGTGAAAGCAAAGTTTCCCTGCGGTTTTTTTTTTTTTTCCTTTTAAACTGCAAAACACCTACATGTTTTGTTTTGAACCAAATATTTAGCAAACTTTTTTGTTCAGGATTTCAGAGGGAGAAATTGAAAAAATAAGAACTGATTTGCTATGAACCTTTTTTTTCTTTTTTCTGTTCAGCAGTAAAACTAGAGATCATTTATTTGCACCGGTCTATATAGTGAATAGAAGGATTTAATTAGGAACTTCACTGAGATGATGAGACTGAGGGGGATGAGGTGTTTTGGAGGGGCTAAAGAATATATTAGGTCTAAAGTTGGTGCAAAGAAAAAAAGAGCTGGGAGAAAGAGGAGAAAAAAATACCTGAATAGAAGGTAGAGAGATGGAATGTGCCTTATCATAAACAGCATCTATAATTCATTAGGCAAAATGAACATGGGAAATATCTAAAGCAAGGCAAAAGCTCAACTTATCTGATAAAAGGCAAGTAAAAGAAAAAGCAATTAATTAAAACAAGAGGGGAGAGGATCATGTATTTGCCATTTATAAAATGTGGAAGGAAATTTGTTTTCTTTATTTTTAAAGGGACTTTTTCCATGCTCACTCCTTCACATTTTAGGATTCAAAACCTGTAACAAAAACATCATCTTCTCTTAAAAGTTCTTGTAGAATTTTCCTGCAACTACTGAAACTAAAATGGATTAAATATGAGTAAAAATAAGCAAGGACACTGAGTTCAGAACTGCAGTAGAGAACATCCAAGTACAGAAATCAGATAATGGAAGATCAACTTCTAACTCCTTTGGTCTGGTAAATGTTCTGCAGCAACCGTAGAGAGCAAAATGAACCTTAGGAGTCCTTCAGTTTACTCCATAACCCTGTGAAACTCATCTTTTCTTCCCTTAGCTCTTCAGTTGTACGCATTACAAGTTTCTTTTTATGGAGTACCAAATATAAACTATATATAAACATTTATTCCTACCAAATCTTTCCAACACAGTAAGATAAGCAGGAGCATGTTAAAAGAGAGAGAACTGAATCCATAAAGACAGGCTAGTATAGTAGATGGCTTTACCATTTTTAGAAATTGAATCAATAGCATCAATATCAAAATCTTAATTGTGCTAACAAAGTATATGTATTGTCATAATAAAGTTATTACTCAATGACCCAAATAGCCCTGCCAGTTCAAGTTTCATTTAGAGGAACCTATTACACACCTTTTGAAATTCAAATTTCCATAACCAAGACTAACAACTGTCAAAATTAGTCAATAGTCACTGAAACCAGTATAAACTTACTTACAAATCAATCAAATATTCATCCATTTAATAACACTAACTACTATATATAATGGCTACACTGATAATATTTTTTCATGACTGTAGAGGAAAATTATTAATTTAAAATAAAATCACTTCTTAATACATAGGAAATAACACAAATACAAGAGATTGTGTAAATTATTACAGAAGTGATTTTCAGTAGGTTTCAGCACTGATCCAGGTATGATCCCCTGAATTCGGCAGCAAAATTTCTGTTGTAAAGGAAATAGAACTGGATTAGTTTTGATGAGCACTTCTGAAAATCCCACTCTTATATTTGATTTCTGAGTTGATTTTATATCTAGATTACATTTTGTTTGATGTGTTAGTTCTAAAACCTTGGAAAAAAGAATAGGCAAAACATTTTATTTATTCTCTGAAATTATTATTATTTTTTTTAATAGCACCGCATAAGTGCAAGCTTTCAGCAGGTGTTCAACAAGCAAAAATCTCAGGCAGCCCACATATTTCTAACCACTACTTCCTACATGCTTTGTGTAGTGTTTCTGCTCAAGTACACTGCAGGTTAGTCTGCAAGCAGAGCACATTGAGTTGAAATCCACTGGTTTGTAGCAAGTCGATTCATGCATGAAATGCATACATTTATACACCAACTCACTGGCATTGTTTGTGACATCTCTTCTTGTTAAGAGAACAGTAGTGCTTCTCAAAATCATACAAATACTTCTCCACCTATTCTCAATGTTGTTGTACATCGTCAAGTTGAAATTTAATTTAGAGACATTCTTATAAGAAACAGATTCTCAGCTATTTCCAAACGACACATAAGGTCATTGTTAACGTTTTTCTTTTGGCATGGAATTCCTTCCAATCTAAAAACATGAAACCTAAGTACAGCACTTGTCAAAAGAAGCTTTATACTGAAATGTCAATGATCTCTTAGGCTCGCTCTCTCTGACTTAGAACTCTGTGGATAAAATTCACCCATTTTACAGCTAGTACATGGCTCTGTGAATCATGTAAGCCCCCCACAGCAGACATGAAGATGTTTTGGCTGACAGTGGCCTATTCTCCTATTCTGGCTGGAATTAGTTCCATAGCAACCCACGAGGATGGTTGCCATGGAAATAGTCTGTAATCTCATGCCAAAGGCCACAATGGGGAATGAAAAAAACTTCAGATCCATAAGTACAGGGATGCTCTGACCTGAGCCCACCATTTAACTGGGTTAGGGTTTAAAGCACTGATTGAAAGCATTGGAGGATGTTACTTTTTCAACAGCTCTCCATTCTTATCTGCATATATTATGAGCCTGCTGTTAGACAGCATCCTATGTTTCCCCATATGGATCCCCCATTATTTGAGTGCTGCTGTAGCCATGATAATCTAAGAAATGCAGAGGAAGCAAGGATTTTTGTGTTATCTTTTACTGGACCAACTATGAAAAAAAGATACACAAGCTTTTAGGCACAAATTGCCCTTCCTCATGTCTCTGGGAAGAGCAGAAATAGCTTGATCTAAATAGCAGATGGAACAAAAGCATGTGTATTACTCCATATGTAAAGAAAAACAGTTTTCTTGAAGGAATGGAGAAGGGCTATAAACTGGGAGGGAAGAGATGTTATGAAGAGTGATTACAAGATAAAAGTAACATAGTAGATAGGCATAAAATCATAGGCTACGTCCAGACAAGCGCAGCTGTGCAGAGCGTGGTGCCACAGACACATCTGTGGTGCCATATACTGCACATTCAGCTGTTCTCCATGCTGGAAAGAAGCAGCATAGGGGAGGGGGGGTTGACCCCTGAATATCCATGGGTTAAATAAATAAATAAATAAATAAATAAATAAATAAAGTGCAAAAAAACCCAAAACAAAACAGAGCTGGGCCAGCCGGAGCCATGCTGCAGCTGCCAGCCAGGCTCCAAGTGGCAGGATTCTGCTGCTGCAGCCCCAGGAGGCCCACAGGACCCCAGGTAAAACTCATGGGGCCAGCCCAGTACTGCCCCAGCCTCCCCTACCACATGCAGAATAACCTGCTGCATGCCAGAGTGCATGCAGCACGGGCATTCTTTGGGGACAACTAGCAGCAGCACAAGGTGCGCTGCCACTAGTTGCCCCAGGGTACCAAACGTCCACACTCATCTGGACGTGGCCATAGATTCCAAAATTAGGATTAGAAGGGACCTCAGGAGGTCATCTCGTCCAACCCCCCCCTCAAAGCAGGACCCTCCCCAACTAGATCATTCCAGCCAAAGCTTTATCTATCTTGGTCTAAAAACCTCCAAGGATAGAGATTCCACAACCTCTCTAAGAAGCCCATTTCAGTCCTTTATTACCCTCCTAGTGAGAAAGTTTTTCCTACCGTAACCTTCTCTTGCTGCAACTTGAGACCACTGTTCCTTGTTCCATCATCTGCCATGACTAAGAACAAGACTAGCTCCATTCTCTTTGGAACTACCCTTCAGGTAGTTGAAGGCTGCTACTAAATCCCCTCTTAGTCTTCTCATCTCCACACTAAATAAGCCCAGTTTCCTCAGACTCTCCTCATAATTCACATGTCCCAGACCCTTAACCATTTTCATTGCCCTCCACTGTGCTCTCTCCAATTTGTCTATATCCTCTTTCTGTAGTGGGGGGGGGCCAAAACTGAATACAGTACTCCAGGTGTGGCCTCACCAGTGCCAGAGAGAGAGAGGAATAATCACTTCCCTTAATCTGCTGGCAATGTTACTACTAATGCAGCCCAATATGCTGTTAGCCTTCTTGGCAACAAGGGTCCACTGTTGGCTTACATTCAGCTTACTGTCCACTATAACCCCCAGGTCCTTTTTGGTAAGAGCTGCTGCTTAGCCAGTCAGTCCCCAGCCTGTACTTCATACTTGTGCTTACTGAGCATCATGAAATTTCTTTTGGTCCAATCCTCCAATTTGTCTAGGTCTCTCTGAATCCTAGCCCTACCCTCCAACATATATACTACTCCCTCCTGCATAGTATCATCAGCAAACTTACTGACAGTGCACTCCATTCCATCTTCCAGGTCGTTAATAAAGATATTGAACAAAACTAACCCGAGGAGCAACCCTTGGGGCCCTCTACTTGACCCAGCTGCCAACTAGACATCAAGCCATTGATGAGTAGACTCTGAGCTTAGTGATCCATCCAGTTTTCTATCCACTTTACAGTCCATTCATCCAGCCCATACTTCCTTAGCTTGCTTGTGAGTATGTTGTGGGAGACTGTATCAAACGCCTTGCTAAATCGAGGTATACCATGTGTACTGCTCTCTCAGCATCCACAGAGCCAGTAATCTCATCTCAGAAGGCAATCAGTTTGGTCAGGCATGACTTACTCTTGGTGAATCCATGCTGACTGTTCCTATCCACATTCTCCTCCAAGTGCTTAGCAATGCGTTCCTTAAGGACCTGATCCATGATTTTGCTAGGGACTGAGGTGAGGCTCACCAGTTTATAATTCCCCAGATCCTCCTTTCTCCCATTCTTAAAGATTGATGCTGTATTTGCCTTCTTCCAATTGCCTGGGACCTTTCCCAATTGCCCCAAGTTTTCAAAGATAATGACCAGCAGCTCTACAATCACAACAGCTACTTCACCCCACAGCCTTGGGTGCATCGCATCTGGCCCCATGGATTTGTATACATCCAGCTTTTCTAAATAGCGCTTAGCCTGTTCTTTCACTACTGTTAGCTACTCACTTGCTCCCCAAATTGTGCTGCCAGGAGCAGTAGTCTGGGAGCTGACCTTGTCTGTGAAGGCTGAGGTAAAAAAAGGCATTGCATAGTTCAGCATTTTCCACATCATCTATCTCTAGGTTGCCTCCCCATTCATTAAGGGACCCACTTTCCCTGATCTTCCTCCTGTTGTTGACATAACAAGAAGGGTTCCTACATATATGTCCCTTGCTACCTGCAACTCCAATTGTGCTTTGGCCTTCCTGATTTCATCCCTGCGCACCTAATTATACTCCTCTCTAGTTATTTGTTCAAGTTTCCACTTCTTATAAGCTTCCTTTTCGTTTTCAGCTCATTGAAGAGTTCCCTGCTAAGCCAAGTTGGTCTTCTGCCACACTTGCTAGTTTTCCTGTACATTGGGCTGGTTCACTCCTACAACCTCAATAAGGTTTCTTTAAAATACAACCTACTCTCCTGGGGCACCTGTACATGTGACACCTTTATCATGTACATGTGATGAAAATGTCACTTTGTGTAGCATAATGGCATCATGCTGTATACATGCAGGAGTTTATTAGTTAGAATTATTGCAAACCAGTCTACATCCTGATGTAGATTAGTTTGCAACGTTGCATTGCAGCTATTAGTCAGCTATCCCCCTGGCCACAGGAGAGGTGGGCAGGCTCCACAGAAAAAAAAGCAGTGAGGAATCCAATTCTTTTCTTTTTTTGCCCTGATAGAACTTGCCCACCTCTCCTGCAGCCAGGAAGCAAGTTGCCAGAGGGCTGAGCAGCCTCTGAGCTGCAGGGGGGGCCCTAGTTGTTCCCTCTGCAGCAGAAGCACCCTCCAGAGCCACCCAGGTGGGCTGCTAGCAGGCTGGGGAAGAGTTAGATCAGGCCAGTTGCTGCCTCTGACCTAGCACAGACCCCAGCCTGATAGCAGCCCACCTGTGCAGCCCTGGCAGGTGTGCCGCCACAGAGTGAAGGATTCCCCCCCTTCCCCCACAGCTCAGGAGCTGCATGGCCCAGCAGCAGCTCACCCTCTGGCCACAGGCAGGCTGTGCTAAAAAAAAGAAAAGAAGGAAAGAAAAATCGGGCCCCTCATTGTAACAGTGATAGAAACTCCAAAATTGAAATGGTGGGTTTTTGATTAAACCATTTTAATTAAAACCCACCTTTCAATTTAGGGGACACAGAATGCTGCTTGTACACACCACGGGGGTTAAATTTGGTTTAATTCTCCCTAAATTGAAGTGGTAGGTTTTTAAAGGCACTACTTAAATTTAAAGCAAAATAACCCCCTGTGGCATGTACACAAGGGTTGGGCCCGATCCTTACCTGCCTCTCTGGCAGCAGGGCGAGGGGAAGGCAAGCTGGTGGTTGGCCAAGCGATCCTTGAGCTGCTGGGGCTGGGGGGCAGTGCTTCTCTCAGCAGCAACATCCATTTGCAGGCACCCAGCCCAGGCAGCCCTGGGGGACACCGCAGCCACAAAGGGAAGCACCAGCCTTCCCACAGCCACGGTGGGAAACACTGCCCCTCCCCCGCTGCAGCCACAGATGGAAGTAGTAGGCCCCCATGCAGCTCAGGCAGGCAAGCAGGCTTCGGGGGGGGGGGGGGGG
>NW_017729000.1:27412641-27423484 GCF_001723915.1 Gavialis gangeticus
AGAAAAAGATCAGGCTCACCGCTTCCCCCCACCCTTTAGTAGAACCTGCCTGCATAGCCCCTGAGCTGCACGGGGCCCAGTACTTCCCTCTAAAGCTGTAAGGTTGGAAACTATAACAACACCTTGGACATGTTTTATTTTGCTGCATCCCAAAGTCATTTAATGCGCACTACACTGTCAACAGTGTAAACACCCATGCCATTAAAGCAGTGCAAAAGGGCATTTAAGCTGCTTAAAGGCCAATTTTGTGGTGTGTATAAAGGTCCCTAAAGACTAAACTCCCCTCACGTGTACAAGTGCCTCCGCACTCCTTTTCCTCTCAGACTAGCCTCCCAGGACATCCTGTCCATCAATTTCCTTAGTGAATCAAAATCTGGTTTTATGAAGTCCAAGGTCCTTACTCTGCTGCTTTTCATCCTTCCTTTCCACAGGATTATGAACTCTATCATCTTATGGTTGCTGCTGTCCAAGTTGCTGTCCACTACTACATTCCCCACCAATTCTTCCCTGTTAGTTAGCAGGTCAAGAAGAGCATGATCCCTAGTTGGCCTCTCCAGCACTTACACCAGGAAGTTGTCCCCAGCACCCTCCAAAATCTTCCTGCATTGCCTGCACACTGCTGTGTTGCCCTTCCAGCAGATGTCAGGGTGAATGAATTCCCCCATGAAATGGACAAAACTTCCTCTAGCTGTTTGAAGAAAGTCTCATCCACCTGGTCTGGTGGTCTATAGCAGATATCTGCCACAATATCCCCTTATTTCTCTCCCCTTTGACCCGAACCCAGAGACTCTCAACAGGTCTATGTCCAGTTTCATTATGGAAATCTTAGCAATCATACACCACCTTTACAAAAAGCACAACTCTCCTTCTCCCCTCCCTGCCCTTCCTGAACAGTTTTTACCCACCCATGACAGTACACCCAGTGGGCTATCCCAGCAAGTTTCTGATATTCCAAACACTTCACAATTCTGTTACTATGCAAGGTCTTCTAATTCTTCCTGCTTGTTTACTAGACTCTGTGTATTCATGTACTGACATCTGAGGTAAACTAGCCAAATGCCATGCTCTCTCAGGAAAAATGAGAAACCACTCCTGTTGCCCCCACCTGTTTGTGGTTCCTCCTGGTCATCCACTTCCCCACTTAACTCAGGGCTTTGGTCTCCATCCCCCAGCAAACTGAGTTTAAAATGCTCCTCACCAGGTTATAAAGTCTGTCTGTGAAGATGCTCTTCCCCCTCTTCAGTAGATCCCATCTCTTCCTAGCAATCCTTCTTTTTGGAACATCATCCTGTGGTTGAAAAACCAAAGCCCTGCTGGTGATACCATCTGTGCAGCCATGCTTTGATCTGCAAGATACATCTGCTTCTTCCCAGGCCCTTTCCCTTGACTGGAGGGATTGAGGAGAACAACACCTGGGCCTCTGTCCTCTTCACCTTTGCACCCAAAGCCCTGTAGTCATTTTTTATCTGCTCAGGGTCACCCCTGGAAGTATCATTGGTGCCCACATGGATAAGCAGCATGGGGTAGTAATGAGAGTACCAGATGAGTCTTGATAATCCTTCCATGACATCTGGGATCTAGGTAAGCAGAAGACCTCCCAGAACAACAGGTCAGGCCAGCAGATGGATGCCTCCAGCCCCCGCAGAAGGCAGTCTCCAGCTACCACCACCAGTTGCTTCCTCTTGGTGGCAGTGGTCTCAGCCTTCCCAGCCTTGGGTATGTCTGGCCTGGCCTCTTCCACCAATGGAACATGCTCCTTCTCCTCTCCTCTGTTGCTAGGGCTCCATATCTGTACTCCAGGCAAACTACTGCAGGTGCCTTCTCTAGTGCTGCCTCTGGCAGTCATTGCTCCACAGTCCCAGAGGTCTCCTCCAGCACTGAATCAACGAAGTCTTCATGGTGGTGCTTTGGAGCCTCGCCACCTCTTGCCTGCTCCCTAAGGAACACTATCAGGAGGCACCACTCACATTGCAGGCACTTCCCCACATGGCTGTCATTGGAAGGAACCTACAAGCCACAATCTCCACACTGCCAAATCAGGAACTGGGTGGAAGCCTCAAATTTAAATAAGTGAGAGATCAAGCTGCAAACAAATTGAACGGCTGTGCCATAGATGATTACACAGTCATGTGGGTGGCAAATTGGCTTAAGGGTCATACCCAGAGAGTGGTGGTGGATACGTCAGTATTGAGTTTGAAAGATGTGGGCAGTGGGGTCTCCCAAGGCTCAGTTCTTGGGCTGGTGCTGTTCAATATCTTCATCAGTGACCTGGATGAGGGCATGGAAAGCACTTGTCCAAATTCACAGATGGACAAAACTATGGGATGGGAAGAAACTGAACCCAGGTGGAGCTGGAAAGGTTAGAGAAGCAGGCAGAGAACAATAGGATGCAGTTCAACAAGTGCAAGGTGCTGCACCTAGGGAGAGGGAACCATTAGCACACAATAGGCTGGGGGATGACCTTCTCAGCAGCACAGCGTCAGAAAGATATCTCAGTCATTGTCAGCTCCAAGATGAATATGAGTTGTCAATGTAATGAAGTAATTAGCAGAACTAACCACACTTTGTCATGCATTAGTAGGTACATCACGAACAGGTCCAGGGAGGTGATGCTCTCCCTCTATGCGGCACTGGTCAGGCTGCAGCTAGAGTACTGCATCCAATTCTGAGCACCACAATTCAAGAAGGATGTGGACAACCTTGACAGGGTTCAGAGGAGGGCCACTTAGTTAGAGGCCTGCAGGGAAGGCTTTATGAGGAAAGGCTGAGGGACCTTGACCTTTTCAGCCTCTGCAAGAGAAGGCTGAGGAGGGATCTTGTGGCAGTATACAAATTCACTGGGGGAATCAGCAGGGAATAGGGGTGTTTACCAGACCCCTTGAAATAACCAGAAAGAATAGCCACAAGCTGATAGAGAGATTTAGGTTGGACATCAGAAAGAACTTATGGTTAGGGTTGCCAGAATCTGGAATGGGCTTCTAAGGGAGATGGTGCTCTCCCCTACTTTGAGGGGTCTTCAAAAGGAGACTGGACAAGCAACTGGGTGGATGCATCTATGAGATCTTTAAACACCCCAGTGTAGGAGAACCTGGAATCAGTGCCCTTGGACATGTAAAAAATGTGTGCTTTTTTCAAACTCCATGGCTTTTTGGGGTCCAAGCAGACAAGCCCAGACAGCCCCAGTTCTCAAACTAGACCAGACCTGGGTTGTCAACAATCAGCTGATTGTCAGCACTGGTCCTGACAGCCCTGAGATCAGGCTGGCTGTAGCTCTGAACTAAACCAGGACTTGCATCTATCAGTGCCTGCTCCCAATGCTCAGCTGAGCATAGGGCATGATACAGCTCTGGGAGACTGGGACAGAGCCGACCAGCTGCCTGATCTCAGGGATTGGGCTGGAGGCAACTCCGTGGTAGCATACTTGGGATCTAAGGAATTTTATGCCCCATCCCAAGACACTGTGTGTGCTGCCATACACACCTGGCATGGCAAGATGCCCAAAGTTTGAAATGGTCCATAAAACTCCTCCAATCTTAATCATATCATTGTTTTAACATCTGCCAGGGGTCTTGGAGTTTAAGGACAACAACTATAGCTCTAATATTAAATTTAAAATGTTTGCAAAACACACCTGATGATTTTTAATTGAAATGTTAAGGCTTACTTATGCAGATCCTTATTCATATGTGTTCATTGACTCATAAGATTGCACATGAGAAATAGCTTGACAATTATGTGCAAAATTCTGCAAATCAAATTAACTTTTAAAGATTAGTAATAAAGTTTCCCACTCTAATAAATACCATTCTTACTACATCCTATCAAGGCTATTAACTCCCTAAAATGTACTGGCTTTTCACAGCCCAGTTTAAAGATTAATTGGTTTAAACCATGCCTAACTTTATTTCATGGAGGATAGTTATGTGTTGTTAAGTGAAAAAATCCTTCGTCTGAGCACCCATAACTTCGTCAACAGTTGATGGGAGATGAAGATAGTTAGAGTGACAGACTATGGATTTATATGTTGAAATAGTGTTGTATCCCTCAGTTTCCTTATCTTGCATATAGCAGAAAGAAGGGGTTAAGGGTCATTGAAGCAAAAGTTATCCAGTCTGTTGAAGGATTTGAATAGCCTTGATGAAGGCTCCAACAAAATGGGATTAGAACTAACCCAAGGAGGCTAAGAGGTAACACTCCAGGGAAGCCATGACATAAGCATCACAAGGGATGGAGTGGGCTGAAAAAGAAGGATGTCTGCCTGAGAGCTGGAGAATATGAACAAAGTTGGAAGCAAGGGAACAACTCCGCTTCTTTGAAATAGTCGAGCTGTGTATTGGAAAAAAAAAAAAAGAGCTGAACTAACTTTGAGGGTGCATGCAGTGTAACTGTAATTTGTTAATTATAAAATGTTATAGATCAGCATGTTATGCCTTAGGCTAAGTGAAGTCTCATCTGCCTGCTTAGACCCTTTGAGGGAGCAGGGCTGTGTTGCTTTGTGGCCTTTGCCCCCAACTTTACTGAGTAGGAGCTGTCTTTGCTTGGAATGTGGGGAGTACTCTTTCCCCTAAAAAATGTTTAGTCTTAGGAGCAGAACTGGAGCATAGCTCCCTGAGGCAGATCTATGGATAATCAGGGAGGGTCAGAGTCAGAAGGAGCCTGGTATTACTCTGCTCTGGAAGCCACACCTGGGCCAGACAAGGCTGGGGTGCTGAGCAAGCACTTTCCTGGAAGAATCTGACACTTAGCACTACTGAATCTGAATGCAAGAGTATTTCATTTGAACTCTTAGGGCATTTTTACTTATGCTCCAGGAGGGAAGGCATTTTAACTACAGTGACTCCCAAAGCCACTCTAATTAAAGCACCTAAAGTATTTCATGTACCAGCATCTCCACTTTTCAAAATGGTGGTGGGGATGCTTTGTCTAAAGCTCATTGAATGAGCTTTAGTTAGTGCCCCGTCACCATTTTGAAGCACAAAATGAGGAGGCTAGCTGGAGCACGATAAATTACCACACTTCAGTGGTCTTGATTAATCGAGTCTGCTCTGATGTGCTGTAATTACAGCACGTCAGAGCAGCTTCCCAGGTCATGTACAGGCACTCTTATTCCTTTACTTCTACTGTGGCCCTACCCTAAAGCTCTACCTCTCTGGGTGTGGAGGCATGTGCATTTGGGGCCATTTCAAAAGGTTAATGTTTCAAGCACTTCATCCAGGATTAAAATTAGGTTTTTTGTACATTTGTATTGGGTTGTGCACACATAACATTTCCTGCCTTCTGAAACAGCTTCAAATATACATGTGTACATACCCTCATTTATGCTCATACACTATCCCACAGTACGGGACATATGCTGCCTGCCCGGAGCCCAGATTCAAGGTGTCACAATAAGGATTCCAGACCTGATTAGGCCCTCCAACTACTATCCTACGGTCCTCATCCACGTAGGAATGAATGACGCCGCCGAGAGTAGTCCAGGTATGGTTGTGAGTGACTACATGGTGCTGGGAGTTGGGCTTAGAGTTTCAGAGCCCCAGGTGGTCTTCTTGTCCATCCTACTGGTCAGCATTCAAGGACAGCACCACAGCAATTGTGTTAGAGAGGTCAACTCGAAGCTTCAGAGCTGGTGCCATCATGCGGGGTTTGGATTCCTTGACCATGACCTGGACTTCCAGGATAAGGACTTGTTCGGACAAGATGGGCTATATGTCTCTCCAAGAGGTAAGAGTCTCTTCTCTTACAGGTTGGCTGATCTCATACACCAGGCTTTAAACTAGGTTCATCAGGGGACAGGGATGTTGATGACAGGGAGAGGCCAGGAATGACGAACCTCAAGCCAGGCACTGGAACAGTCCAGGTAAGTACCAAGGGCCCTGCTAAGCATCAGAATGGGGAAGTAGCAAGGGCACCTATTGGGGGGCTTAGATGCCTAATGCTAGAAGCATGGGGAACAAGCAGGAGGAACTTGCACTCCTGCTTGCAAATAAAGAATTCGACCTGGTTGGGCTAACAGAAACTTGGTGAGCTGCTACCTATGACTGAGAAGTGGACATTGAGGGCTACAGGCTGTACAGACAGGACAGAGTGGGGAAAAAAGGTGGGGGCATGGCTCTCTATGTTAAGGAGCAATATACATCTTCCATAGTTAAATTGGGCCAAGAAGGGCAAATTGAGGTACTATGGGTCAGGTTATAGGGGGGTTGGGGTGTAAGAGACTTGGTAGTGGGGGTCTACTACAGACTCCCACACAAGGGGGATGAGTTAGACCTAGAATTCTCAAGACAGCTCTCAGAGGCAGCACGCTCAAAGGACCTGGTCGTCCTGGGTAACTTAAACTTCCCAGACATCTGCTGAGAGAAACAGGCAGCCAGATCTGCCCATTCATGAAGGTTTCTAACCTCCTTACACAACCTTCACCTATCGCAGGAGGTACGTGCTCCCACTAGGAGAAATGTCTTACTAGACTTGGTACTGGCCACAGGAGATGACTTGGTGGGGGATCTGCAGATGCAAGGTAACCTAGGAGATAGTAAACCCTATCAATAGGTTGTCACTATCTGGATAAAGGTGGGGAAGATAACTAAATAGGGCAGAAATGCTAGACTTCAGGAAGGCCAACTTTAATAAGCTCACAAGATCAGTTAGGGAGGGACTGACTGCTAAAAACCTTGGAGAGATGGGAGTCCAGGAAGGGTGGGCATTTCTCAAGGGACTAATCCTGCAGGCACAGAAAAGGACCATCCCAGTACACAGGAAAGGGGGCAAAAAAGCAAAGAAATCCTGTCAGCTGAGCAGGGAAATCCAGGAGAGCCTGAAGGGGAAAAAAAAGAGGCCTACAGGCTGTGGAAGCAGGGGGCTGCCACCAAGCAGGAGTATACCTGCTTGGCTCAAGCTTGCAGGGAAACAGTGAGGAGAGCCAAAGTGGAAATGGAGCTTAGGCTGGCAGCAAGCTATGGATAACAAAAAGTCATTCTTTAAGTACATAGGAAGCAAAAAGAAGGTGCAGGGTAACTTAAGGCCCATTCGGGATGAACTAGGGCAATTGGTAACAGATATGACAGTGAAAGCAGAGCTTCTAAATGATTTATTTGCATCTGTATTCCTGGACATGAATACAAATGCGTATCCCTTTGGGACTTTAGTTAAGCCCAGTATAGATACCAACCCACCAACTGTTTGTGCTGACCTAGTAAAGGGGCACCTGGAGGGGTTGAATGTATTTAAGTCAACAGGCCCTGATGATCTTCATCCTAGGGTACTTAGGAAATTAGCTGGAGTCATAGTGGAGCTGCTGGCACAACTATTTGAGCACTTACGGTGCTCAGGACAGGTCCCGGAGGATTGGAAAAGGGCCAGTATGGTCCCTATTTTCCAGAAGGGAAAGAAGGAGGAACCGGGTAACTATAGGCTGGTTAGTCTCACCTCTATCCTTGGCAAGACCTTTGAAAAAATCATTAAGGATCACATTTGTGGGGGACCAGTGGGTAAAATAATGCTAAGGGGCAATCATCATGGGTTCACAGCAGGCAGATCCTGCCTGACTCACCTGGTTTCATTTTACAACAAGGTCACAAAATGCTTGGATGAAGGAACAGAGGTAGATGTTATTTACTTAGATTTTAAAAAGGCCTTTGACACAGTGTAACACCCAATTCTTATAAATAAACTAAACAGTTGCAGTGTAGATTATTACACAGTCCGGTGGGTAGAAAGTTGGCTTATGGGATGCACCCAGAGAGTGGTGGTGGATGGGTCAGTTTCTACCTGGAGAAATGTAGGCAGGGGAGTCCCCCAAGGCTGTCCTGGGACCAGTACTATTCAATATCTTCATCAGTGACTTGGATGAGGGAGTAGAAAGCACCCTGCCCAAGTTTGCTGACGACACCAAACTATGGGGAAAAGGTACACAAACTAGACGGCAGGGAGCAAATCCAGGCTGATTTGGACAGGCTGGGGAAATGGGCTGAACAGAATAGGATGCAGTTTAACAAGGATAAGTGTCATGTGTTGCACCAGGGGAGGAAGAATCACCAACACTCATATAGCCTGGGAGGTACTATTCTAAGTAGCACAACTATGGAAAGGGATCTTGGAGTAGTAGTTGACTCCAGAATGAACACGTGTTACCCATGTGATGAGGTAATAAAGTAAAGCTAACTGCACCCTTTCTTGCATAAGTAGGTGCATCACAAACAGGTCTAGGGAGGTGATAATTCCCCTCCATGCAGCACTGGTCAGGCTGCAGCTGGAGTACTGCATCCAGTTTTGGGTGCTGCACTTTGGTAGGGATGTGGATGGCCTGGGGAGGGTTCAGAGGAGGGCCACTGAAAGGGCCTACAGAAAAAACCCTACGTGGACCGACTGGGAGACCTGCACCTTTTCAGCCTCCGCAAAAGGAGGCTGAGAGGTGATTTTGTGGCCACCTACAAACTCATTGGGGGGCAAGAAATAGGGGATACAATGTTTACCAGGGCGCCCATCAGGGTAACTAGAAATAATGGCCACAAACTGGAAGTGAGCAAATTCAGATTGGACATCAGGAAAAAATTCTTCACAGTGAGGGTTGCCAAAATATGGAATACACTTCAAAGGGAGGTGGTGTTGTCCCCTTCCTTGAAGGTATTTAAAAGGAGATTGGACAGACACCTGGCTGGGGTCATCTAACCCCAGCACTCTTTCCTGCCCAAGGCAGAGGGTCAGACTCAATGATCTAATAGGTCCCTTCCAAAACTAACAACTATGAAACTATATTTTAGATTCTTCTCAATACTGAAATCTCCAAAATTATCCCTATTCTAAGGCCGGAGGTGGAGGTATCCACAATGCTATATCAAAGGTTGTTTTTAATATTTTATCCCTTTATTGGACATTTTGCAAAAAGTTAACTGCCTAATTTCTTTCATTAGACATCTCGTTATTAACATAATCAGTATTACAATTAGGTACTCCTCTTAAATTATCTTCTAATCTTTGCAGTGTTCAGAAAGTCAAGATTAGACTTCACTTGGCCTAAGGCATAACATGCTGATCTATAACATTTTATAATTAACAAATTACAGTTACACTGCATGCTCTCTCACATGCTTATTTACAGAAATCACTGTAATATGAATCTTGGTATCTATTCATTTGAGATATTCAGTGAGGAAAACCTATGAACAGATGCCCTCATGACTGGAAAGACCTAGTAGTCCTCATACAGAATGGAGGAGGAAAAAAAGCCTAAGTTAATTACAGCAATGTTGACAAAAGAAGGAGGCAGGTACATACATTTACTGTTTGGAGAAACATGCCTTTCAATGTGACCACTTTTTAAGTGCATGCTTACTATGAAGTATGTGCTTTAGTCCTGCTGAAGTCAATGGAATTTAAACACACAGCCTTAAAGATGGAACACAGATTTAAGCACTTTCCTGAATCAGGGCTTCAGGGAGAATCTTGAAAATAAATGAAAGTGAAAAACAGTTGTTTGAGAGGTAAGGTTCAAAATTTGCAATGTGCTACCTCTTTTTTGTAATCCCACAGGCTTATTGCATATGAATCACTTTACCCATATAGGGCTTGATCACCAGTCACTGTATAATGATGAGTGTAAGATGAAGCCTATAAACAAAACTGAATATCTGAGTAGTTACAACATGTGAGTGGTCCCAAAATTAAGGTAGAAAGTCATAAAATATTTTAAATTGTGTTATCTCATAGCAACAAATCTCATTGAAGTCTAAACTTTAAATGCAGATGTATTTGTTTCTATTCAGGATTTCTGTTTGGTCAATTTATAAAAGGATTTTTCCTTTAGATAGAAAATGATGCTTATCCAAATATCCTCTCAGTTCAGTGCAGGGGAATACTGTATGGTTTCTATTTGATTGCTAGCAATTCAATCCGATTTGCAGCATATTGAAATTTTTGTCATATTGTCTGACATGTCATCAATTAAATATTTTCTCCTAGCACATGCATTATCTTTAAAAGCCTATACAGAAGTGACTGGATTCACTAAGCTAAGGAAACAGGTTTGTGATTCAAAGAAAAGCATTAGAAGGAAAAAGTAAAAATTATTGGAAAGGTGCTGAATGAAAAACAAGCGGAACACATGCTATTATAAACTTTACAACCCACGGACACACACACACACACACTATATATATTTCACCTAGAGGAGATGTCTTAAAAGAACAAATTTATCTCTACAGTTAGCTTTTGGCAAGACACATAAAAGCAAACATCCATCAGGATGATTTCATAATAGACAACCCCCCCCCACGTAGCTAAGCCTCTCTCCCTGAACACATCACATTGAAGGGAGAAAGCTTTACCAAGACATCATTACCTCCTACTCCAATATAAACTTACAATGAGTCAATAATGATTACCCCTGATTAACAGCATTCACTAAATACATTACATTTCATTTTAAAGCACAATGGATGTCATTATAAAAGGGCTACACTGTCTCAGTTTCTTTTATTTCAGCATATCAAATAATACTTTAAACACAGAAACAGAAGAACCACTATACAAGATTGGACTGGTCTTCCTAATCTAATACCCTGCCTCTGAACTATCACTGGCAATTTTTAAAATCAAGATTGATGTTTTTGTAAAAGAAATCATCTCATTCAAATCAGGAACTGATTCCAGGAGTCCTATAGCCTGTGTTATACAAAAGGTCTGAACAAATCATCATATAGTAAACTGTTTTATTTTACCAGTTTTTTTACTTTGATATTGTAAGCTGTCCTGAGCCTTTTTGGGAAGGACTACATAGAAATCAAATCATCAAATAAAGTTTCCCTCCATCTTCACAACTGACGGATGTTAAAAAAAAAAAAAAAAAAAA
>NW_017729000.1:27428484-27433337 GCF_001723915.1 Gavialis gangeticus
CCCAAAAAAAAAAAAAAAAAAAAAAAAAAAAAAAATGCAAAGAGGCCCTAAATGAGCATCTACGAAATAATCTGCTAAGAACAACGGTGAGAATCTCCAGTTAACTGCTCTTGGGCATTTTAGTCTGGAATTTATCAAAAGATATATTTTTCCCCTGCCATCATCCACACCTTCTAGTATTCTGATTGCTCTCCTGTTCTTCAACAATAGCTGCAGTCGGAACACATTTAAGTACCTTTCCTTGGACAAGGGAAATTCAGTGTACCCACTAATGGACACTTGTTCATATCAGATAACAGAAACACACAAATTTGCCACAATTTAACAAAGCTATTCATTCCTAGGTTAAAATAAGTACAGAAATGAAATGGTACAGTTAAAACACAAGCAGATTCAGGATTCCAACAATAGTATAGCTTACAAAAACACTATACATATAATCTATTATTAATACTAAAAAACATTTTTTTAATTGGATGCTGAAATCCAATATTTCTGGCCACCAGCCATGCATAGAAAACAGACAGGCTAATGCTAAAGAAAACAAATTTTTATTCATTTACCTTCTGTGTGAAATGAACTGTGCAGTGAATTATTTAGAAGAGGAAAATTGTAATTGCATGTGTAATAAAGCTGAAAATTAAGGAGAAGCAGATGGAAGACTAAAAGTTCTTTTTTGTAAGTGATAAGAGGATGATTCATAAGTATTTGACATTAGTTAAAATTACTTATGGAACAAATGTTTATGGAAAATATGTTCTCCTTAGGATGACGCGCCATCATTTTACCACCAGAAAAAGATATCTCAATAGCAACATTCCCCACCACTTACACGAGGAAAGGAATAAACACATAAAAAGAAGAAAAAGGTATATGTACTTTTAGAAACAATTCTGCCCAAACTTCAAGAACCAGAACCCTTGCCTTTTGCCTCAAAAGACCTGGGCACAAACCGTTTCCTTCATTACAATGATTCAGTGGCTAGAGCCATTCTGTCTAAAACATAGTATGTTATTTATATACCAGTCATAGCTGTTTTGGGTTGCCATATTCACTGAAGTTACCCACACTCGTGTTAACCCGTCTTGAGCTGGCCAAGGCAGAGTAGAGCAGACATACCACTGAACACTATCCAAGGGGCTCAAACCAGGAGCACCGAATAATTGAGTCTCCACTTTAGGGACAGCAACTCAAGCCTGAGCCTGCTCCACTGGCAGGCAAGATTGCTTAGTTCAAAGAACTGCTTAACTCAAGCTAGAGATTTCTGCATACAAGCAGGAATCAGGTCAGAGGCAACAACTGAGTATATGCTGAGCTAAAAGTATAGCATAGGTCAGGTCCTGGGTAACTGTTACATGGATTTCAATTTCCAATAATTAAGCATTTTTAGCCTTTTACTTTTCATACCATTCCAGTTTAGACTCACTGATCTACAAGGTTTCCTTCAAATTCAAATAAGTTAGGCATTAAACCCTGTTCACTGTAAACAAACACTTAGAAGGAGACCCAACGATTACTGGGTATACTGGTATTTCACATCTTTATTAGTTTCGCGTCCATGAGCATGTTTATAATGTGCACTTACCAGGCCAGACAGTAGTGCTGTCATATACATCACATTGCTCTGCATGTGCTAGCTGTCAAATCAGAAGCCATGTAGGCATACCCATACATTGTTAAAGGCTAACTGGCATTACTGAGACTCAGGGGTAATTTGTCTGGACTCATCACATAAGCACAGTTTTACTGCATCAAGTTCGGAAAAAAACCAAACAGCTCAGCCGGTATGCTGTTTTCTGACACAGTAAGTTTGGGTATAGGCACACTGTAAATAGTTTACTGATAACAAAGGATGAATTGTCACTTCAGATTTCAGCAGGGTGGGGTAGGGAACAGATGTGTGCAATATCAATGTGAAAGAGATAATAAGTGTATTGACTTTTCTTCTTACTTAATGACACAGATATTAACTCTGTGCTGTTGTTTCTTTGGAGGTACCCAGACATTGACATTTATTTTAGACTGAAAATAGTAAATAAATTCCCAGGAATATATTGTACTTTTAGTGTCTTTGTGTTAATTTATTTCAGTTACTGAAGTGTCTAATTTGAAGCAATTTTAATGCAATTTGGCTGCTGTATTAACCTGCAAAATGCCTATGGCAATCCTATTACTTCTGAAGGACTTTTTTCAAGCTTCTAGTTCTGAACAGAAAAAGGACACTGGGTTCCTGTTGTGCCCTTATTTCCTGCAGACTATCATAAGTAGAGGACTGTCAAGATCTTATAACTGAAGTGACATTCAGTCTTGCCTATGTAAACACGTGCAGCTGTAGGTGGTGATGATAAATGAAGAGGATTTATCCAAAAAAACACAATCTAAACTTACAAAACCATGGCCATGGTTTAGTTAACAGCAACAAACAAAACCTAAAAACTTTGGTTTCTTATCATCATCGTCTAAAGTAGAGCCTGAATCCCCTACATAATTTTCATGATAATGTGACCCTTTGAATCCATTTATCCCATGTCTCCAGAAGTTTGCCATACAAGGCTTCCTTAGAATACAAATAAATTAAGTATTTAACTCTAGCCATTGCAAACAAATACTTGGAATGAAATGTAACTATTAGTCTATGCACTAGTGTCTCTCATCTGTACTGTTCATCTTTGGACAGCAAACAGTTAAAAGGTCATTTGCCACATTACCCACATAGATAGTTCATGTGACACTAAAAGAACAGAGATTTGAAAGCTGAGGAAGCAGCCAGATGTTGCAGGTGGACTGTGTAAGATTTACTCTACTGTAAACACAACCAAAGAAATTCTTCTAAAAATAAGTTCTAAAATACTTTTGGTAGACATACCTTTGTGGACCTAGCCTGTTAACTGCAGAAAAAAAGACACCAATTTTAAATACCCTTGCATTGTTAATATGTTCACTGGTACATGGTAAACTGATCAGTGGAAGAATCAGTCACTTCACCTTAGTAAAAGGTATATGGTATCGTGGAGGCACCTGGAATATTTCTGACTTCTAACTTGATTTTAAATAGTTCATCTACATGGAACATTTCATGATGATTATTCTTTTATGGCCTTTTGGCAGCACAGTTCTGTAGGACTGATATATTGTTCTCCATTTTAAACTATTTCAGCTTCTCTCCCCTACTCTTTTAAAGCATAGCCTTGTTCATTGAATAGCTCTTATAATGTTGCCATAATTTATATGAATCTGGTGATCCTTTAAATGTGTCTTGATTTAGTCCAAGCCAATCTATTCTGCTCAGTCAGAAGGATTCTAAGCAAGGTTATGCCACTCAAGGCTACACATATGTGGGCATGTCTACAAGTCCCTATTAATGTGCAGCAATAAGCTCAGGAATTTATCACTCTGGAGCTTATTACTGCTGGGCACATGTCTGCACATGTGTCCAGGATTGTAGCATATTCAGCTGAGGTAGAGCAGCCCTGGCTTGCAGAGGGCTGGGGCTCACCTTGCCAGCCCAGGGCTGCTCCCCCCAGCTCAACATGCTGCGGAGGGCCGGCTGGGGCACGAGAGTGCTTCAGTGTGGGGCTAGCTGGCAATCAAATCCCACAATCAAGCAATCCTTGTGCTACAACCAGCCCCTCCAGCATCTACACGTGTGCAGCTGTGGAGTTTTTGGGGATTTTTTTGTTTGTTTTTTTTACTACCAGCAGGATACTTCTTGTAAATACAAGAAGTCCAACATCTGGTTGGACAAGGATACAAGAAGTATCCTGCTGCAGAGTAAATTACTCGAGCCTAATGGGGGCACAAGTGTGGATGCCAAGACATTTATTGTGCAGCTAATCAGTCAACTGTTCAGTAAATGTCTTGTGTAGATGCATCCTGTAAGTATTTGTAAAGATCTATCTATCTATCCATCTATCTATGTAGGCTGCGTAAAGGTTCAGCATCGAATCTTCAGATGCAGATTCGGCCGAATCAAATTGGGACAGTGATCTAAATCAACAAATCGAATCACTGTCCCCGGAATCAGGCTGAATCTGAATCCAAATCAAATACAGCCTGGTTCGCACACCCCTAACATTTTTTTTTATATCTATATAAATCAATCTATCTATCCAACCATGTAGATATCTATATCTCACACACACACACACACACACACACACACACACGCGCAATTCAAAGCTGTCTAAATGGGTTTTTGTAAAATATCCTATAATGCATCTTTTGAAGTCTCCAAAGACTATTGACAAAATAGTAGCCATTCAAAGCATATTCACACAGAATACTTTGATTTGAGAATAGCAGTATGATAAAGTGAACTGGTGCAAATTACCAGGTACGTTTTTCCCCATGCCTTAATTTTATGACATAAACAACAGCATCTTTCTACACATCATTTTCTTTCAGTTTTTCTTTATATAGTATTTCTACCTCTGTCACCTTTTACTTACATAGATTTAATAGTGTAGTTTTGATTATTCTTTAGCCAAAATTCAAATTGTCACTTGGACAAAATTTGCAAAAGCTTATCATTTGTCAGGTACCATAGAAATTAGTTTTAATTTAAAATTCACACCCTTTTTGTCTGCCCTTTCCTTTTCTTCACAGGATGAATCATTTTAATTTCTAAAAGACTGTTACAAAGTGTTAAATTACATATCTAGAGCTAAATCCAAAAATATACAAATAGATTTCATAGACATTAGGGGATGGAAGGGTCCTCAGGAGATCATTGAGTCCAGACCCCTCCACCATAGGCAGGAAGTCAGCTGGAATCAAGTGACCCCAGTAAGAAAAACATCCACATGTTTTTTAAAAGAGTGCAGAGTAGGTGCTTGCACTACGGGGGGGGGGGG
>NW_017729000.1:27438337-27441368 GCF_001723915.1 Gavialis gangeticus
CGGGGGGGGGGGGGGGGGTCTGGTCCAGACCCTGGACACACACACCATAAAGAACTATTTTCTTCTGTCTAGTCTAAAATTGGCCTTCCTGGAGTTTATGGCTGTTAGACATTGTTATTCCTAATTTTTTTTCCACAGAATATGGGAGAGCTAAATTCAAAAACCCTTCTCCAATAGTCAATCATTTAAACAAAGCAAAGGAGCTTCAAAAGGAGCGATTATAGGGTTGAGTCCCTGCTCCACATGAGGTAGAGATAGGATTTAAATACTGTTCTCCCACCTCCCAGGTCAGTGTTTAAATTGCATGTCTATCACATAAAACAGGTGATGGTATTTCTTATGAGGAAGGAATGACCTAGCTTAGGCTCCCAATTTTAAGACAAGAACCAAAGCTCAGAATTACAGAGAAGGCCCAGTGCCTTAGTGCCTTGTTACGTGACAATTTTGGGTGGTTCTTAGAGCTCTTAACCCCTATGTTGTCTACACATTTACACCCAAACCTAGTTTTAAGCACTCATTATTCATGCTTAAAATTACACCACTCCACAGCAGGATTGTCTCTGATCTGTGTTACCCAACTCATGTTACTACCACCCCCGCACTGGACCAAATCGGGCTCATTGCACTTCCCTGCCACCCCACTCACTGCCCTTGCCCCCGACTTATTTGTGGCTGCCTGCACCGTCTGACCCAGGGAACAGGCAGAAAAAGGTCTCTGAGTCAGGTTTAGCCCATAGAAGAGCAGCAGTCTGACAGAAGTGGTGGTGGGAGATGACCAGGCAGATAAATCCTTCCCTGCCTGCTCCCTTAGGACAGACAAGTAATGCAAGTGAGTGTGTGTGTGGGGGAGGGTGTAGGTGGCATCAGGGTTAACCCTCAGGAATAGGAAGCAAGCTTGGAATGGGGGGGGGGGGGATTTTTACATTTCAGGTCTTCCAGGCCCCTGCTTGCCTGAATGTATGACTGCTTCAAACTCAAGGTAGCACTAGTATCCATCAACACTTGAGCTGTTCACAGTGTAAGGCAGGAGTGGGCAATTATTAGGGCTAGGGGACCATTTAAGATGTTTTGGTGAGCTGTTGCAGGTTTGGGAAGTACTGACCTGGCCCAGAGCAGCTGGAGGAGAGGGGTGCTGACCTGCCCCAGTGCAGCAGCGGAAAGGGACCCAACTGGTTCTACCCAGCCCTGAGCCCATCTGTCCCATGCCTACCACCAGAGGTGCCAGATGGGCAGGTGGGTCAATAGGGTCCCAATTCCTACTCCTGCAATGCCAATTATGACACTCATGAATACTCAACTGTCAGCTCTTTACATTACCAAACACTCAACTGTGCTGTACCCTTTCATGAATTAAACATGCTCACTTAAACACACCTACTTTCATGGTTTTATGGGAAAGTTGCAGATTACACTAATAAACTTGAAGGGTCTATTAGGAATATCACCCTTCCTTATCTTCTTTCCTTGCTTATTTGTGAGAAGTAGTGGACCTTACCTTTTCCATTTGGCAAATCATAGGCAATAGGGCTGTGCAAAGTTTTGGGTGGCAATTCAATTTGCAGGAGATTCGGCGCGATTCGGTGTTCAAATCTTTGAATCCAAATTGAATCAGGGGACCAATTAAAATGTCCGAATAGATTCAAAGCTCTCAAAATCTTTGGAAATGATTCGGAGAGCTTCAATGATTCAGGCAGTCCCCGGTGACTGCAGCAGGGAGCTGCAGCTGACTCCGAGCTGGTAAGTACTAGGGGTGGGAGACTGGGAGAGAGGGAAGGAACCATAGGGGCACTCCTGCCTGCTCCCCCAGAACTCCCCCCCAATGCCTCCCACTCCCCCAGACCCCCCATGGCTGCCCTGCCTGCCCCAGCTCCTGACCCTTTAAAAGAAAAGCCCCAGTGCTCACCAGGTGTTTCCTGGTGGGGAAGTGATCCCTGCTGCCCCCCATTGCCTAGTGCTGCATGGGGGACACTCCCCCAGCCCCACCCAGGCCAGCTCTGGCCCTTTAAGAAAAAAAAGCTGAGGAAAGCCCAGGGAATCACTGCTCCTGCAGTGGTCTCAGGGTTTTGGAGGGCTCATGCAGAGCTGCCCCATGCAGTGTAGTGCAGTGCAGGGCAGCAGGGATTGTCCCTCGCCAGCAGGAAAGGTGAGTCCAGGGGGGTTTCTCCATTTTCTTTTCTTCTTAAAGGGCTGGAGCCATGATGGGCAGAGCAGCCATGGGGGGGGGGAACTGGGGGAGCAGGGGGCTTTTGCAGAGCCCCCCACATGGCATTGGGAAGTGGGGTGGGGGGCCCAGCAGTGATCACCCCGCACTCAGGAGCACCTGCTGATTTGGGGCTTTTTTTTCTTTCAAAAAGCCAGGAGCTGGGGCAGGTGGGGCAGCCATTGCCAGGATGGGAGGATGGACCTGGGCGATTTGGAGATTTGGAAGCAGCTAAATCTCCCAATCAGATTTGGCCGAATTGCTTCAGAACAGCAATTCAAATCACCAAATTGAATCACTGTCCCCTGAATAGGCTGAATCTGAAGTGAATACTAGCTGCTTCACACAGGCAACACACATCAGCAACAACAATAAAAGCATGCTTGCAAAGTCTGTGTTATGCATCCATATGGCACCACAATATATTTTCACATGGAAAATTTCCTGGGGTCAGTAAGTCAGAAGTGGGCACACTTAGAAAATTAATCATAACTTTTAAAATGATTAAAGATTTATTTTTATTATTCCTTATACAGAAAAACCTTCAGAAATACACATTTTAAACAGCAAATTATTTGTCTGTAAAAGCATACTAATGGCATTTGGTTTGCAAGGTAGCATTGTCTAACTGCTGCTCTAAATTAAGGATGATGTAATTATGCACCAAAAGTATTTAAAAAAGGGACATGTATATCAAATCAAAGATGCTGAAATTTTCTTATGACAAAGTAGCTATAATGGATATTTTACTATCTGGGCAATGAGATGAAGATTCAGGGTTTTTCCTTCTCCTAAAGTAGTCAAGGATATTTAGCATTGCCCCCGCCCCGC
>NW_017729000.1:27441378-27448329 GCF_001723915.1 Gavialis gangeticus
CCCCCCCCCCCCCCCCCCCCCCCCATAGGTAATGTTCTGATATGTTTTCACAAAGTTTGCTTTTATATTGGCTTTCCTCTTTCCAGTTAAGTCTTCTTTTGCGTAGAATGATGCTTAAGACTATGCCTTATGTTTGCTTTTATTCACCTGCGATGTAAAAATGGCAAGTGAACCGCTAGTTCTCAAACCTAAGGCACCAATATACCTAGACAAAATATACCTTTTTTTTTTTTTTTTAAACACAAAACTGAAACCCCCACCAGATTTCTACGGCATGTCACATTGTTCAAATGGCCTATCTAATTATGGTGGAGAGATTATAGATGCAACTTTGCTGTTAGTTATCACATACATATGCCAACTACTTAAAAACTGACTTTGATATCAATACTAAAGGCTTTAAAATTAAATGGTTCTGCATGCTTCTGAATGACTTAAAATTCCTCTATTACTGCAGAAGATGAAGTGAATGATGCCATTCCTACAAAAGAACAAGTAATTGCTATGCAAATTTTGCAGAGAAAGAGGAAAATGAGTCATGAATAAGGACATTCTCTGGGGGAAAAGGATATTCTCTAGGTAATTCAGCCACACTGTGCAGACCTTCAGGTGCATACAAAATGCCACAAGCAGACCAAAGTCAAGAAGTTTTCCCTTTTAATTTTTCTTTTTCAATCCAGTAGGAAGAGAGGCCATTCAAGCTGCATGAGCTACAGTATGTTCACCATACAGTATTATTTTTTATACCTACTATATTTGGTATAAAAAAATAATATATGGAGAAGCAGCTAAAGTCTGCCTTTCAGATCCCATGTTACAAAATGATGGGATCTAGGACCTTGAGTATAGAGACACAGGGCTTGTTTGGTTTTGTTTTGCTTCTGGACAGTCTTCCTGTTATCAAATGCTAAAATCTAAATAAAGAAGAGCAATCCACATGTGTCACTTAGGTCAGGAAATGGAAGTTGTGTGCACGTGCATTATTTTTTATCCTTGAACAAATTATTGTTTTTAATAAGAGCATCACCACTACAAAAGGATAACTGCCCTTTCTTTTGAGTCTGGGTCATGCCATATCTCAGTATGTGGGCTATAAGAGTGACAACCTAGTTACTGATACCAGAATTTTATATATACACACACTGGGAATTATCCCAGGTTTGTCCTCCTGGTAAAAAAACATACCCAGAGCCAAGGGCAGATGAGAGGGTTCAGTGGCATGGCTGCACACTCTCTTTCCAATCATACTGCTGGAACATTTCTCCCTTCCTTTGCCTCTGTGCTCAAAAACACATCCCCTCCCCACTTCCTCTCCCTCCAAGACGAGGATGTTGTGGGGTATACCTGCCTGCTCCAGCTGGGCTGCATGGGGGCTGCACTCAGCCTGGGACTACAGCAGCAGCAGCAGGCAAGCACATTACCCCTCCCTGCCTGCCACCAGGGTTTTTTTGCCAGGTGTAGGGAGCAAAAACATGCCCCCTGACCACTACCATGGCTGTTGCAGTCCCAGGTGAGTGAAAGCCCCATGAAGCCTACATGGAGTGGGCAGGAGCTTATCTCACTTCCAGAACAGCACCTGGTAGTGGCAGGCAGGAAAGGGTGGGAAACTGGGTGGGGGGACAAACAGAAAAAGAGGAGGGAAGTGGACAGGACATGCCTCTAAGCACAGAGAGGGAAACAGAAGGAATACTTACCTTCCTTGGGATTCAAGTCCCTGGCTGCTACTCCTGCGGCACTGTCTGCCTGCCCTGGAGACAGCAGGAGGAGGGGGCTGGGTGCAGGGCTGCAGTGAGCACCATGTGTACAGATATTTGAATGCTAAGGCCTTGGACAGTGAAGAACTTGCAATGAGGACCCTGTGCAAACAGGAGGGGCCCTGTACACATTTCAGTGTGCTCGGAACGCTCTCTTACTCTGTCTGGCAACAGATAACAACAATGCATACAGCAGCCTGGATTGGCTGACCCAAACTGCCCATGGTCAGCCTGTGGCCATTTTTACTCTGGGAGAAAAAGCCTGAACATCTGTACATTCATGGTTTCTCCTTGGACACCAATGACTCTCCCAGGAGAAAATGAATGCCTGCTGAGTGTTTGTACAAGGCCACGAGACAAGAGAGTGAGCAAGTGAGAGAACACCTTTGGGGTGTGCATGTGTGTGTGCATATGCATATAAGGGTTTCTATACCTTGTGCTTACCTTTTTGTCCATCTTCAGGAACTGTTGAAAATAACACTAGAGTACAAAACATCCCAAATGTCACAAATCTAGATGATATATATATGATGATAATATATATTTTGCACTCAACTATAACTAGATAGGCCATCTGAAGAATAGATACATATGCATACACACACACACACACACACACACACACACCATCCGGTTTATATATTTACCATCCCATTTCTTTCCTTTAATGTTTAATTCCTTTTCAAATAAATTTCTTAATTTGCATTCTAAGGACTCTGTTATAAAACACTAACAGGCTTGTGATAAACATTGTTTTTATCATTGCAGAGACTTTATGCAGCAGGAAAGGCATGTCAATTCACACAGGTATTCAACCAAAAGTCTTTCTACAGGCCAAGGGCAGATGGGTAGGTTCCCAACTATGAGCAAAATAATCCCTCTGAGCAAGAAAATTAAACCTAAAAATAAAGCACTGACTGCTATATTTTATATTCAGCAATGAAGGAGAAATCATCTCCTGAAAATTGCAGACATGAAGGCTGGTCTGACAGTCCAGTAGAAGAACCACTTTCATTAGTGCCCACTCATGTTTCTAGTTCCTGTTCCCAGGCACTCAAACACTACTGTCTTCATAAAACACTGGTAGAAAGGGATGACAAGTCATGCTACAAATGGGAAGGATCCTCTTATACTGCTGAAGAAGAGCCAAACCTTTTAGGGAAAAGGTTGAACAACATGACCAGATACAAAACACAAAAACATTATCAACTACAGTAGGGGCCATGCAACCAAATGGTAGAGGAGGGATTGTCAGGGCAGAACAGAGTAATTTCAGTGACTTCAGGATTCGCTTGGGATCCATGAAACTGCAGTTACACTCACGGATCAGATGTCATGGATCAGCAGAAGCACAAGCTTTATGAAGCAATTTTTTTTTTTTTTTTAAACTTTGTTAGGTTTTTTTTCTTAGAAGATAATTTAAACTATTTTGGGGTCCCCCCCACCATAATAGTGTGTTGTTTAACAGTGAATTGTCCTAAAATAATGGTCACCTGCTGCTATTAAATGCCAATGCAAAGCTAAGCCATTTATTTTCAAAAGCAGGAGGTGTTTATTTAACAACAAAAAAAGTTTTATTGAAAATGACATTTCTGTTACAGTGAATAGTGCATGTTGATTTAATCATGTAATCTGGTCCCTCCTTGTGCAACACTGTACTATTCTGAACCTGTAGCTTTTCCATTGTCTATCAATATTGCTTTGCCTTATTCCAGTTTAGTATCTTTCATCCAAGATTTGAAAACACCTCTAACAGAATATCAGCTTAGTTTCCAGCAATACTTGTAAAGTGTATAAGAATTTTTATACCCATTTTATAAACAGGGAAACTAAAACCCAGAGCAATGAAGTGACCTAACCTAGATTACATCGCAGCATAACATCATGATCAGAAACCATTGGAAAGATTCCAAAGTAGCTAGAACTCTTCAAAATGCACTGACTATACAAATATAGATATAGATACAGCTACACACACACATGCTTCCTGGGAACAGGCACATGAACTCTCATATACACCATCCACTGCTTCATGCTCATAGGCTCTTGGGTTTTTACCAGCAGTACCTGCATGGGTCATATGCACCTTGAGATTTCTTCAACTTTGCATAGGTGCTGTGAATGTTACACTGGCATCAATAGATAAGGCTCTTGTGGCCAAGACGTTAGGAACCATGGCCCAGAAGACTGATGACAAATATTCCACTCCCAATCTTGGGATGATTGTGTTTCCCTCCTCTAGGAAATCAAGAAAGGTAGAATGGACTCTGGGACAGTATCCATTTAAATACACAAAGCCGCAGCTATCACTTGAAGCTGTCAAGGAAGAGGACAAGAGTGAACATATTAGAAGTGCTATTAATTGTCTTGGGGTTGATATAAATGCTTACTAAGCAATGGGCTGGGGGGCTCTGGTGTCCTCAGCAAGTGAAGGGGGAGAGCAGTGGCAACTTAGGCTCCTAAATAAAAAACTTCCAGTACAGGGAACCTGGTAACTACCACTGACTAGCTTGTGTCACACAGAGATGGCAGTTGTCTTTCTCTTGGGCTTTTGCCTTGGTTTGCAAGTCTATGCCACGGGTGTCAATGTAAAGAAAATCTTCAAAGGTGTCACTGCTATAGAGTTAGAAACATGTAGGATATAGAAGACTTTTTTTTTTTTGGCCTGCTGCAAACACTGGCCAAGCACTTCAATATTGGATTGCTGGAAAAACTACTCCATAAGAACTTCTTGGTGCTAAAGAGTACTGGTAAGAGGGTAGTATAGGGACACAGACCTCCTTCAAGAGGCCTCTCCGCAGCAAATCTGCATCTGGAACAGCGTCCGTGGTTTATCTGAAACTATAAGCCACATCTAGATGAGTGCAGCTGTGTTGTATGTGGCATTGTGGACATGTCTGCAGCACCACAAACCGCATATTCAAGTGTTCTCTATTCTACAAGGGGAAGAAAATGTGGAGTGGTGCACATGGTGGTAGCATGTGCTGCCCAAAGCCAGAGCTTGGCCAGTCAGAGCCACAGTCTACTGACAACAAGGCTCCACGCAGCAGAATCACCATGCTGTAGCCACAGAAGGCCCCCAGGACCCCAGGTAAGGCTGCTGGGGCCAGCCCAGTGCTGGCCCCAGCCTCTCCTACCACTCCTGGGGTAACCTGCCGCATGCCAAGTACACACGGCAGAGGCATTCCCTAGGGACAACTTGCAGGAGCACATACACTCCCCCCCATTGGACATAGCCCCTGCTACTGGAAGTGGCAGCAGCAGCAGGGGGCAGACCCTTGGGATGCTTGTGGCCTGCGCAGACTATACCACCCAGCAGCGCACAGCTCCAGCCAGTTCTGGGAGTTGCACATGGCAGCAAGGATTGGAGCCAGGTTAACCTTCTTCATTTGTGTGGGGCTCCCTACAGCGCATGTGCACCTCGTGGCACTCGCACGCCACCAGAGGGAGACTCCACATAATGGGACAGAGCTACCATTGAGGCCCTTGACAGCTCACCAAAACTCATTAAAGCAGCCCTGCAGCTGAAATAATTTCCCACCCCTGCACCATATCATTACCTATGCAGTCTCATCACAGAATAAGCAATACCAAGCGACTTCACAGAGACCACTCCAAAGACAGGGTTGGGTAAAATTTTGTTACGTAATTATTTATTTTAAAAAGCGAATGGGCTGTCAGAGGGCAAAGTTGGCAACACTTATAGATTAACATAAAAACAGTAAGAGCTGGGGCTTCCTTTGGTCTAAGCACAGACAGCAAGAAACCCTGGATCAAGCCAAGAAGTGGCTGAGAGGAACTGAGGCATGTTCAATGACATGCAGCAAAGGAACCTCACAATGCATGCATGCCATATGGACGCTGTTGGTCCAAAAGGCTCTGAGCTTGAGAGCCTGAGGCATACTCACACTCACTGTGAAATACAGACAAATTACTGGAAGGTGAAACAATATATAGATTCTCATTACTTTACTCAAATCACTAAAGCATGTTTATTTTGATGAATTTGAGAACTATTTACTAATAAAATATCATTTAAAAACACAACTTCAATTTTTTTAAGCTTGTTTCCAACATTATTTGTTTTGATTAGTATACATGCATACAAATAAGTTGATTGGCTAGCACAGAGTTTCTGGAAAAACTGGTTGTTTTAGTTGTAGGGCACATGAACTTCAGTTCTGTGATACCTCATGAAACTATTATACTATTAAATATTGTTATGTGTTTCTTCTTTCAACTCATATTGTAAGTGCTGAACTATTCCTCTGGGGACTTTCCTAATGAATAAAAGCACTGGACACATCATAAATAAAAGCATTCATATGAAACAAAGCATTTCAAGAGATAAGATATGTCATCACTACACATCCAACTCAAACCAGGAAAACCTGCATTTAAAGGGAATGTTACATGCAGACCTGAAATGCTTCTTTCCCAGAAAACTCTAAGGAGTAAAAATTCCTTTTTCTCTACTTCTTCTAATCTGAAAAGTCAAGCAGGCACACTGTGTCCCTTCAGTGATTAACTCTCTTTACCTTTGCTCTTGTTTTTCTTTCCTGGTTCCCACTTTTATTTGCCTGTAAAACTAAAATGGCTCTGGCTGCTTCTCAACATCAGTTCTGTTTCGAGAAGGGAGTCCAAAATGAATCACCACCAGCTCACCCCAGAAGAGGTTGAAGAGCAGGATGTTTTGCCTATTAAGCCCATGCTATTAACATGAAAGATCTGAATTCAATTCTATTTTCTGCCACAGACTTCCCATGTGGCTTTGAGCAAATCATTTAGTTTTACTGTGTCTCTTAGGGCTCCTATATATGAGTGTGGAGCCTGCTCCAACACGGTGGAAATCCAGCACATCAGAGCAGTCTCAATTAATCGAGTCTGCTGGAGTGTGGAAATTGACTTGCTCTGGCAGCCTTCCACATCACATGGATCAGCTTCCCAGCATGTCTGTGCTGAAAAAATGGTGGCGGGGTGCTTTGAAATAAAACGCATTCAATGAGCTTTAGTTCAAAGCGCCCCACTGCCATTTTTTCAGTGAAGGTATGCTGATACATGTGACGCACAGGCACTTTTAATTAATGCAGCTTGCTAATTAAAGTGCCTGGCACTGCATCCCACAGCACATGTAAAAATGCCCTAATAAAATGGTTTTTCCTATATTACAATGATATAGATGCTGTGCTAAAAGGGA
>NW_017729000.1:27453329-27455834 GCF_001723915.1 Gavialis gangeticus
GTGCAGGGGAATGCAGCCAGAGGAAGAGACACACCTCATTTTAATCAAATGTTCAAGAGGCCAAACTTTTAGTGTGTTTATTAAACCAAAATGCGTGATGCATGCATATTGCCAACTGGGGAGAGGGAACACTAAGAGATTATAAATACAGCTTTGGGAGAAGAGACTAAAATTTTGCATGCACATATATATGCATTTATATATGTCTAGATAAATAATTTGTATTTACTATCTTATGTACCCCACAGCACAAGATAGCTAAAGTAAGCAGCACCAGGCAGACCTAAAAATTGATCTTGTAGTTCATTTCAGGGTTTTCCTACAGTCTTTCATTAATAGTATGCAAAGGGTGAAAACTTAGGTAAGGTGCAGTTAATTACCATGCACTAGACCCTCAACCAGCAATCCATAAAACAGCTCGTTAAATACTGCCCCGTTCTGTTTTGTTTTTAATTGCAGTAGCCTGCTCTGCTTTTCTTATTTGTTTTATTTGATTATGTCCCCTAAATGTTAGGCACACTTTCCTCAGTAAGTGTTTCCGGCTTTATAAAACGTTCACTTGTTCATCTCCCAGCAAGCACTTCACTGCTAATGTCACAGTCTAATAAATGCTATGAAACCGAGGACATTTTTTCCTACCTTAGATGCTTGTAAAAAAATTGTATTAAAGTAGAAAAGGTGGAAATGCTCTAACATTTACATGGAACACTATATAAATGCATAAGAAATACAAATCTTTCTGGAATCAGCTCCTAATTTATAAGCAGCATTTATTCTTAATGGCCTTAGTGTTGAGCAAATGCTCTTTATTGTTAGCTTTAAAGGCGAAAGTTCTTTCTATATAAATTACAACAGAAGCTCAGAAACATATGACACCACTACAAAAAGTCTAAATGCTAGTCTGTAGAAACCATTGCTAGAGTATGAGAATGGCACACCTGAAATCAATCTGTGTACTTAGGACCATTTGCAAAAAAAAGAAAGAAAGAAAAAGAGGTCAATTATTTTACTTAGATTTTACATGCAACTCTTAAAGACTTCAAACCAAATGGTTACCCTAAAATAATCTCCTTGATCACAGACATAATGAGGAAACCACTGTCCCCTAGGAAGCAATATTGGGGTGGATTTGACATAAATGATATCAAAAGGATACATTTGTTGTTTTAATTCCCCAGTATCTGACAAACATCTCTGCAAAACAAAGGGAGTCAAGTATTTCCCACTGAACAACTTTTCCTCTAATTCCATGACTTGTGACATCTTTGCCTTCTACCATCCTTAATTGAAATGGGTCTCTATCCCCCCAAATTACCAATAATCCAATAAGCATTCAAAACCCAACAAAGCAACTACATAACCCTTAGTATTACCTTCGCCTGCTCCATTTGTTATCTCTTCTACTAAGTCTAATTTTAAGTGGGAAATCTTCAGGGGGTACAGATATCTTAGTGCCTAAGCTCTTAGCATTCCTTTGGTGATATGTATGTAATAAATAGAAAGTAAAGCTTTCCAGGTGTTAAAAGGAGCAGACATTCGTGATCTTCACAGAAATTACTGAATAAATAGCTCTCGTGCAGCTGGTGACTGTAATGCTGCCCTCATCAGATAAACTACCAGCATATGTTATTCACTTAAGTTAAAACGTATTGATATATTACTTTATCTTTCTTATATTTTCCCTAACGTAGCATGAGGTGCTTATTTTTGTAGGTTTTTTTCCAAAAGAAATTCTTGTCTCCATATCATCCTTTTTCTGCCTTTGTATGAACTTTTTGCATCTCAAAAGAACACAGAGTAAAATGACAAAAAAGGCATCATTGTTGCTGAAATGTTTAGTTATATTTCTAGCGAGTCAGAAAAAGAATTCTTGCTGCATAAAAGCTACACATGGCACTTGATGGCTGAAAAAGATTCAGGTTATAGAGACTTTAGCAATAGCTTACAGGTGAACTTTAAAGCGTGGCTGTATGCATTAATGAGTCATCTTTATATATTCCAGGTGCAGAGCCCTGTGCACTCCCATAAATCAAAAAATGAAAAAAAGGCCAAACAGAGGAATCTAAAAAGAAAGTAGTCATCAAACCACTACATAAGTAGGCTTAATTAATGTAAAACTTGAGGTTTGTGATCTTGCAAATGTAAAATAGAAAAAGGAAAAAGTAACAGAGTGGAGCATTAACAGAAAGAAGATACGGAACTCTGAATTTTAATATCTCTCCCCCACACCTCACCCCACCCCACCCCACCCCAGCCTACCGCCTGTCAAAACTGCCTTGAAACTACAGAAGTGTATAAGCTGCTTCTGATCATTCCCTTAACTCCCACTGTGGTGGATATGTGCGTTTCAGGGTGAAGTAGTAAATTAGATTTCTTAGAGCTGATAGTATAATGATGTCAGTGTTTCTTCCAAACACAGCTACGGTCGGATGAATTGGCAGCTCAAGATCCTTGTTGGTGCATCAGGAACTGCTCTCCTGTGGTTCAAACAACACATAAAAAAAT
>NW_017729000.1:27460834-27489828 GCF_001723915.1 Gavialis gangeticus
ATGCACTCCGCTCCTGTATGCGCCTGACACCCCACCCCACCCCACCCCAGCCTACCGCCTGTCAAAACTGCCTTGAAACTACAGAAGTGTATAAGCTGCTTCTGATCATTCCCTTAACTCCCACTGTGGTGGATATGTGCGTTTCAGGGTGAAGTAGTAAATTAGATTTCTTAGAGCTGATAGTATAATGATGTCAGTGTTTCTTCCAAACACAGCTACGGTCGGATGAATTGGCAGCTCAAGATCCTTGTTGGTGCATCAGGAACTGCTCTCCTGTGGTTCAAACAACACATAAAAAAATGCAGGGATCAACCGAACATCATCTCTGAAACATTTGTCTCACCAGGTCCTGTCTTATCTTCTGAGAACATAAAATGACTATATCGCACAAAACAAATATGAAATTCTGGATTGTGTCCAATACTGGACTGTTTGTACAAAAAGTAGTCAAAAATTCATTTGGACCATATCAAACAAGTGACAGCTATATTCAAATAACCCAATGTTCTCTCTATGCTGATGTCTTCCTAAAACTGAGCTCTGTAGGATGCTTCACAGGGAAGTGCAAATCCTTCATAATGTATCTACCTGTTTGTGTTCGTCTTGAGATGCTAAATGAGCCAGTGCCTTGAAACAGAATTCTATCAGCCATCTCTTTTTTTTCTTTGTACAACTACACATGCATTGTGAAGTGGACTTAAAAAAAAAAAAAAAAAATCAAACACACAACAAATAATTTAAAATCCATCCTTCCAGAACAGTGCTGAAGCAGCCCTGAAGGTCCAACCTTGTCAATCCTTCCCATTCCTATGTGGCTAATGGGTCTTGCTTGGGCCTGACAGGCCATATATCTTCCTGAATCTATTTCCACCCTATGAACAAGGGGTCCACAGGTCTTTTTCTGGCATTGCATGTAGAAAATGCTACACTTAAAATCTGAGTGAAACAATAGACTTTCCCAGCTCTAAGTATTGCTATCATACACCTTTCTCAGGGAAGTTGGGAAAGGACATTAAAGTTTCTTTCCCTATTGATTGCAGGAGGGGGTAATGCAGAAAGTAGGGAAGAAAAAAAAAAAAAAAAAAAAAAAAAAAAAAAAGCATCCTTAGCACTACTGATGTGAAAAATTGGTTTTTACTTTTATCTGTGGCTTTGGATTTGTAACTGTTGCTAATGAATGAATCATAATACTTCTAAAAACATGAGAGGCATAGTGATTACTTTGATATCTGCAACACGGATGTTCCTCCTGTCGAGCACTGACTCAGTCTGACTGAATATTAAACATGAAAGTAGAAAAACTATTACAGAGGAAGTAATAGAAATATTTGTATGAGTGTTGCCTTCGCTGGGAGGGCAGGAACAAAAACAATTCTGTATCACAGAGTGTAAACGTATTAAGAAGCATGAGAATGCTTACAAGAATGGCATTAAAAACTACATCAACCAATCACCATTTTTAATTTACATAACACAACCCTTGATAGTGTCTATTTTTTCCTAGGCTTGCTCCAGAAGACACTACAAAGCTCTTCTTCACTAATCACCCATTTCTTTTTTAAAAAATGCCCTGCAAGTGGCCACTTGTGCTATCTAACTAAATTTCCTAGCATATCTCATGCCTTTCTTTGTACATGCCTAGCGTGCCTTTCTTCAAATTCATTTGTTTTGTTGTCATTACTGCAGGACTTGGAGCTAGGGGATATACATACATTCCTTTTTAGTTTGTAACCAAAACCACAGGGATTCCTGTATTGATGCAGCTGATGGCCCATGTCTAATATTTTGGCTAGATTTAAAATTAAAATGACACAATCAAAGTCTCAGTCTACAATAAATCTCAAAATGAAACAGTTATTGCTAACTCCTTAAAAATATACACAAAGCTAAGTCTTTCCTGGGTAAGATTTTCTGTCTTAGACTTCAAAAGGAGCTAGTTTGAGAGTAATGGCACACCAACATTATTTATTTATTTATTATTCTAGCCCCCATTATACTTGGTACATACAAACATGTAAAGATGGCTCGGTTCCAAATTTCTTGCATAATCAGGATCTATATATTCAAGAGAGAAATACTGGGCATGTGAAGCAAAAGTCACAAAAGAACAATGATCACATGACTTAAGCCACATTATTCTTACTAGTCTTTCCTTGGCTTGGCTTGGCTTAGTTTTTACACTCCCCTCTTTCTGCTTTCTCTCATGCTGTTCTCTCCCTTCGATACAGGGTTTTTTCCTTCTGAACCACAGTTATTTGTCTTCTCATTCAAATTACTTTTTTAGACAGACCTCTTTTCTGAAACAACCTTTCAGTGCTTACTTCTTGAGTGTCACTTGTTTTCTTGTAGATTTGAGTTCAAATATTGGCCATGTACAGCTATTCAGTTTCTAGTAGAAACAATAAGTGTACAGATATTAAGGATTTTCCCCCCAAAGCAAAAATGGCCTCTCCAAGATTAACATAACTTGGGAATGACCAGGGTTAAGTTGCTCCTAGGAAAGTTTATCTTAGGAGAGAGAACTTCTGTCTACATTCTCTTCTACCAGAAGCTACAGCACAATCTTATGGCATCCCAATGTGCTCCCAAGCCCCCTGCCCCAATAGGTCCAGGGAGATAGTGTGTCACTCAGGATGGACTTGACTGTTTCAGCTAAGCAGGAAGCCCCCTCACAATTCCCACATTATGCTGCAGGGAGACGCAGCATGCAAGGCATTCTGGGTCATCCAATCAGGTTTGCCCTGTGCACTGCTGTCACCTGGCAGACTGGGAAGCCCAAGGAGCACATAAAGATGCATGCATAGGGGCTCCCTGGCTGTGCAGTGGCTTGGCTTAGCATCAAATGTCTATTGCATTAAGTTTTTCTAGCAGGAAAATAAGCTTAAAAGAATTCTAAGGGTCACGCCCCTCCCCTCCTACTTCGCCCAGCCCCCCCGGCAGCCACGTGACTGGAGCCTTGTGAACAGAATGTGCAAGTTAGCGTTCAAGTTTGTGCAAGAGAGCATGTAGGAGGGGCACAAGGCCCTAGGCAGTGAGCCTTAAGGGAGCAGTTGGCGCAGTAGTAGCCAAACTACTACCAGTGCAATGGTGGGTGGGATGCATCACACCCCAAGGTTGCCCCTGTGGCTGGATCCCTCCCCTCTGGTCATTCTGAGACCTCGACCCAGATGGAACCCATGGTTCTAGCCTCCACTCAGACGGAGCCCCTGGCTCTCAGCTGTGGGGGCTGCCTGGCACAACTCCAGGCACATTACAACCTCCCCTTGTGATGTTTGCTCCGTATTGGAGTGTCTGGAATCCCAGATAGTGGAGCTCCAGACCATGATGCAGAAGCTGCATGCCATCAGGGATGAAAAATAGGAGACTGACTGCCAGGCCCCTCACCCCAGGAAAGAAAAAAGTGACCTAGGTCATCTGGCAGGATCAGGAAGGCAAAGAGGCACTCTCATACTGTCCAGCCAGGGGGTTGGACAAAGGTTGTCTCTAGCTCCAAGGCTCACTACATTAGGGTCACCACCTCCCTGGATCTCTGCAACAGATACAAACCTCTTGCAGCACCAGTAGAGCCTGCAAAGCTGCCAGCTACCACAAGTGTGAAATAAACATGACCATCTATCATCCCCAAGATGAAATGCAGAGAATTCGTTGTGGGTGACTGAAAAAGGGGGACTGAGGGAGTGATCTGTCACCCCAACCCCTTAGCCCAGGAGGCCTGCTGCCTCCCAGGAGCCTGTACCAGGATGTGGCTGAGAGGATCCCAAAACTTATCCACCCCTCTGACCACTACCCTATGTTCCTTATCCATGTGGGCAAAAATGACATGGCTTAGAGCAATCCCAGATGGGTCATGAGTGGCTAGAGGGCTCTGGAAATGGGGGTTGGGGGTACAGGTGGTTTTTTCCTCAATCTTTCTGGTTACGGGTCATGGGCAGAGGAGGGAGAGATGAATCGAGGCAGTAAACAGAAGACTATGACACTGGTGCCCCCATGAAGACTTTGGCTTCTACAACCACAGTCCACTTTTCAGGGAGAGGCAGTGGTCTGTTATGAAGAGACAGCCTCCACCTTACTCCACTGGGGAAGAAGCTCTTCTCAGCCAGAGTGGCTGACTTGTTTGACCGGGCTTTAAACTAAGCTCACTGTGGGATGGGCGGACAACCACCAGAGCAAGCTCATCAAGCATCAACCATAAAACCATCAGGTTAGGATGGCTCAAGGGAACCCACTCCTACCCCAGCCCAGGAACAGAGCTTCTCCATGAGTACAAGGAAGCCTAAGGCCTTCAATGGCACACTTACTTGCCAGTATACTAATGCTAGGAGTTTGGGGAATAAACAGGTGGAACTGGTCCTTCTGCTAAATAAAAATGACAAAATGACTACAGTCTCATAGGGATCATGAAGACATGGTAAGAATCCTCCTATGACTGGACTACCAGTATAAATGGCTATAACCTGTACAGGATAGATCATGCTAAAAAAAAAAAAAAAAAGGGGTGGAAGTGTAGCTTTCTATCTGAAGGAGAGCTACACGTCCCTACAAGCTGAGATTGACACCCAAGGAGGATGACTGGAGACCCTTTGGGTTAGAATACGAGGGGAATGTAGTGAAGGCGATACAATGGTAGGAGACTACTACTAACCTCCAAACCAGGAACAAGTGGTTGACCAAGAATTCACCAGGGAACTGACCAAGGCTGCATGCTCTCAGTACGTTTGTCATGGGAGACTTCAACTACCAGGACTTCTCATGGGATGAGTGCTTGGCCAAATCTGATCATTCACAAAGCTTCCTTACATATGTGGATGAGCTCTACCTGTCCTAAGAAGTTTATGAGCTGGCAAGAAGCAAGGCGCTGCTGGACCTGGTACTAGCCAAAGGGGATGATCTAATCAGCAACCTAAGAATCGAGGGGAAGCTGGGTGACAGTGACCATGAGTTGATCACTTTCACTATCCATCACTAAGCTGGCAAGTCAGCCAGCAGTGCTTTAGGTCTCGACTTTAGGAAAGCTGACTTTCATAAGCTCAGGAGGCTTGTTCTTGAGGCCCTGAAAGCCCATGATTTTACAGAGAGGGGAGTTCATGAGGAGTGGCTGCTCCTTAAGGAAGTGATCCTAGAAGCACAAGGTGAGTCCATCCCAGCCCACAGGAAAGGTGGTAAAAGAGCTCAACCACTCCCTTGGCTCAACAGGGAACTCATGGACCTCCATTTAAAAAGAGAGGCGTATAAAGGGATGGAAGATAGGAAACACAACTAAAGAGGAGTATACTGTATTGGTCCGCACCTGCAGGGAGCAAACTAGAAAAGCCAAGGCTGCAACTGAACTCCATCTGGCTACACGAATCAAGGACAATAAAAAGTCCTTCTTCAGATATGTGGGGAGTTAAAAGAAAAACAAGGGCAACATTGGACCCCCACTAAACCAGCTGGGGCACGTGACTACCAACACCCAGGAAAAAGCCAAATCTGCTTAATGATTACTTTGCGTCATTTTTCACCAGCCCAAAAGGACTGCCCTGCTTAACATGATGCAGGATGACCAGGGTGAAGATGAATATATGCCCACCATTGGTGTGGATCTTGTGGGGGAGCATCTTGAGAGGTTGGACCCCCAAAAATCAGCTGGTCCAGATAGGTTGCACCCAAGAGTGCTAAAGGAACTGGCAGCCATCGTAGCGTTGCCACTGGCAAGGATATCTGAGAACTCACTCAGGCAAAGTACCTGAAGATTGGAAGAGGACCAACGGGGTGCCTCTCTTCAAGAAAGGGAGGAACGAAGACCCTGGAAACTACAGACCAATCAGTTTGACCTCAATCCATAGGAAGATTTTAGAAAAAAATATCAAAGAAACCATTCTTGACAGCCTAAGAGAAAGCAACATTCTGAGAAATAGCCAGCACAGGTTTGTTACAGGTAGGTCTTGCCTGACCAATCTCATTTCCTTCAATGACCAGGTGATGTATCACCTGGACAAAAGGGAAGAGGTTTATGTAATATATTTGTACTTTAAAAAAGCTTTTGACATGGCGTCCCATGAGGTTCTCATGGAAAAATTGGAGAACTGTGGCCTCGACTACTCCACAGTCCAATGGCTAGGGAACTGGCTTTGAGGTTGGATCCAAAGAGTGGTAATTGACAAAACTGAATCAATATGTCACTCGGTGACTAGTGACATCCCCCAAGGCTCCATTCTCAGACCTTACTCTTTGTCTTCATAAACGATCTGGACACTGGTGTTAAAAGTGGACTGGCCAAGTTTGGTGTTGTCAGCGAACTTTGGGGAAGAGTGTCCACACTTGTGGATAGGCTAGTATCCAGGCTGAACCCGATAGGCTTGCAAGGTGGACGGATGAAAACCTGATGGAATTCACTATGGAGAAATACAAGGTGCTCCACTTCAGAAATAAAAACCCACATTACACTTACAGGCTTGGCAATGCTACACTTGCTAGCACCATGACGGAAAGAGACTTGGGGGTTATGACTGACCACAAAATGAACATGAGCCACCAATATGATACCACAGCTGGCAAGGCAAACAAAACTCTGGCTTGCATCTACCAGTGCATCTCAAACAAGACCCAGGATGTCATCTTCCTGCTGTACTCGGCCTTAGTGAGGCCACAGCTGGAGTACTGCATCCAATTACGGGCTCTACAATTTTCAAACGACGTGGGGAAGCTTGAAAGAGTCCAGAGGAGAGCCACATGCATGATCAGAGGGCAAGAGAACAGGCCTTATGAAGAGAGGCTCTAAGCTATGGGACTCTTCAGCCTGGAGAAGTGCAGGCTCAGGGGTGAAATGGTGGCAGCCTATAAAAACATAAGGGACATGCATCAGGATCTGGGGGAGCACGTGTGCACTACAGCATCCCGGGGATGACAAAATCCAATAGTCACAGATTCCTGCAAGACCATTTTAGGCTGGACATAAGGAAAAAAATTCTTTATTTTCCAAGCCCCCCAAGGCCTGGAATGGACTCCCCCCAGAGGTGGTGCAAGCACCTATTCTGGACACTTTCAAGAAGCATTTGGATGTTTAACCTGCTGGGATCCTTTGACCCTAACTGACTCCCTGCCCCTTGGGCAGGGGGCTGGACCCAATGATCTCACGGGGTCCCCTCCATCCCTAATGTCTATGAAATCTACAAAAGTCTGTGTGTGCACTCCACAAACAACAAATTTCCTACAACATTATCAATAACAATTTCTAATTAAAATCGACTAGTACCTTGTTTTTTTTGGTCTTAACTTGCCTATTTTTTGAACTAGCAGCAAGACACAAAATGGAGAAGGCAGACAACTGGTAAAACTAAGAAGAAACACGCTTTGGGGAAAATGCCGAGGCTTATGCATTCACTTTTGATGCATTTAGTGTCTAATAGGGAAGAAACCTTCATTCCAACTTTTCTGTACAAGTACAATTTTGTGTGCAAAAACACCTTGACAAGTTCTACCACCTCATGCTCTGCCAACAGCATTTGTAAGATCCATTACAAATAAACCTCACCCATGAACTGCCATATCATGAAAAGCCAAGAAGTCTACAAAGAGCAAAGATAAGCCAAAAGGACTATGAAAAGCAGAAATATGCAGAGGTAGAGAAGATAAGCAGCAGTAGAGCAGGGAGAAGATGTTAATACTACAAATACAGAAGACACAGATAGACTGGCAAGGAAAAAGCAAAGAAGTATGAAATGGAGAAAGAATGGTGTGGCAGCAGCTGCTGATGAGAAGAGGAAGAGACTTCAGCAAAAGGACCGGTTCAGAAAAGAAAAAAGTAGGTCCACAAGAGGCAACCACCATGGAATCTTATCTTATCATATACCAACAGCAGCAATTCATGATCTAGACCCACTCATGGAAGACTTCATCATTGCCATGTCTACTCACAGTTGGAGATGGGATAGAAGATTGAATAGGACAAGCAAGGTCCAAGCCAAAATATGAAAACTTAGTGAGAATGACATGGATCGTGAGAGCAGTAAAAGAATCATTAATGCACAGAGAAGACAGATTTCAAACTGAGAAGGAGGACCTGTCTCCTAACTGTCACCACATCACTTCAGCTATAGGTTGCCTACAGCAACAGTGTGTCATAACTAATTTTAGTTTGCTCAAGTCAGCTTCATTCATTTCCCCAGCTCTTGCTTCAGTTGACTTAATGGCTATTATAAAAAGTAAAACCTAAAATAACAGAAAAACAAAGAACTTGCCAACCAGGTGTACAACAAACTAAACACACAGAATCAGAACTCGTGGTAAAGGTGATATCTTTTATTAGACCAACTAGATATTTGCGCGCACAAAAATCTTTAATTGCAAGTTTTGGGGCATGCACACCCTTCTTCAGGCATACAAGAATGCAAAGATTATAACATTTTTCCTAGGTGGAAGTGAAAATTCGTATTTCACAGGACAGCTGAGGGTACTGTAAGATCCTCTGGTTATAATAATTCATTTTGTGCAAATTAGGCTCAAATAAAAAGTTAGAACAGTCTTTTTACCTCAAAGTTGTCAGGTGGCAAGCAGGAAGTAGAATTATTTCCTTCTGATTATGAATCTAATGTGATGGCATAAAAGATCATATATAGACTTAATTGCAATCACAATATCTATTAACAGTTTATTAACAAGTTTAATTAATTATAGTAAATCTGCCTGAGGAACAGATGTATAATAATTAACAACTACTAAATATCTAGTGCCTTGAAGACGTGTAACCAAATGATGGAATCTTTAGGGACTAGCAAAAAAGTCGGTTTGGTCCAAAGAACATATTACTTTTAAAATGTTGTTTCCCAAAATGATCCAACATGCATACATCAGTCTTGTTCCACTTCAATTATTCTATTTATTTTATTAGCTACTTTGTTTGGTATATAATGATATAAACTTATGGGCCTGAGACCAGATCTCTCAAGTTGCAGTCACTTGCGTGAACCACATGATTAATTCCTCCTCTCTAAACCTGGTAAAAAGGGAGTGCACAATGAACAATAGTGCAAGGCTGAGGCTGAGAGAAGATGCCTATATAAGTCAAATATGAAGAAAAGACTCCATGCGGTCTTCAACTACCTGAAGGGGGTTCCAAAGAGGATGGAGCTGGACTGTTCTCAGTGGTGGCAGATGACAGAACAAGGAGCAATGGTCTCAAGTTGCAGCAAGGGAAGTTCAGGTTAGCTATTAGGAAAAAATTCTCAATAGGAGGGTAGTAAAACACTGGAACAGGTTACCCAGAGAGGTTGTGGGCATTTCATTCTTGGAGGTTTTTAAAAGACCCACCTAGACAAAGCCTTGGCTGGGATGATCTAGTTAGAGACGGCCTTGCTTTGAGCAGGGGGTTGGACTAGATGACCTCCCGAGGTCCCTTCCAACCCTAATTTTCTATGATTCCATTTCACAGGAAAGTGGGCAAGGGATTTCTCTTATGTTGATGTGCCTCTAAGCTCTGTGAAAATGCAAATTTAGTTTGAACAAAAGGCAGTAGCAAGGTGTCAGCTTTCAGGTTTCCAGGTGGTAAATTTTGCTTCCTTCTTGTAAAATTATGTTTTCATTTAAAAAACTTGCAAATAAAGACTAATTTTTGCAAATACCTAGTTGGTCTAGTGAAAGAGAATACCTCTACCATAAGCTCCGATTCATTTTGCCTGTAGACTAATACGGCTACAACCTGTATCCCTGAAACATAGAAGATATCGAATTTAGCCATTTGTGAAAGCAGATTATGATGACTATATGCTTTGAAAAAACATCTATTGTTTTAAAATAAATAATATTTTATGCTTCTTAGTCTTCTTTTTGGAAAATATTTCTTTAGAAATTTTATGGAAACAAAGTGCGAAAATAAAACACAGAATTTTGCACGCTGAAGACTCCGCAGCAGAATTATTCAGTCCTGAATTGGAAGTAGATTATGGCATGCAGGTGCAGTCAAGAGAAACTATGCATTACTGGAACACTTTTGCATTTTGTTATGTGGTGTCACTTTAGTTATTAAACAAGTCAAATCCTGGAATGATTCAATATACCATTAATTCCATACTAAATTTCAGTTCTTTTAAACTTCACTGACTTTAATTACACTGCAGATGTGAGTTCCAAGTATTTTCAAATCAAGCTCCACAGAAGAAACTTCTCTTTTCTAAAAATATAATTTCTTCCCTCTTGTGTCAACTGCTATGTCTGGGCCTAATCCCATGAATAAGGAGCACTTCTTAGGAAGTACTGAACATCTTTAACTGCAATTTACACTGTGAGAGCACCTGGCAGGGAACTAAACCTTTAAAAAGCTGGTGTCAACTGTTACTAAAAAGCATAAAGCTTAACACACATATGGACAACAACTCAGCTATCACTGATGAGGAAGTTAGTGAAATTACTGACTTTGAACATATCAGTAAACGTTAATAATCTCTAAAAAGGATTTGTGGGTTAAGAGCTTATATGCAGACTTTTGCAGGGCAGTTTTTCACAAGTTTCATTCCCGTGTACTGCACTGAATATAGACCGAAATGGAAATCTGTCCATTGCCTGTCATCGCATCATTTGTCAGCTGCATATTGCCCTAAGCAATGTGCGTGCCGTTAGCCTGTTACTAATTTTAGCTTGTTTTACTCATCTGAACTCATTTCTTGTCTTGGGTCATTTCATTTATTTGCTGTGACTAAATAAATAAATGCATTTTTGATAAAGAGGTTCTTTCTAAAATTTTACCACTTCAAGCATCAGCCATCACAGGATTAGTTTATTTTAAAACTGCCAAGTCTGAAGATTGCATACTCATTTTTTAAGAAAATCATGGGTGCATCAAGGGTGTTAAACATGGCCTGCAGGCCAGGTGTCAAATCTGACCCACTGGGTTCGGAAATTGAAGTGTGGGGCCTGTCACAGACTTTGTAGCCCATGACAGACATGGCCACTGGCAACAAGGGAAGCAGTTGAGGGCTGTGAAGATACAGCCCTTTTTCACCTATGGTTGCTTGGTCCTGCCAGTGCCCACAGGCCCACAGTGGCTACTCTGGATCAGGCCAGGGTAAGTTTGACACTCTTAAGTTGCTGAACAGGAACTTGAGACTCCTACCTATATACACAACTGTAAAAACAAGTAAAAGTAAAAAAGAGAAGAAAAGTGTCATCCAAAATAATTTGAAAACAGTTAAACTGAGAAATATTTTTTAAAACATTAAAGTGTTGGAAAAAACAAAAAAAATATAGGTTTTAAAGTTTGGAACAATTAAGTAATGAAAAATTAGTGTTTAAAATATTCTGCTACTAAAAAGGTGACCCTGAAAGTCTAAAGCCGTATTTCTTGTTTCTTTCTTTAGCAGGATTACAGATGTATTTGCATGCACACATGAAATATATAAAATGATGTGTTAAGTATTTTAAATGAAACATGCAAGAGCAACTTAACCGCAAAATGGCCTTTTTGTATACTACAATTTATTTGTTGACTGTCTCAATGATACATATATGGTAGGGTGTGTGTGTGTGTGTGTGTGTGTACTTATATAGGGTATAATAATACAAGATTTTCTCTTTCCTAAGGTGGCAAGAAAAATCCATTAAAAATGCATGAACCCTCAGAGAACAACTGGGAAGGGGGAGAGAAATTACACTTGCCTAAAGTGTACAACAACAGAACACAAAGCAAAAGGCAAACAGATGACCTTGTAAATTAGGTCAAATTGTTTTCACATTTCCACAGCCAATGGATTTTTTTTCTCATCCACCTTGCTGTTCATGACAAACACACACAGAGTTTTATCCAATAATGCACTTCATTAAAGGTGCACAGCTTACCTCTAGCCAATTCTGTTGGTTGCAGTAGCAAGAACCTAGCTGGAAGAATAAACCCCAACTGCACTTAAGAAAATATCTACATTTGTATGTTATAGGCATAATGAGCCAACAAGTCATATTGCGCATTTGATATAATCTTTAGGGAAATTGCATGCAAATATCAAAAGACATGTTATCCTTCTTGTACATGTCTCTCAAGACCAGCTAGCAAGTGACAAAATCTGTTGCTATCATACTTTCTGACGCACATTAACAACAACATTAATAAAGTTATTTTAGCAATATGATACATCAGATAATGGTATGCTGAAGGCTGTTGAAGCTGAAAATTATGTTCTCCCAGTGGCTCAAAAGATAAATTAAGCCACATGCACAAGAACAGTAACATTAAGGCTCTGAGATAATCCTGCAGAAAGAAGAATGACACATTGCCCTTACTGTGCACCATTCTGCATTTTTTTTTTCTTTAGAAGCAGCCACTTAATTGAAGTGTCAACCCAGATATTTAGCTGGCATTCAAAATTTCTTAAATCCTGCAGTGCTGGATCTCTTTTCCTGTAGTCATTATGGACACTTCACTGAAATTAGCAAAGACCTAAGTATGTATAGTAGCACAAAGGCAAAAATAGCATACCCTTAATGCTTTGTTATCATATAGTTTCATTCCATTGATTTTATTAGTGAGAATCTTAGGAAGCTTTATAGGGAAAACAAGCAAAATAAAAAAAGATTAGATAATTTTATAAGTTACTTGGAGCAGTTGTGACCAGATTAGTAAAAAATAGTAAGTATTTTACTTGTCATATCTATTCTGTAAGTAATAATATACAGACACATATATATTAAAAAAACCCTTACGATTTCTTAAGTGGTTTCACTGTAATTATGGACAGCAAAATGGAGGCAGAGAGGTTATGTTATTTATCCAAAGAACAGAGGTTATATGTCTGGAGCCAGAATTGAAGTAGGAAATTCCCAGCTCCCAGTCACTTACTTGAAAAACATCACCATGGATGCAATTCTCCATTCCAGAAAAGCACAGCAAAAATGGCAACTCGGAGGGAGGCAGGTGCAACTCTTAGATTCTAAAGCTTCCAAGGGAAAATGGAGTGGGTCCCCTAAGCCAGAGCTGCTCAAGCTTTTGATGCCTTTGAGTGGTGTGGGCCAGTACATGTGCCGAATAGGGCCCCGTGCATCAAAATCAGGACCCTTTCCAACTCCTTGGTCACACACCACCACCCTGGGGCCTGCGCTGCCAGACTGGGGCTCCACACTGCTTGCAGTCTGTCCGTGTGTGTCCTGATGGGATCCAGGTCACCTCCATATGCCAAGCCAGCATGCTATCTATCCAGTGGAGCTCCCCAGGGGTCCAGAAATTCGGCAGCAGGGAAGCAGCAAGCTCTCCTGCCACCTAATTGGACCTGTGGGGATCCCTCTGGGTTGGATGGCATGACTCTATAGGCCAGATCTCGCCCTCAAGCCAGGGGTTTTGAGCACCCCTGCCCTATGACAATTTAGGGCAGCCTTAACAGATGCTCTGTTGAAAGTATTATGACCTGCTGCAATAACCCTCCATGGATTTTTTTTTTATCAGCTCCAAGTTTCTGGAGCACAGTGGATTTCTAAACATGTTTCTCCCCTCTGCTCGCTACAGCATTGGCATACTCCCATACCAAACACTTACAGGGAGAGGGCACATGGGGTCTTCAGCTGGCTATGAACCACTGGGAAAACACCTCTACACTGAGCATACTTGAGTGAAAACTATAGGTTTTCACACAAAAATCACAGAATCTATGTCCTTTTTCCCTGTTCATGAAGTACATTAATGATTACAGGGTTTTTTTTTAAACTATTCAAAACTAACTTTAAAACTATTTTAAAGTAAAGTTTTGATTCATTAAACAGTGTGTGAAAAGTCATGGGTCTAAAATTCTGACATGGTGACTTCTCACATTTATTATAGTATCAGTTCCCTTCTTCATTAAACCCGATAGACACTTATGTGAAAGGTTAAAGGAAAAAAAAAACAAAAGGAAAATTAGAAAGACTAGTCCTAGAACTGGTTAATGCAACTCAGGGAGACAAAAAAAGTGATATGAATGATTTACATGATCAAAAATTACTGTAGACTAGGGGGGAAAGTTAAACGTGCAACTAATGGGACTTTTGAAACTAGGAAAAGAATGTAACAACAGACAAAATTCAAATCACGATGACTACTACGTAGAAAAATATTTGTTTTATTTATTTATTACTAAAATGCTAAAGTTTGTGGAAAAGGTGTGCCTTGTTTTTATAGGGCACATTCTGAAAGCTAGTTTTGTTGGCTCTTCATGAAGCATTTTCACCCGGCTTCCTTACTTTAACTGTTATAGATTGTCGATTTTATTACACCACCTGAGAATTGCTAACCAGAATCTGTACAGCGTAGGTCATGATTCCTTCCTTAATCATTTTCCACGTTGCAGAAGACATATATTCCTCCCACCCCTCCAAAGTTTACCCTGGTCAACTGCTAGTTCAGCACTCTCCCCTTGTATGATGGTTAAAAAGCTTGGGAAACGGACTTGTCATAGGAACCCCAGCTTAGCTCCTATTAAAAGATGCCAGCCTCCAAGCCCACTACCAGCTCTAGTTAATGAAGTAATCAACCTCTATACAGAACAAGTATCTGCGCTGGATCCCTGTCACACTGAAGTGCCAGAAATTGGCATGGCTGCCTACCTCCCTGGCTCCCAGCCAAGTTCCCAGATGGGTAACAGTTCCCTCCTTAAATCAGCCAAAAATATATCTTCTTCCTTGTCAGAAAGGGTGAACCCAATTATGCCCAAATGGTTCAGGTAACAAACATACTTTTCATAGTGTGATTATTCACACCTTCTGGCCTTGTCAAACTATGGAGGCCTCACCACTCCTACCATGCACTCCCTGCTGCAGCATTTCAGACCTTATTTATCCAGCCACTTGGGGAAAGTGCTTGAAACTGCTCTAACTGTGCTCAAAATAAAATATAAAATCCAAAATCATGTTCACACTGGCATACAACAAATCAGTTCAGGCAGAAGTTCCCCAGGTGCCAAACTGTATGAGGGAGAAAAATCAGCAGGTTACAAAGGGTGCCCATTTTGCCATGCCAAATCAGAATCACCTCATCACTAAGCCCGACTATGAACCTATAGAGGAAGCGTTTGCCTACCTCTAGGAACTGTATTGTCTTGGTTATATGACAAGCCAATGCCAAGCCAGAATATCTGCAAATCATGCCCTCTACACCATGGAACAAATTTAGGTCAAATGTTGCATTAAACCAGGGGCGGGCAATTATTTCGGGCGGAGGGCTGCTTACTGAGTTTTGGCAAGCCATTGAGGGCCGTATGACAGGCAGCCAGGAACAGATAAATATTTATTTTCTACATTTTTAGGAGCCCCGCGGGCCAGATAGTATGACCTGGTGGGCTGCATCTGACCCGTGGGCTGCATTTTGCCCATCCCTGCATTAAACCCTACTACTATACAATAACTCTCCCACATATCAATTCATGTATTTACAAAATTTGGCACCTTCAAACTTGGAGTGTCCCCATTAAGACCTATCTTCATCACCACTTCCTGAGATGAGTTTTGCATAGCCTAACTTTGTCTCTAGTTCCTCTTCTGATTCATGCCTAGAGACTCCAGCTCCAGCTCCTCAGTCACACCCTCCCAGTTGGTCTCAGCCTCAGTATAGATCAAAAGTTTCTGACTCTGGCTTGTTCCTCAGACCCTCAGCTTTCAATCCTGCCTTAACCATTGCTCTGGACTGCAAACATTACAATCCCTGACATGGAGATTAAAAGGCATTTCTTATGACCCATTCCCTTAATCCTGAAAATGGTGAAAACAAAAAAAAGTGACATACCCACCTGTTCAACTTCATTTTCAACTGAGGCTTCATACAACTGCATGTGTATGAGTGCTAGTGACTGACTGCCTGTACCGTTGAATCTTATGCAGTCTTTAAATGGGCAATCATATAGTTTAGCCACCATCCAATTTACCCAAGTCTTCACCCTGACCACCAGCTAAGGTCATCGGTTTCTTTCCTTCTTTTGTCTTTAAAACTCTAAATTGTTTTCCGTACAATAACCTGTTCATATAGCTTCTCTGGCCAATAATGTGCAGGGGCATTCACTAAGCCCATGACATGTCCTCCATCCATGTCACCTCAGAGCTACCTCACTGTCAAAGCCGTGTACTATATTTTCACAGAGAACTGGCCCTCTACCTATGGGCCAAATGCACAAAAATATATGTCCACATATCCAAGTATCAGCTTCTGTACTATATTCATGCGACTCTGAGGAAGGATTCAGCATATATAAATAATTGAATTATCCTCCCCAATCAACCTGCATATATTTGTGTATGCAGTATTCAGTGCCTCCACTGAAAGGCACAGCCCACTGGTCTTTTATTTTAAGGTCTGTTGCAGCTATAATCCTTCAACCTGAAGGATCCCATCTTAGCCTTTTCTGAGCTCATTCCCTTCCTTATGCCTGGCATCAGTAACTATAACACTGGGCAAGTCAGTCCCACCTTTACTGGACAACTCTGTTAGCCCAGTGATTCACCATTCTTAACCGGGTTTTTTTTGTGATTCTAGTAAAACTTAAATATCTCCCCATCTCTCATTTCAGACTCCTAAATTTCCAAGTCATATTCACATCTCTTCCTTAAAGGAAACCAGTCCACTGTAACATCACAGATCATAATGTTACGTTCTAATAATGTTCACCCTACTCTCCAAATAAATAGGTTTTCCATACCTTCAGTATACACCATAATGTTCAAGCTTTTTTGCACTAAGAAAACAAACAAGGTTCCAGAGTGCTAATGAATTATGTATTATGTGGCAGACTTCTGTACTGCCTCCTTGCACCACGTTGATCCAGGTGAAAGGTTGATAAGCAGGGATCCGGGTTTTCTGTTTCCCACAGAAAAATGGAGAAAGTCAGGGAATTCCCGGTTAGATGAGAGAAAATGCGGATCTTCCCTTTCAGCAGGGAAACCCACAGATTTCCCCCTTTTGTAAAGGGCTCTGCAGGCTGACTGAGTTCCAGCCTGCAAGAGCTGTTTGCAAAAGGAGCGGGAAACCCCCAACCCTGCCCAGAGAGGGAAGAGAGAGGGCGGAAAGGGCAGGTCCCAACACTCTCACTTACCGCAGGCTGCCTCAGGATCACTCTTCTTCATTCCTGGAGGCAAGTGGAACTCAGGGGTTGTGGGGCAGGGCTGGGGGGGAAGCTGGCTGGGGGCTGAGGGAGCAAAGATGTGTTGGGGGAAGACATGGAGTGCCTGCCGGCTGACAGCCACTCCTGGTGGGGCTTTCCCCAACACCTTCCCCTCAGAGATGCACTGCTCCTCCCCAAATCTCAATCTGCCCGCTCCCTGTGTGGGGGAGTAAGAGGCACTAGCAGGGCTGGGGGGTTCCATGGGGGGCCTTTATTTTTTATTACTGATTTTGGGGGTTTTTTTAAATCAGAGAATTTGCAACTGTTTAAATCAGGGGAAAACAGAATCCCTGGTGATAAGGATAAGGATGAATTATACATTATATATAATGCAATCCCCTTTCACCTGGATCAACATACATATGCATATATGGAAAGTGTCACCCGAGTTCATATGAACAGGTCGTGGGCCTTTGTGTACACACACACACACACACGCACTTACTTGTATGTCTAAGTGGCCCTCAGTGTACAAAGGCCAATGACTTGTCCATACAAGTTTGTGTGACACTTTCCACTCACCTATGGGCACCTTCCTCCTAACTCTTGATAAGAACCACTTAAGGAGACAGAACCCATTTTTTCCTCACAAGTCCAAATAAAGCTCACTTGTTTTTGAGGTTGTGGGTTTACAATAAAAGGAAAGCAGGTAGTCCAGGCTCTTTAAGATATCTGAAGTGTACGTACATAAATTTACGTACCCAAAATTAATAATTATACTTAAAAAAAATTCTGTTGTGTTCCAAGATTGATCTATTTCCCTGAAAATTAAATACTGACATTGTTTAGGACAACTCCCTTTAACCCGCATTTTTGTGATTTTATATTCATTTATACAATAATTGAAAAATGCTTCTTTTTTTTTCCTAAAAATGTTAAATGCAGATGGCTTCAGGAACAGGATTAGTGATGAGTTATATTTAGCAAACACGAGGGAAACAGCCTGACATAGCAATTCTTTTCTGCTTCCAATGACTTCCTTTGAGACTAAAACAACATGGCAGCTATTCATACCTTAATGAATAAAGATCTATGTAAACTCCATCTCTGAATTAGCAATCAATATTTATAGAGGAGAGATATTTGTTATTGTTAATTCTTAAATTTAGATGCTGCAAGGAACATACTTCTAACCCCCAAAATATCACTAAGTAACCATTAACTACAGATAATACATTTTTAGAATTTAGCAGTCTTTGCAAAATGTTGCATCCAACATGTATTTGTAAAACAGGTGATCTGGTAACTAGTGCTACAGGGTAGTATTATCTGTATCTGAGAGAATCGCAGGACTCCAGCATAGTAAATAGCCTTAAATATGAAGGTTTTCCAATAAAAGCCTACAATTGGATAATGTATAGATTGATATTGGTGCAAGTTTCACTGGATACTTTAATACCTTTTTCAACAATGAGGATTTGAATAATAGACTTGTGGGACACAAGCAACTCCTGAGAGCCACATGTTTCAATGTTTATAAAATCTTTATTAACAATTAAAGATGCCTATTAACAATATTTGTGATCGATCATGAACAAAAAGAATCAATTATAACCAGGACTGTAAAAAATATTTATTGTGTGGCTTTATCATTTCCATGATGCTTTCCTATAAAAAGATTCACTGATACAAGGAAAAGAGGATAAAAAAAATATTACTTTGATACTATTGGTATTATTTTTCCAAATCAGCACATGCTCTTTTTTATTATTTAAACCAGCTCTAGGGTGGTATTAGCATAAGTTTGAGATGGATGCATTAGTCACAAGTGGTAGAGCTATAAATAATTATAATATTGATTCATCTTACAGGAGTGTTCTGAGCACAATACCATACTCATGTTCATAAACATCTTTCAGATCCTCAGCTAGAAGATTCATAGACATTAGGGCTGGAAGGGACCTTGGAAGATCATTGAGTCCAATCCCCTGCCCAAAGGGCAGGAAGTCACCAGGGGTCATAGGATCCCAGCAAGATAGACATCCAAATGTCTCTTTAAGGCTTTCAAAGTAGGTGCTTGAACCACCTCTGGTGGCAGTCTATTCCAAACCTTGGTGGCTTGGACAGTAAAGAAGTTCTTCCTTATGTCCAGCCCAAAATGATCACGGTGGAGTTTGTGACCGATCTCGTCATCCCGTGGGGTGCACTGGTGAACAGACGTTCCCCCAGATCCTGATGAGCACCCTAATAAACTTATAGGGTGGCCACCAGATCACCCCTGAGCCTGCACTTTTCCAGGCTGAAGAACCCCATATCTCTCAGCCTCTCATCGTAAAGTCTGTTTTCCTGACCTCTGATCACATGTGTGGCTTTCCTCTGAACTCTCTCAAGCTTCTCCATCCCCTTTTTGAATTATGGAGCCCAAAACTGGACACAGTACTCCAGCTGTGGCCTCAACAAGGCCGAGTACAATGGGAGAATGACATCCTGGGATTTGCTCAAGAAGTTGATCTGTGGATGCAAGCCAGCATTTTGCTCGCTTTACTAGCTGCAGCAACACATTGAAGGCTCATGTTCATCTTGTGGTCAACCATGACCCCCAAGTCCCTCTAGTCTGAAATGCTAGCCAGTGTAGCACTGCCGAGCCTATAAGCATGCTGTGGGTTTTTCCTCCCAAGGTGGAGAACCTTGTATTTTTCGGTGTTAAATCAGGTTCTCATCTGCCCATTTCTTGAGCCTGTCAAGGTCAACCTGGATTGCCTTCCTGTCCTCAGGTGTGGACACTTTACCCCAAGTTTGGTGTCACAGGCGAACTTCGCCAGTCTGCTTCTGATGCTAATGTCCACATCATTAATGAAGATGTTGAACAATATAGCTGCAAGGACAGAGCCCTGAGGAACCACATTGGTCACATGGCACCACAATGATTGGCTTCCATCAACCACTACTCTCTCTGGGTCTGACCACGTAGCCAATTCCCCAGCCAGCGGATCGTGGAGAAGCTGAAACCACAGTTGGCCAGTTTTGCCAAGAGGTGATCATGGGATACCAGATCAGAGGCTTTTTTAAAGTCAAGATATATGATACCAGTCTCTTCCCCCTTGTCCAGGTGCTAGGTCACCTGGTCATAAAAGGATAAGATTGGTCAAGCAAGACCTACCTGCAAAACCCATTCTGGCTATCCCTCAGGATTTTGCCCTCAGCCAGTCTATTGAGAATGGTCTCTTTGATAATCTTTTCTAGGGTTTTCCCCAGGATAGAGGTCAGGCTGATGGGCCTGTAGTTTGCTGGATTCACTTTCCTCCCTTTCTTGAAGATAGGCACCACATTGGGCTTCTTCCAATCTTGGGGCACCTCACCTGAGCACTAGGAGTTCTCAAAGATCTGTGCCAGGGGCTGGGGTATGATGCTCATTGGCTCCTTGAGTACCAAGGGTGTAAGCTGTCAGGGTCAGCCAACTTGAAGGTATCCAGCCTCTCAAGGTGTTCTTTCACAAGGTCAGCATTGATGGAGGGTAAGGAATTTCACTCACCCAGGCCTTCCTGTCCTATAATGGGCAGGGGTGTCCCTTGGGACTGGTGAAAGACTGATGCAAAGTACCCATTTAGCAAGTTGGCTTTTTCATGGGCGTCAGTTGTCCCTTGTCCCATCCGGTTTAGCAGGGGTCCAATGCAAACTGGTCTCTACCCTTCTACTATGCAATAGCTACTCTACTACAAAACTGTTAAAGATAGCTCACCTCACTGTCTATTCCTGCACACTTTTAAAATGCCTGCATTACTAAAGTTGCCCCGTTGGTCACATTAAACTTGTGGAAGTTGGGGTGGATATAATTTTAGAACAGCAACAAGAGGAAATTGCAGAAAAGACTATTTCACAATACTTTAATAGTTCCTTTCATCTAAGGATTAAATCACTTAACTCTAGTAAATTAATACTACACCCCTTTTACAGTGGTGTTACATTTTATATCACATTCTTACACTCTCTCTCTAGTACAAAACAAACAGAAACAGAACTTGGGATGTCTAGCTTTCATCTTTTCCTGATTTAACTTGCAAACATACTGCCTCTCAGTATCACTTTCTCTTTTCTGTGAGTATTTATGAATATTGTGTTTTCATACTGTCTGATATATATATAAAAAAAGTGACAGACCCCTGTTGCATCAAGGAATATGCAGAAGCATTAGGTTCAATTATTAGTTAGATTACTTCATGTTTTTCCATTCAATCCTGTATATTCTGTTCACACATCTGATACTAGTCACTCTAAAGCAGTTTGCAGGACCAGACAAGCCCTAATGTTTTCTGGTATTGCAGTCCTTTACCCCTATATATAATAAAATATATACTGCAATACCAGAAAACATTAGGGCTTATCTGGTTTTTTTATATATAAAAGAGTAATAGCTTCAAGAAGAGTATACGTCCTTTAAGAAGAATGTGAAAAAGCAATTAATCATTCATTAAGTCTAATGAACATTTAGAGTGATTCTTAAAGAAATCTTCACCTCTGTTGGCTCAGGTATTGTTCATGTCAAATTCTTATTTTATATCGTATTTGTTAGTCACATACAAGTCATCTTTGAATGCTAACATAGTGCACAAAAGTGATAAGAAAGCATTACTCTGTACATTTTTATTTCTGTTTTATAAATAAAACACTACCCCTCCCAAATTTAAAAAGTGACATTAAGATGACAGAACAAAATGGTGTGGATCAAAATGAGTAGGAAGCTGATCAGAAGCATAGCAAGTTCCTTGGATGTTTCAAGAACAGATGATGCCTCAAGGAAAATTTTGGAAAGTTCTACACAGAAACAATTCTACTTGATATACCATTTATCATCTCAATTTCTCTTCTGCTGTGCTTATCACTAAAGATATCTGCATGAAAACAGATATTCTTTTCTCATCTTCCCCTGCTGCATACCTTTAAAAACACTGCAAAACACTTAAGTTCATGTTTAAACTTAAGCATGCACTTCAGCCCCTTTGGCAATAATTATAACAAAGGTGTAACTATCACATGTAGCTATACCTTTGTTAGCTAGGTAGAGTCAATTTGCTACCACAAGCTGGGTGTCTCTACATGTGCATTAATGTGCTTTAGCTAATACAAACAAAATCTAGTACCTCCAAATGCCTATATATGAGCATGGAGGCTGAGTTCAAGCCCTGGGACACATGTAAGAAGTGCCCATCATTGTGCAGTACTAGGAAAATGCACATTAGACTACCTTGATGCACTTTAACTAAAAAGCACGGGACACTTATACATGTACTCTGGGGGTGGGGGAGAGACGCTTTAATTAGAGTGGCTCTGAGTCACCAATTAAAGCACTGGAGTGTCTTGTGTATCAGCATCCCCACGCTTCAAAATGGCAGTGGGTACACTTGAACTGCAGCTCATTCAATGAGCTTGATTAAAGCACCTGCACCACTATTTTGATGTGTGAGGATGCCGATATGAGATGCGGAAGCTGGTAATTACAGCACACCACAGCAGCCTTGCAGCACATCTATAGGCACCCCTAGGTTTTAAGCTTTAATATGCATTAAATGTGTTTAAATGTGCTCAGTGAAAAAAATGCTTTCATGTGATTAGCGAAAGGACATGGTTTTAGATGATGCTTTAATGTGCATTAAAATAGGCCAATGCACATAAAAGCATACATGTAAATACACTCACTGACACCTGTTCTGTTGTATTTTCATTAGAGTTATTACTTAAGCTAACTAGATTCGATTCAATATAATGATGCCTAGGAATTAAGCGTTGCAAAATAAGCCACAGGATAGTTTCACTGGAATCAATGTTGTTTATGTCAACTAAGGTGAGCAAGGACTAATTTCAAAAAAGGAAATTCATGAGTTCACATGATGAAGATATTACATTTTTAGAAATAATTTTCCAAATGTTATAGCCTTGACTGGTATTCAAGACAGAAAGAATGCAACCATATTTTAGAAGGTTTGGAGATGAGCAGAATTTGAAAGCATGCTTTTTGCATATTAATCAAAGAAGGATTTTGTAGTTCTTAAAACTATAGAAGTACAAATCATAATTACCTTCCCGACACATGGAAATCACTATATGAATGCCAAAATACATACATCACCAACTCTGCACTTTCAAATTCTGTATTTATACAAGACCAAATCTGAAGCAGTAGAAAACATGGTGTTAGCAACAGTGGAAGCCTTACACAAAAAGCACTTGTGCAAACAAAGCCTGCATTTTTTTTCCTTTCTTAGGCATCTGATATTTCTGGCAAAAATGTAAATTGGCAGTGATGAACAGTTATCTCAGATAACTTACTGAAAAATTCAATGTATTAATAAAAATTCTCCATTAACAATCTAAAGAGTAAATTACATTATATAGCATTAATCTGAAATGCTCTCTTTTTTTTTTTTATACAAGCCCCTATAATCAGTTTAGCATTCCAGTGATATCATACTATGAGCTGAGAAAGAAAGGTGAGAGAAGGTGGCCAGAGGGTGACAAATACTTTTTTTTATGGTTGCAAGATAAGGACTTTAGTAAATATCACTACTGGTATAAAATGTGCACAACCAGCAAATTAACAGAAAATGGAAGAAGATGGTGATATAACTGAATTTTTGGTTAAGCATTTCAGTTAAAGAAGGAACTAAAATTTGTAATGTATTATATAATTTATTAATCAGACTAAAATCTAAAACTGGCCTCTTGCATAAAAGAAAATATATTTCTGAAGGCCACGGAGAGAAAAAGTAAAATCAAGGAAGGCTAGAAGAATAATAGGTGTAGAGATTAAAAAGAATGCTCACATACACTTACTTGAACCAAACTTCATTAACCCCAAGGTAACACACAAGGAACACTGAAAAATTAATGAACATTTAGAAGACAAAACTAACCATAAATGTAATAGATTTGTAATGTCTGAGATTCAAGAAGAAATACTGATAGTTATAATAAAATACCCTAACAAGAAACAAAAGGTATAAATAAATTGTTGGTATTTTTAAACTGGCACTATATTTTGAGAATTTTTTTTTCAAATACATCAAGCTTTATACAAATTAGATAGATACAAAAGATATATAAGGATATTTGGTTACCACCAAAGTAAAATACTTTATTTTAGGTAGATTTTAACATTTCATTAGCATACAATAATCTATTTTTCTTTTTACTATGAGGAGCAATTTAATTAATTACCAACTAAAAAGTGTCAGTCTCCCTCCTCTTAGAATTTAAAGAGTTATCACCAAGCACTGCCTCTCCAACACCCTCTCTATCTAGTAAAAACATAAATTCGTCCATCAGTCAGGTAACTTTCCACTTGACACCATTTTAAAATATATATTTAAATGAAAATTAAAAAGTTGTGGTGTTCACATAACTTCAGTAGATTCCAGACCATTTATTGTCATAGGCAATCCCTTAACATTGAGGATAATTGTCTACCATGATTGTTTTCTGTGGGTCCAAAGATGGATGATGAAACCAATCTGGGAGTGACAGACTTGGCTGCAACTTGAGCACGTTTAAATATGCGGGGTGAGTGGATCCAGATTCTTGATTCAGTCCAAGACACACTGTTTCTACCACTCCAGGTTTTCCATCTCCTGTTCTCATCATAAGGTTTCAACGTAGTGAGATCTTTGCAGCAGACTCTTCTTTCATTTAGGACAGTCCCATGAGATGACATCAAATGTTCCATTTTTTCCAAGCTGGCCTTGAGGACATCCTTGAAGAGTTCTCTCTGCCCTCTTCTTAAGCTTGACTGAGCTGGGAGAATGAAACTTGCTTCAGAAGTCTGGAGTCAGACATCTTAATGATGTGACTGGCCCCCCAAAGTTGATGTCAGATGACTGTCACCTCAATGCTCATGGTGTTTGCTTGAGAGAGGATGCTAAGTGTTGGTGCATCTATCTTCCCACTGTATTTGAAGGATCTTTCTCAACCAGCCTTGATGCTTCTTCTCCAGCAACTTGAGGTGTCTCCTGGAGTCTGCCCATGTCTCAGCTCCATACAGTAGAGGTGGCTTGATAAATCATAAGCTCTCTTTCAGATAGGATGTTGTGATCTTCAAATACCCAAGCATCTGAAGGCTACCCTTGCACTTTTAAGGTGATGCTGGATTTCATCTGTGTCAGCCTTCTGTGACAGATGGCTTCCAAAGTACAGGAAATACTCAATGTTCTCCAGAGTCTCACCATAAATCTGAATTACCAGAGCAGGGGACAACTCATTAAGAATTTGCTGATGGAGGACCTCAGTCTTCTAAATTTTAAGCATCAGTTCCATTTTCTTGTATGCCTCAGAAAAGATGCTGATGATTGCCTATAGGTCTGCTTCAAGGTGGGCATGCATACTGGAGCTCAATGATTGAGGTCAAGGTGGTCTTGGTTTGGCTTGGAGTTAGCTGAGATTAAACAGCTTACCATCCATTCAGTAGTTTAGCTCCACTCCAACTGGAAGTTTGTTGGTGGTCAGGTGTAGCAACATGGTAAGGAATAGCAAGAAGAATGTCAGTGATGATGCAGCCTTGCTTAACTCCCATCCTAACCTCAAATGGATCTGTGACAGATCCATTACTGAGAATCACCATTCGTATATCACCATGCAGCAGGCAAAGCATGGTGATGAATTTTGGTGGGCATCTGCACTGAAGATTCAGAAGAATCCTCCACAGTGCTTCTTGGTTGACAGACTTTTGTGAGGTAAAAGAAGGTCATGTACAGGGGTTTGCATTTTTCCCAGCATTTTCCCTGCAACTGGCCAGCTATGAAGGTCATGTCAGTTGTGCCTCTTGATGCCCTAAACCCACACTGAGATTCTAGAAGCTCTTCAGCAAGTGGGAGGAGATGGTTCAGAAGGGTTCTCACAGTGATCTTTCCTGTAGTAGGTGGCAAAGTGACCCCCCTGTAATTTCCAGTTGGATTCACCTCATTTCTTGAAAATTGTCACTATCAAGTCCCTAAGGTCATCTTGGATTTCCTCCTCATTCCAACTGCTTTAGATGATGTCATGGAGCTGTAATGCTCCTCTCTCCACCTGCTCAAAGATTTCAGCTCCAGATGCCTTGTCATTCTTCATCTGCTTGATGGCTTTCCTCACCTCATCAAGGGTTGGAGGGATTCCGAGATAGCCCCTGATAGAGTGCTCTCAACACCATCCTGCAACTTCCATCAACAACAGATTGGATTGAGAAGGTCTTCAAAATGCTCCTTCCAACAGGCTTTGATGTCTTCCCTTTCCTTGGTCAGGTCTCCGCCATCCTTAAGTCTCAAGAGAGTTGGGTCTCTGAGTGGATTTTGGTAGCACTGGAAAAACCATGCATATCATGAAAGTCAGAGAGATGCTGAATCTCCTTCACCTTGTCTCCCCACCATCTGTTCTTTGTCCCTCAGGTCCTCCTTTGAACCTCTGCCTTGGCTTGTTGATGATTCAATTTCTTTTGCTTGGAGTTAATGTCATTCTGCCAAGCACAAAAGGCATTGTGGTTGCAGTCAATCACTTCTTGGATCTCCTGGTCATTCTCACCAAGCCAGCTTTGTTGTTTCCTGGTAAAGAATCCAAGTGTCTTTTCACAGACACTGATGGCAGTGGACTTGAAGGCACCCCAAATGATGTTGACCTTCTTCTATTATTGTTGATTGGAATTAGCCAGTTTTTCATTGAGGCACTAATGAAAGAGGTCTTGCTTGATTAGGTGCTTAGTCTTTTGATGTTGATCTTTTGTCAACATTTCCTTAGTCTTTTGATGTTGATCTTTTGTCAACATTTCTTCTGATGCAGCCATTTCTTGGGAGCCAATCTGAGTAACATAAATGAGCAAATGAGCTGCTGATAGGTCCAATAATCATCAGCTCCTGTGATAACTTGGGTGATGAAGACATTGTTGTAGTCCCAAACATTAACAACAAGTGCCATTCAGCAATAGTAACTGTGACTGAGCAGCCCTCTTCAAGATCTACTCTCCCCACCCCACATGGGGAGGGGACTAGAAAAGGTGACCTAAACAGTCTGCTACCTTTTTCCTGACTGGATATCTGTATCCAGTGGGATCATCTTTACTGTGGTCAAAGTCAACAAAGACACAATCAATTCTGGGGCCTGGAACATCAGGACCGTCAAGCATAAATCTAATAGTAAATGCTCAGAGTGCTGCACCACAATTACAGCTTAAGAACTCAGGCAACACAATACTGACATTGTTGCACTTAGCAAGACCCAGCAAGCGGGAGATCGGCAGCTGAAAGAACAAGGAAGCAGCTATACCCTTTTCTGGAAGGGTAACAGGAAGTAAAAACCCAGCTTCATGGAGTTGGTTTTGCCATTAAGAATGAACTCATAAACCAACTCAACAAGTACCCTATTAGAATTAATGAGCACCTCATGACTCTCCATCTTAAATTGGTGGGAAGCTAATATGCCACTGTCATCACCATGTGTGCCCCAACTCTTGATGCCAACAATGAAGAATTTTCACCAACCTTGACCCTTCTGACATTAGAGGAAGACAGATTTACTCTCAGCAATTTCAACACCAGAGTCTGAAGGGACTCAAACCTCTGGAACAGAACCATCAGCAAGGAAGGAATAAGATCAACTCCAGTGGCATCCTTCTCTTAACCAAATGTGCAGAACATGGAGTTACCATTTCCAATACCCTGTTCCACCAGAAAAAACAGGTGCAACACTCATAGCAACACCCATTATCTAAGCAATGGACTATATATACTGCTAAACACAACAACTGTTAAACAAACAAACAACCCCTAAATTTGCCTGTCAGTATAATTACATAACCTAATTTCTTTTATTACAAAATGACATCCTATTTTTCCCTTCTTATCAAGGAAACCAATTACATTGCAACTTAGATTGGCATTCTCTCCAAAATCTTTTAAAAGAAAAAATTAATGCCTTCAGGCCAAGAAAACATACTGCTTTCCCTTTCTCCCTTTTTTTTATTTTGTGTTTTTAAGGTGGGCAGCTATATGATAGTTAAAACCTTGCTAGTAAATGTTATTTAAAATCACTTATCTTATTTGTACTTATCTTACCTATAAGTACCCCTATGATTTTTTTCAACATTTTTTTTCTTCAAATAGGAACAGTCTGAACATTTGCTTAGATAGCACAAGAAGATTCAATGAGTACAGAAGGGGTAACATTATGTACCTTGGTTCACAGATATTAACCAATTGCACACATTGTACTGTGGCCAGATATATTTAAAAAGCCTGAGTTTGGGCATTTTAGAAATAAATGCTGGTTGGTAAGGCCAATACCCTTCATAGCCTCCAAATGAGGAGGATCAACACTGTTAGACAGCAGGTATATTCTGTGGGCTGCTGCAGAACTGTGGAATGTTGCCGAGAACTGAAACAATAAAGGCATTGATTACTTTTGATTTGCTAACTGGCATTACAAAGTGAAGGCATATAAACTAGAATCTTCATCATTTCTTCTATCAAAATATAGGCTTCCTATGTTCACTGGCATGTTCCTATGATTTGATTCTCTGGTTTGAGTTGGGAAACAGACAGACCAGTTTCTCTTTAGCTAAATATGGCTTAGCCTTTTCCTACCTGCAATTTTGGATACTCCAGGAAATACCTAGGTTCCTGATAATACTTTTTCACTTTACACAATTCCTCATCTGACTGATTAGTACCATATTTACTCAATTTGAAGATGAGGTCCCCCACATTTAACATGGAGGAGAAATTCTATCTTGGAATTGAGTATGAGGTAGCAGGGTGAGGGGTGTCAGAGGCAGCTGCTGCTGCTGCCACCCCCTCCCACTTACCCTGTTACCTCTGCCACTCTCCTACCTCCTCCTCCTTCATCTCCCTCCCCATGCTGCTTCTGCACCTCCCTTCTCCCTTCCTCCCCATCTCCTCCTGTACTTTGGCCTCCAGGCTGGAGCAGGGATGGATCCTGCCAGTGCAGAAGCAAGGGTAAGAT
>NW_017729000.1:27490058-27493255 GCF_001723915.1 Gavialis gangeticus
AAGGGGTAGGGGGAGAAGGGGGGAGGGGAGGGACAGGCAGGGGTTAGAGGATATAGAGGGGTGGAGAGGTAAGCTGCCTGACTCCCTCACTGCCTACGCCTTACCACCTGTCTCACCACCTCCTCTACTGCCTGACCCCCCTACCACTGCTTTCCCCACTGTAGTGGCAGCAGGGATGAATTTAAGACAATCCTCCAATAATTATAATGTATCTATGTATAGAATCTAACAAATGTATAAATTATTTATGTATAGAATCTAATTATGGGGGGTATCTTAATTTCAGGGTTGTCTTGGATTCTGGTAAATACAGTAATTATGAGCTTCATCACTCTGACTGTTCTGTTATTCTGCAGTAATCACCTGATGCTATACCTCTTAAAGTGGTTTCTTCAGGTTCAGTGTAGTGAATGTGTGTTTCAGGTAGAGCTCCATCAGAAAAAACACATAAATATCTAAGGAAATAACAAGGAAACACACAAATATCAAGAACAAATGTTAGAAAGGTGAATTTCTAGTAGCTTCATGCCTTTTAGAACTACACAAGATGAGACATTCTGACTTCAGTTCTGTACCTGATGAGGGTCCAATGTAACAAACAACCTTGTATGTTTGAACCTCTCTAGCTGAGTGTTACCCTGTAAATCCAGACTTCTACAGTATGCTAATTTTTTTTATTAAGGGTGTTAGAAAGTCTCAGTCTTGGTCATTGTGGCTTCTGGCAGATAGTGCAGAAAAGAATACAAAACAACTGCCTGTAACGGCAGTTGAGGGCACCACTAGAAGCTGTCTCTTGTGTATGTGCACTGCACTAAACTGATCATAATTTCATTACCCCAGCCAAATATACAGTATCTGACATTCAGATTGCTCAGAAAGCAGGATCAAAGAATATCATAACAGTAGCTGGAAAACAGACAGCCCACTTCTGCAGTTAAATCCATGCATTCTGATCTTGTCTTCACTACACTGAGAATAACTAAAGGAAAAGACTACTTTATCATATCACTAATGAGCCAGGTGGTTCACATGAAAATCCTAACAGAACCCCTGCAGGAATAAATTACTATTATCCTATATAGTCACTGTATGATGATATGGTATACTTGGATATAGACAAACTACTGTATTTACTTGAATCCAAAGCAAGTATTTCTCCCCATTTAACATGGGAGAAAAAGCCTGTTGTCTTGGATTTGAGTACACGGCAGTGGCAGGGTGGGATGGGGCAGGTGCCTGGGGGCCTGGAAGGGGGAGGGATCCGGCTGCTTGCCCCCTTGCCACTGCTTTTCCTGCTGTAGCAGTGGCAGTGGGGGTGGGGGCGGAGGGACATATTTAAGGTAACCCTCCAATAATAGATTCCATACTTACATGGAAGAGTATAACAAATCATACTTGTTCCATGTATAGAATATAATTACTGAGGAAGGTGGGGTATCTTAATATCAGAGTTGTCTTGGGTTTGGGTAAATATGGTATTGGTCTTGTAAAAACTGACAACTTGTCTAGCAAAGGAAGGAGCACATTTTATAGAGATGTTAGCACAGACTTCATAAAGAAGCAGGCTCTTTGTCACTATTATTAGTGAAAAACAAAATGGTCTAGTTGCATGAACTTTTTCTCTTGGGAAACATACATTTAAAATCATGAGAAGCATCCTGCTAAGATAACACCACAGGCTATATTCAAATGTATCCACAAACAATAAGCCCACGGCCACTCCTGCTAAGGTACCTGCATCTACATGTGATCCTTAATAACAAGCAATAGATGAGGAACTTTACTTAAAACAATCCCAGAAGTACCTGCCATGGTATCAAGCTCTACAAAAGGATCAAAGATAGTTCCTTTCTTGCTCCCAAGGAGAGTGACCCTGAATTCTACCACCAGGTTCTAACTCCTCCATTACAGTGTCTTTCTGAACCTCATAGAGCTGTACAAGATGGAAAGATGCTGACTTTAAATCTGTTATCTGATGAGTATTCAATAAAACTAATAGACTTGACAGTTTACAGTTGAATCTCTCTAGCTGAGCATCACCCTGTGGACCTAGACTTCTTTACCTCTACAAATTACACCAACTCTTTGACTAGGGGAGTTTGAGAATGACAAATCAAGTTTCTTGGTCTGTTCCTCCTTGCTGGACTGAGAAGCAGTAGCAGTTTGACTAACACTTTCTATAGGAGTGGGCTCTTTGAAACCCTGCAAAAATGAGGTTGGAAAGACCCTTAGAAGGGAGGGACTCTGCACCATCTTTCAGTATCACAAATGCTCAAGAAAGGGCTATGCTGATCCACACCTTGTTAAATATCTCTCCATTAATTTTTTTATTCAGCTATTGAACAACTCTCTGAAAAATATTTTGTGATATTCCATATTACGGATTCTACCGAGAAATATATTTTATTATATGAGTTTCATTAGTAACTGGCATTTATATAGCATGCTTTATCTATGGAGGTCAGTGAGCTTTACAGAAGTTTAATGAAGGTCCACAGATCACTGAAAGGTAGGGACTATTCTTCTCCTATGATGCTCACTTCCCCCCTCCCCACATCTCTTTGGCATGAAAATGCAGCAAAAAATGTTCTATAGTATAATATTTTCTAATAGAATTTATATTACACATAGAAATTAACAATCACAATCTGAGTTCCATTCCAGTATTTCCACTAATACTTGATACCTTTGTGAGACACTCAGTCTCTCTATTCCTTAATTTTTCCATTTATAAAAGGAAAATAATGCTTAAATACCTCAACATGAGGTAATTAACTTAACCAACCTAAACTGAAACTAGAATCTTGTTCATCATTTACAAATAACCATGTTTGTTTTATTAGTGAAATTAGAAACACCTGTTTTGATAGAATCTCAAAATATATTTTATTTTAAAAACAATGATTCTTTAAGTGCTTTGAACCCAACATAACACTTCATTTCAGTCTGATTCTTCTAGATTCAAAAAAATACAGCTGATATTGTTATCTGTCTCTTTAGTTTTCTGATCTCATATCAAGCTTGCATAAGTGTCTTTAAAGACTTCATAGAGATACTTGCTGAATGTCTTGTTGAAGGAAACAAAACCCAGAAACCACAAGATGATGGAATGGCACTAAGGTGTGAAAACAGTAGGCCACCCAAAATAAACTGGAGTGTTTGCCTAAATAAGAACTTATAGAAGTACAGATACCCTC
>NW_017729000.1:27498255-27517199 GCF_001723915.1 Gavialis gangeticus
AATACACCCAGAAACCACAAGATGATGGAATGGCACTAAGGTGTGAAAACAGTAGGCCACCCAAAATAAACTGGAGTGTTTGCCTAAATAAGAACTTATAGAAGTACAGATACCCTCAACTATTCACCAACTATTCTGTAGTAACTTCTGACCAGTCCTAATATCAACCTAATTATCTTTCCTGAATCATCTTTTGACTAACCATATCCTTACCCCAAAAACTATAGCAGATAAATCAACATACCATGGATGGATCTGAACTCAAACATGTAATCTGAAGGTTTTATTCCTTATACTTTGACAATATTTGTGTAGCTTCTTGTGTCAGTAAAGTCTCAGTGAACTAAAAATGTTAAATATATTATCTCTAGATATATCATGATAACAGCCCATCTTATTGTTACCCAATGGTGTGGTCCATTAGCAGATATTTCTTAGTAAATGACAAGTTATGCATTTCAACTAATGCCTTTGATGCAGGTAAGCTAGCATGAGGTCTCTAAGGATATCTACCCACAACTCAAAGTAGATCCATTTCATAAATGTAAAAAAAAGCCCAATCACTAGTCATTCTAGTGCTGATAAGCAATATACAAGTAAGCCATCTTGGATTTTACAAGCACACATGTGGCACACAACTGTAACCTAGCTACCCTAAAAAAGGGGTAGGAAGAGGAGAAAGATGGAGACTGTTGAGAAATGGAGCACAGCTGAGGAAGGAGCAGATCAAGAAAAGAATATGAAGTTTGCCCATTTTGTGACAGAAATTTTGTAACAAGGAACTGGAGCTTTTGGATGAAAAAAAACAACAACAAACAAACCTCTGAATCTAGGATATCAAAATCTTCCTTATTCGGTGACGATTTTTGAAGAAGCTAGACCAAAAGCCTGAACAAAGAAGCCCTAATTTTCTTATCGCAGACAATAAATGCAAGCTTGTGTGACCTAAACTGGAAGGACCATATCTAGGGATGACATTACAAACTTTCTTTCATTTCAGGCTCATCTTTCAAAGGGAGACTATTTTAATGTGGCAGTTTACCATTTAGACAAGAATAATGATTCAGCCCCACCATACCAATAAAACCAGAACCCAGCAGCATACAGCACATAGGTACTTGTTTCCTATTTAATTTTCCCCCCAGAAAAAAGTAAAGTATACTCAATCTGTGGTTTTCATAGGGGGGGGGGGGAGGGGGCACTGTTTATCTTATTTTGCCTGATTTTAACAATCTACTGGCTTACTTTGAAGATACATATTTAAAATGAAGTGTAGCTTTGACAGGTTTTTTTTTTTTTTTGGTCTCTCTTAAGTGCCTGTTGTTTAAATACAATTTAAGGCACTAAAAATGCAATTGTTAGTCCTCTGTCACTGCTCTCTGCAGTAATGGATGTTTTATGCTGTCCATCAATCACTATTCCTGAGGTTTCATTAGTCTTTAAGTAGACAGTAGTCAATTAAAGATGAAGGCAGATGATCCAAACCATTTACACAGTATTAAAAATGATCCATCTGAAGGTATTGGAATAATAATGAAAAATTAGAAAGCCTCCAAGGCCTCTATGAACACAAAATGTTATGATTACCTTGCATGTAAATATAAATACTGAACTTTTCTACGGTTTTTTGAATGAAAAAAAATCTAGGTTGAGCAATATTTTCTTGTAATATATTACCTTATATAAAACCAATGTGACTAAGCCAAACATCCCAGTATACTCAGTTACAATTTATCTTATTTTCTTACATATAACCTGCACTTTCCCCACACCTCCAAAACCAGCTATGGAAAATTGGTATATGCGTAATATGTGAGGAAAAGGACACTGCATGGCTCCAGACACGTGGCTACAGCAGTAGAGGGGGCAGAGCAGTGGCAGTACTAATTTCTGTGCCTCTGGGAGGGCTGGAGCCATTGCATGACTCCCAGCCCTGCTGTAGCCTGATCAGGCCCAGATCTGTCACATGGCACCCCATCCTGCCATGATTAGATTGGGTCCCAGTGTGTGGCCTGTGTGCTGCCACGGCTGGATTTGGCTGGGCCACTGGGTCAGAGCCAGCATGCCCTGAGCCCAGGTGTATGGCTCTCTGGTTCCCAAAACTCCAGACCGAGCATGTGGTTCCCAGTTCCCAAGATCCTAGCCCTGGAGTGGGGCTCTGAAGCCCCTAACCCCCAGCTCTTAGGAACTTACCTATTTCAAGGTAACAGCGTTTCTCCTTCTTGGGGCATTCCAAAAATAGGGTGCATTATATCTGGGGGTATATGTGCCAACTTTTTATTTATACAGGTGTATTAGCAAACCCTATTCCAAAGTCTACTTTTAAAATAGGACACCTCCAACAAAAGCTACACACAAGAATCCCACATTACTACATTATACTTGGCCAAGCTTGCCTCCATTCCTTCCATGAGACCTCTTCTGTGCTCCTGTTGACTCTCATAATTATTAAAAAAATCACATCCCTCCTCCACAAACTAAGCCCTCCCAAAGCAACCCCCTATTCAAGGCAATTCAAGGAATTTTATCTTAATTGCTAGATACTGGGTGCATCTACACATGCCATTAAGGGGCAGGAATAAACCGTGGAGTTTATTACTCAACTATTTATTGGTCTGGGAAGCTCCCGGGTGTGTAGTTTACATGTGTGCCTAGAGCACAGTACACTGAGCTGGGTCACAGCAGCCCTGGCTGGCAGGACGTCCTAGGGGTCAGCCTGTCAGCCTTGGGCAGCTCCAGCCAGGCTCAATGTGCTGCGGTGGGGTTATCTGGGGTATGACAGTGCTTCAGGATGGAGCTAATCAGTAGGCAGCCCCTGCACTGAAGCACCCTCATACCTCAGCCAGCTGGGTCAGCATCTACACATGTATGCTGCAGGTTTTTTTCATGTGCAGCACTGCAAGTCCTACACTGCTGTGGAGTTTATTAGTTTTGTGATCTGTAATAGGGGTGCATGTGTAGACGCTAAGACATTTATTTCACAGTTAATTAGTCAACTGCAAAGTAAACATCTCGTGTAGATTTGCCCATACATGGCTAAATAGAGAAAAATTGAGATTCAATATTTTTATAGTATTGCTAATTAAACTCAGTTCTTTAAGCTATTATTGCTTTCACTGAAAGGACAAAAAAGTGTGGGGGGGAAATCAACTAAAGAACTAGCAAGTAAGGAAGAATTCAGCACTCAGCATAAGGAATTTGGAAGGTTTAGGGAAGACATTCTGCCCACAGATTCCAAAAGAGGTCACCCTAAGAAATTAAGTTGACTCTCAGAAGTCATATGCAAGAATGCCCAAAAACTTGTCCAACCTCTTTCCCAACTATATAGAGGAGTCAATAAAAGATACCACAAAGACCTTTGCCTCTTGGTAAATCTAGAAAAGTTGCTGCATATTCTTTCCTTTCTACATGCAACTCATCTATTTGATGTAAATAATTGGGGTACAATAATCACCAAATCAAATTTGAAAACACTAACTCTATTAAATAACCTATTCTAGTTATTAATGGGCATGCTAAAAACCATTCTGTTGGGATGAGACTGACAGTTTTCTGTCAGCATGCCATGCCATCACCTTTTTGGTTGTCCTTCAACTTTGGCAGGGCCATAACGGATTTCTGAATAGAAGTCAAGGCCTTTCATTGCACAGAACCTGAAAACAGAAAGCATGGGATATATTTTAATCTCTGTCACACCAACAGAATTACAGCGATGTAACAGAGTAAAATGTAGCCAATAACTAAATGTAGTAGAAACCGCCACCAACCTTCCATAAATCTCAGGCATAATACTGTTTTCTACTTCAGTATCGAACATTTTTATTAGAAACATTCAGAAGCTACTGTGGACCTGCAGGCAGATTTCCAGATTGTGAATGGAACAAAAGGATGGTATCAATTTTTTATTTTTCTTAAAATCCCAATTTGGCTTCAGAGGCATGAAAGATAAAAATGGGATTTGCTCTCCCTTTATCTTTGCACCAACTGACTAGTTACCTTATAAACTATAGGCTGGTTGCAGCCATCCTGAGTGTCTACTCACTATGGAAAAATGTCAAAATAAACGACACTTGGCTTGCTGACCTACAACTGTTACATTTTTTATTTATTAGGAGCCCATTGGCCTGATTCAAAGCTCACTGAAGTCACTAGCAGGCTTTCTGTTGACATCAATGGCCTTTCAGTTGGGCACTATTACTTAAGGTTTATCTAGAAGAAAGATTCTTTAATGAGTGGTTCTAAAGACTATGGAACTGGTAGAAAGCAGGCTGATTTCAGACAAGACGCTTCCATATAGGAAATTTCAGTTTTCTTCTGAATTATTAGACACATTAATGATAGCCTGATCCAATATTGAGTTTCCCCTAAGCATACTCTCCCAGTCACTAAAATTGACAACAACTGTTCTGAAACAACATCATGCTATGACTTTTCTATCAGTGCTAAGGACTTGATTCTGAAACTACGGTGCACACAGAACTCTTTAACTTCATGAATCTGAGATTCATGCCTTTATAGTCTCATTCCAGGCCTTCATGTTTCACATGTTACTTGGCTATATTTCAAAGATTGGGGGACAGTATGTAACACTGACACATTCCACACCGAGATCAGTGTCACTATCAGAACGTATCTTACATATTATAACTGAAAGTATGAAATCCAGATGCCTAAATGCAGTATGGCACAGAAAAATGCTGCTGCTGTTTCGTAAGTAGATCTGGATCTTCTGTAAATGAATGCCAAGCACTGTATATTTGAACACAAAAGCACAATATCTGTGTTTTGTCTGCACTCTGAAGCACAGTGGCAAATAACCTTTAGGCACCTGAGTTGTTTTATATATATATATATGTATATTGTATTTTACGCTTAGGCCAAAGAAACAATGTGCATGTTAAGGATCCTTGTTCAACCAAAGTAAATGCTACAGTTCAATTCAAAATCAAAAACCATAACTCCTTCAGTTTTGGAGCTGTCTCAGAGAGAGGGTCAGGTATGAGACTTAAATCTGGTGTTCCACCACACTCAAAATTCTTACATCTGAAATAAATACTTCCCTCCATACCATCTTTCTGTAAAAAGCTCAAAAAAAAGTGTCACAGAAAAAAGGTACATTCTCTGTAGCAGATTGTCAACACAGTACCTGTGCTCTTCTTTCAAAGCAAACATTTCTAAAGTAGTTCAACTATAGCAACTATAGGAAAAAATGGTAGTAGCAGTCCTACAATTTATTCAAAAGTGCAAATGTACAGTGCTGTCAATGTTCACTCCCAAAGAGCAAATAGAACAGAGCTGCAGATGTCTAGCTTTAATAAAGCAAAGTGGTCAAAAGAACAGATTGTAAGTGGGGAAAAAATAAAAGAGTTACAATAAATAAAGACAGAAACTGAGCCAGAAAGGTGAACTTAGAGGTAATAACTTCTCTCCTGCTTTTCCCCCATCCATGCATTTTTCTTCTACCCTGTCAAATATTTCAACTCCTAGCTACCTAAGAGAAGCATGAAATCTTTGTTTATATCACAGTCAACACATATTATCTAACATCATGGCAAAAACAATACAATCATTCTTTAGCAAAATACACTAAAGACCATTTTGTTCCTCCATAGTTTCATTTTTTTACTATAACTGGTTCCCAACACATATTGAAAAGAATAACCATAGAGGAAAAAATAAAAATAGGCTTATTCTACCTTTACCCTTTCTCCCCAGGAATAGGTTCTTGTTTTGTAGATTTCTTCTCTATAAATTACATGAGTAAAACAAAAAAAATGACTATATTATTTTCCAGAGAGACCACTTAAAGAACAAAGTCAAAGTACATTTTATATGAAATATCTGCATATAAAATTAATAGCTTCCACAAATATCCATACAAACTAACATTTCTGGTATGAAAAAGGCCTTTGTTTTGATAGGAAACTTTTATTATGATTCTGCTCTACATAACTGCAGCCTTTGCACTGAGATGGTTATCTAGTCAGTATATACTGTAGAATTGATGCCTCATAACTAAAATGTCAAGTGACATATCAAATGTTCATACATCATCCTGCTCTCAAAAAGTCAATCCAATTAAAAAGTTAATCAAAATTAAATTTTACTCTCAAGTCCTTTCATTAGCACACACCTCTCCTAAGACAGTGCTGTGATTCAGAGCAAGAAGGTTTATTTTTATTAATTTATTCAAAGTGGCAAAAGGCAACAACAAGACATAGCTGGAAACTAAAGTCCTCCATTTAGCGAGCAGAATGGGTTTAGTGTTGGCAAAAATTGTGTAGGCCCTTTTCACTTTGCTCCACTACTGTACTTTATTAATGAAAATTAAGGGACAAATTCTAGGAGTGACAGAATAGCTCTGTGCCAAGACTCCTGAGGTTATGTCACTCTCCTAAAACTGCCAAAGGGAGCTATGTATTTTCTGATGTGGCCTTATTGTCCAGTAATAGCACTGAGACTACCCACTCACTTCACAATGAGCAAAATCACAGCAATGGGTATGAAACCTACTGACCCGGTCCATGCTCAGACTTAATTTCTTTGAAGTGAAAGTCAGTTAGTGGTCTGAATTTTATGTCAACATAATATGAAATTCACCCTTGTCCTGATCCAGCACAAGAGACAGGCATTATTTTAAGACTTCAAAAAAGACTTATATAGGATCTGAATTGGCAGAGACATCTGCAAGTCCTTTGCATAAGGGTGAACATATTTTAACTAAATCTTCTCTTACAGCAAGTTTACTGAAATGACTATTGTTTCTTTGAAAACAGTTACTTGTGCCATATTATAGTAGATCAGTGAAAACTATTAATTTCTAGGCATGGAAATTAACAAAAATAATTATAGTTAAGTGACTCGTGTCATGTCCATTACAAACCTATTTTCAGGAACTTATGAACCAGCTCTTATAATATATTCTTGGCTGAAACTTGGTATGAAAGCAATACTTAACTAAAATATATTAACTGCAAGAGAAGGCTGAGAGGTGATTTTGTGGCCCCCTACAAATTCATTAGGGGGATGCAGCAAGGGATTCAAGATTGTCTGCTAAATCAACAATAAAATAAAATAAAATATACTGTCTCCCCACTGGGAGCCAGTGGTCCTCACTGCTGGGAGGGGAAACTGCCAACTGGTAGCGTGGCACAAAGGGCAACGGACAAGGTGGCAGCTGCACACTTGTCCCACCTCCCCCTGCCGGGCCTCTCCAAAATGGTGGCTCCCCCTTCATCCTTCATCTACACTTCCCCCCCCAACCCCCAGGGCTTCTCCGCCAATCAGCACTGAGGGATGGGAAAGCATGAAGGGCAGCCAGCAATCAAAATGGCAACCATGCACTTGTCCTTCCTCCTTCCCAGGGCTTCCCTGCCAATCAGTACCAAGGGGCAAGGCTGCATGAAGGGCAGGCAGCCATCAAGATGGCAGCTGCCCCCTCATCCCTCCTCCTCCCTGGGCGTCTCAGTCAATCAGTACTGAGGGGTGCGGCGTCTCCACCAATCAGCAGCAAGGAGCAGAGCCACTGCAAAACGCCTATGAAATTGGCTCTGTGCACCATGAGCAGGCCACAAAAAGGCCTTTGTCTCGCAACAATTTAAGTAGGTCCCTACCTACAAATAAAACCTATGCTTAACTCTGCAAACATTCCTAAGCCTTAAGAAGAGCTTTGTTTAAAATTGAAAATAACAACAATTTTCGAAGTGAATAAGTTTAAGTATTTTATCTTGAGAAAACTAAGGATCTTTACAAAATATGCACCTAACAACTTTACTCTTCATTCGAGTGTGGACCTCTCATAGCGAAGTGAATATATTGAAAAATTGCAGAGCTGATTCAAATAACACAGACATTTATAACAAAATGAGCATCACTTCCAAATTTAGGCAGGATTTCATTCTGCTTAATAGTTAGCTCTAGATGGCCTTCTTTGATCATTTCTGGGATTACATTATCGCAAAATAATGATGGAATTAGTTGCAATATACTGCTTTTCACTTGTAAATATGACAGACAGATATATACTTAACCATATTTCTCCTCCTCATTTCACAAATGGAAGGAAAAAGAATTGTTATAGAGTAACATATGGAAATACAGAAATATTCCTGAATCATTTCATTTAGGAATTCAGTTTGCTGCACCTGAAAACTAATTTTGTTTGACTTTAAAACTTATGGGCGCTTTCAGAGCATATTTGCCAAGTATGGATTAACAGTCAGTGTGACAGCTCCTCGGGAGCCAAGAGAGCCTACTGGGTCAATAGCGCTTGAAATAGGAAGAATTTTCACACTATGCTGCAACACTCCTTTGGAAGTGCTAGGTCTATTAACTCAAACATATAGTTTGTAAACAGAACATAAATATGGATTTACACAATGGACCATAAAGACTTTTGGACTACTGAATTATAAGCATTAGGCAAACCAAATACATATTTACTCCTATGGATCATAATGGCTTCAAGCTATTTCACTTTTTTGGTTAAACAGATGTGGTAAATTAGGTTTTTAATTTCCACAACCTTAAATGCATACATCTTTTATTCCACAGACTAGAATGGATCTGTGCCTCAAGTAAATCATTCACAGCTTAAACACCTATAAAAGATTTAATACATACCAAAGTTTAAGGGCCAACATATCAAAATGGTTCCGTACTCATAAGTGAGGCCAGGTTTTCAAGAGAGTTGAGATCCCATTCAGGGACTTAAGGGGGCCAGTTTTCAAATGTGCTCAGCACCTACTAGTTCTGATGGAAAACCATGAATTTCAGTCTTAAAACCAATGGAAGTTGTTGAGTGTTGTGATCTTCTGAAAATCTGGCCCATATGCTGTTATTGCTTTCCGGCAAACCAACATGAAAGAGAAAGTTCAGACTAAAATTCCTAAAAGTCCTCAAACATTTCTTAGCTCACAAAACTTTTTTTTCACATTCCAAATATGTTAATTATGCCCCTTTGCCAAGCTGCTGCTTTCTGTTTTACCCCAGTTATCTAAATGCCTTCAACTCTAATTGCTTAACAGGCGTGTCAAACAAGTTCATCTGGTAGGAAGACAAGGCTTGGAAATCTAGAGTGCTATTTACATGGAACTGTAACCAATGAAAAAGATGTTAGCTAATGAGTTAGGGAAATGAATTAACATGGGTAAAAATGTTTACAAGGATGATGCCTGCATTTACCAGATCACCTTAATCTATTACTATTCCACTTAGTTTTGCAAAGCTTTTTTTATTTTGTTGCAAAATAATAAAGCAAACATCTCCTTAAAAACACCAAGTTCTCTCTGTGACATTCCTGCAAACCCAGAACAATTGTACTAATTTACCTAGCAGTTGCTTATGAAAGTTTAGGCATCTCTGATTAACTTAGTCTAAGGTGCACCTCTATGCTGCCTTCTGCCTGACCTCAGACTAGCATGACTAACTATTTCTCTGCTAATTTACCTACAGAAATATGACACGACTGAGAGCTGAATCTGTTGCATGCAATAGGCAGTCTATGATAGGCCCAAGATGAATATCACAAGAGAAGCCATTTTTTCATTAAATCAGTTGCAGTTTCGTGAGTGGCCACAAGCTGTTTGACTGCATTTCTCTTCTATTGGAAGAACAATAAATATCCATTCATTTCATAGAATTTAGAGGATTTAATACAAAGAGCAGCCCAGGACAGGCAGAGATGAAACAGTTTTGTTTGTGCCTTAAGCAGCATCACACAGCATGGGAAAGATTCAGATCCAAACATAAGCTTTGAAGGGTGTAAACCTATATCCCAGTGCACAAATTCGGCCTTCAGTCCCACCTGTTTATCCTAGTGAAGTTAATGAAATTCTGTCTTTGGGGACAGAATTTTGACCAAATTGTCAGTTTTGGTTGACAAGAATTTTAAGTGCACACTTGTTTGTGCAAAATTAAAATCTGGTTTAAAATAGGTCCCTAAATATGCATTTTGAGCTTGATCCAAAGTCAACTGGAATTTTTGCTGGTTTCAAGGATGTAGGCATGTTCAAATGACAATCTAAACAGGGAACATTCAAATATCTTCTGTAGACAAAACTTTACCAAATGAATCTACTAATTTGAATTTACATACAGGTAGGGCTCTGAATGATGGCACTCGAAGATAAAAAAAAGAATATTTTCTGCACTGGCCTATAATATTTTTCAGTGGCAATTATTATTTCTATACCACTCTTGCGATGATGGTTACAACATCTCTGTTTAGTGTAATATTGATGTTGAAAAAAACCCAGAGGGGTGGTAATGCTCATAGAAGCGTATTGGAGAATAATTACATGAGAGCACAAGGCTGCTTCTATGCTGTTTATCTTTTGTCAATGCATAATATCACTATAATGTTAATATAGTTATGCTTATTTATTTTTTAATTACAAGTTGCAGTGTGCACACCACAGCCAATTTTTCAATACTAAAAACTGAAACATTGTATTATGTCTCTTTTAAAGTCTTAGTCCTGATTTTTAAAAAAGTGGCAAGATAATTTTTTTCATTACTTAAAATTTCTGTTACAAAAAAAATAGACAAGGGCATCCCCCATGTATGGATTTTTCAGAAGGAACCAAAATCCTGCCCACCTTAATTCACACAAGGAAATCAGCTGATCACATTTAGATTAAATGCTAAATAGAATTGAAATAAGAGGAATGAGATCTAGTTCACTACATTATGTGTTGAAAAGGAGAAAAGAGCATGGTGGAGGAGAAAAAGGGAATCCAAGATTATTCATGCTAAATTTCAACCCAATTCAACACAGATTGCCAAATTATAAACCTTGGAAAAGGGAGGCTAGGAACACTGAAGAGTCATGAACACAACCACAAAAAGCACTTCAAAACTGTGACAAGCTTGTAGAGCATGACATGTGCACGTGCATATGCTTATTTTACATATAATAAACCAAGATTTTTCATTTCACCTTGCATAAAATCTTTACAAATGAACTGTAATTGCCAAGAGAAAAGTTATGTAATATAGCAAGCTCCATACTATGAGATAAAGTGCACTCCATGTGCTTTACTACATTTTAACACCAAGATATCGTCCATAAAACATGGCAAAGACTAATACATCTTCTTTTCTATGGCAGGAGCCAAATTACTTAAATATTTATGGATACATGTTAACCAAAAACAAGACAGCAATAATTATTAACTCAGTTGTACAGATCATCTCCAAGGCAATTTCTTCAAATTTTTGGCAACTAGCCATTCATCTGCAGAATAAATCCAAAATGATCCATTTAAAAATAAACCTCTTCTGTGCAAAAAGACTGAAATACTTTAGTACACAGAAAGTGATGTTCAATTAACAAATCAGACACATTGAAAGAAAAGAAAAACAAAATTTGATTCTGCCATTTTCAAGGGCATAATTGCAAAATTATGTTGCATTTACTTTCGATTGAAGAAAAAAAAAAAAGATGATACTAAAAATCATGCTGAATGTTACAGGCCACAATCCTGCAGTATGTTCTGTGCAAGATGAATGGCTCGTGCACAGAGCTTCACTGCCTTTAATAGAGCAATCAATGGATGCAGATGTCCCTATGCACAAAAACAAACCCATGTAGGATCAGGGCTGCAAGGTCCAATATTCCTTCTGTAAAAAAACATCCCACTGCAATCACATATTTAAACTAGACACTATTGGCCAAATCCAATACCACTTATTAGGCACATAAGTGGATTTAGATGCCTAAACAATTTTATTCTACCCTTCTTGTTTCACAGAAAAAAAATGTTTATACAGAAAAGTCAGTGTATTCTCCTCCTCACTTCTTTTTGTGACTTTAAGTTTCAGGGGCTCAAACAGGGTGAAATGTGATTGCGCTTAGAAACCTAACCCCTCAAAGGAACTTAATATTTAAAGTAGGATCTCACTCTTACGGTCTTCCTTAAAGATCTCTAAAAAGAACATGCGTTTAAATAATAAAAAATTATTATAAAACAAACTGACACATTCACTGGACTCAAGATTAAAGATCATTTGTAATATACTGAGGTATATTTCTGAAACTCTACACAACCTGTGCATGAACACTGGTCCCAGCAAAGGGCCCACACGCTGGTAGTAACACATCCTAGCAAACCCAAAGGCAAGACGTATTTGGACAACTTTCCAGAGGACTCCCCAGGTGGTGGCTTTGGAAAAAGATAAAAACCTGGACCTGATTAGATAAAACTATCTTAACTGGAAGCAAAATATATCTAGCTATTTGGATGAAGTACAAAAAGACAGCCAGTTCCAAGGAGCAATTAAAAACTGGGTCACTGATAATAGCTTATAAAAATATAAAAGTCACCAAGGTTCAAGATCGGTAGCTATATTTTCCCAGCACATATCTTTGCAGATGTTTCTGCAATAGAGTAAAAGCTAACACTTCATCTTTTTACCCGTCTTTTTTAAAATAAGCAGTATATTGCCAAACAACACATTGGTAAATTTGGTTTTGACTGGTAATATTGAAGAAGGTTTCCTGTGTGTTCTAGGAGACCCTTAGGGGAAGAAAAGCAAATAGGATGTAGCTCCCAAATCATCCATTTGAAGATATAAAAAGAAGCTTACAAGGAGATACAGCCGGAGACTGGTACCAACATAAAGACAGTTCAAGGAGTTAACTGTTAACTGCTACAAACAGGGACTGTAGATCTATAAAATGACCATTTTTATAAAGGGTGATATCTTTTATTAGACCAAGTGCATAGTTGTGATAGAGTTAGACAACCTGATGAAGAATGTCTTGCAATTGAAAGCTGATCTAACTCTATCCTAACTATGCAGTCGGTCCACTGAAAGATATCACCCTAAGAAATCCTTGCCTCTTGCAAGAGCCCTAGACCATCACCACTCCAACATCACTCTGTTACCATTTTTTATAAGGGAATTATCTTTCTCTCTCTCTTCAATCTACTCCTGAAACAGCCCCTGAGAGCTGTATACCTGTCAGAAAAGTGTTACATATATACAAAAAAAATTGCTCCTACGGATAGATAAAAAATTTTTAATTTTCAAAGCTCAAATTGTAGGTGTTTAATGAAAACTGTTCTCTTTTATAAGTACACATGTTATAACTGCTCTAGTGTGTACAATTTGATCCACACATATGGTATCCATGATGGCACTCTCACTTTTGAACTAGGTGCTCATGGATTCAAATCTCAGTCCATCATTGGAGGGCCTACTTAGTTTTCACATATGAGAAAGGAAACTGCGTCACAACAGTATCCTTCACATGAAATGTTACATTTAACCCTGTTCTAACTCAGAAGTTAGAAATCTGCTATCCAAAACCAGCACTGGGTAAACTTGATATTCAAACCGACACGCCTTCTCTTTGTACAGTGGTTCTCAACCACGGTGCCCCAAGATCTTTTGATGGGTGCTGCTAAGGTATGAGGAAATAAGCCAGGTGTGAGCAAATAAGCTAAGGTTCAGGCTCATCCCTACCTGGTCACTCCCTTCCCCTACTGCCTGGTATTCTGCGAGGAGGTAATTAAGTACTGTAATAAATAAATTAGTTTCACAAAGTTATGGAGGTGTGCTTTCAGTTGAATGAGGGGTACCTTGAGTCTATAAAAGGTTGACAACTGCTATCTTAAAACAGATTGTGTCCTGAGTTGCATGAAAGCTACTGCTGAGTTCACAAAAGTCACTACTTTTCTCAATGGTCACTCTACACCACCAGCTGTGCCTTGCAGTTATGGTTGACTGTGGAGTCCAAAAAGCTCTAACTCTACTATTTCAAACATAAAACTTGAACCATTCAAACCCAAGTTCCTTGGGAAGAGGCAGTTTTCCTTTCATTTATTTTGTTATGCACATCTGTGACAATGCAGAAAGAGCAAACACATAATGAGCAAATAATCCACTATAACCTGGAAATCTTTTCAGATCACAAAGCTGATGCTCTCTCAAGGTCCACCTGAACTTCACTTTTCATATTTTGATGTCATATCAGGCAGATGAAATGGCCATTCTCTACCATTCCTCTGTACCATGATTTCCTATATGTAAATAGATAACTCACAAGCAGGCAGGATTTTTTTTTCCCACTTTCCCCCAACCCCCATCTGCTCTCTATATACCTTGCCTTCCCCTCAGACTCTCCCTCCCTCTTTTTTTGTTTTCTTCCTTTTCTCCTTTTTTCTCTATAAAAGTTCAACCCCTTTTATTCTTTCATTCTGCCCCTTTCTGATAGGTCTTGTTTCACCCTTCTTCTTTTTTCCCTGTCTCAGCGTTACCCACCACACTCCTCATCTGTCCCACATACAGGGAAGTTCATAGTATGTGAACAACAATCTTCCTACCTCAGTTTTGCTACTTGAAACATAAGAACCCTACTCATTCTGTTCTCATAAACCCCGCCTGCATCTGTTGATCCTTTACTGATGCTCCTCTCCATCACAGATTACTAAAGGAAGTTTTATAGATTTTACAAGAGCCCAGTGGGTCTGTACTATAGATGAGGACTCAAAGTCACAGTCCACCACTGCTCTATCCCAGCTCTGTTCTGGGCTCACTACATTCCAATGTACCTTACTTTTTAAAACAATTTTGGGACACCTTGAGCATAAATGCTGAAATTTAATATAGAAAACCTAACTCTGTAAAGCTAGGAGCTCTTAGGATTTGTTGTGTAAAATCTGGCATGCTTTAAGAAGTGAATCTTACCCTGATAGACTATAACAGCTCTTTTGTTTCTGTAACTCCCGCTCGATGGAAAGATTATACACTCAATCAACCATAATGGCTCCCACTAAGACAAACCAGTCTATTGTATCAATTTAACTCCAAGCATGAATACTAAATCCATGCCAAAATCTATCTAGTTCTACATACAGATATTTTTAACCTAGTTATCTGTTTGCATTCTCCTCACACTTTCCATGATAGCAATGTGTTCATTAAGAACAATACATCAGTTAATTAAATGCAAAATCCATTATTTAAATAATAAATGCATTATTAAATAACAATGACTTTTTGGATATAACCACAAACAACATACTTCAGAACATTTCTTTTTTTGTTTTAAGATGTTCTACAATAGAATCCCATATTAGCCATAGTTTGTAAAAAAAATTGTCCTCTGAGACCCATATAGAAGACCTATGCATAGAACATTTGCTAAATACACCATGTATGATCTTTATAAAAACTGGCAAACAGTTTTTTCCCAAATTTGCCCCTGATAGTCCTAACAAACTAGTACCTAAAAGTTTGTTTTCTAATCACAAAGTATGATGGAAATGTTTGGGGACAGGAGACAGAATTTCAGTTGCTAGTCTAATGTTAGTCTAAAATACTCTGTTTCAATTATTATTGAAGAAGGTGCATATTTGGAAATCTGACATCTCAGCTGGCATTAGTTATTTAAAAATAGACTATTAAACCCTCTTGAGATACAATTTTTATAATGAGTCTGATTATTATTAGGGAAAAGGAAGCTGGGAAGGAAATTCAAGTACAGTAACAAACACCTGGAAAGTCTCCTGAGACTTTTGTATTTAGACTCACTGAAATACAGCTAATCTTGAATACATTATCACAGGAACACCATTTTGGTTTAAGTAGTTATCACACCTCTTCATGTTTATTTTCAGCTGTCACCTGAAATCAGAAATGTCTAAGGATATCTGCAGCATGACTGGCAAAGAAGCAAACTCTTAACTAATGGTAATATAGTCCCAAGCCAAAACTGAATGAAGTAAATGGATTAAGATATAGTTATTACTGCACTGCACAAAGTCATCACCTAAGATACTTTATTTCTGTGCAAAATGTGAAGAATGAATGCAAATAGAAAATGACACTTACTAACTCTCAAGTAGGTCTGAAAACCTGTCTTTATGAGCCTTCAGTATGGCCATGGTTTGGAAAGCATTATTCTTGCCAGCATATACACAATGTTTGAACCTGGGTTTTGAAAATTAAATATACATTTATACATCTGTGTCCAGATTGCTTACTAGAAGAGATTAAAAATAAATGAACTGCTTCCAGTTTTAATTCTCTTCCATACAAAATGCTCTCTTTTGAAGGCAACCACAAAACCCGATGTCCTGTTGATCATTTATGAGGTTCAGTCTTCCTCAGCTCTAGGCTGATTAAAAAAAAAAAATAAAATAAAAAAATCAAAAGTTATCCTTCTCTCTGTAGAGGTGCATACAAGGTGAGGAGGAAGGGGAGAGATGAGAAACTTAAAAAATAAGTGAATGTTGAAATTAGCTGAGAAGCTCTCAGTCAGGGTGCCTACTCTCTCCTTAAAGGCAAAAGCTTAATTGCCTTTAATATACATGCACACAACTGGACAATCATTTGTCTTCAGTTGAAGTCAACAGGAATTTTGCCTTGACTACATTTTGCATTTTCTATGAATAGGAAAATGATCCCTTATATCAGAAAGGATTTCTCTGTAGCTTTCATTACTTCAAAAGACTGAATGCCAGATAGTGGGCCATATGCTTGCACTTGATCCCTACCGAAGTCAAAACTAAACCTTCCAATGGATAAGGAAGATAAGGTCCACTACGTTGAATGCATGTCTTTCAATCTTTTCTTGTACACTGTCTTTCCATTTATTATGGGTCTTTCAGGTCATACTATTGCATACAACAAGTTCTAGAGAACTGTAAATTAATTCTCATATTTATGTTACAGTGAAGTAGGCCAAGAAATTATCCTTATTATAAATTATGAATTTTTATCAAACTAAAAGAAGAAAAAAATATTTCAGACAAATTTGTGCTGTTAAGAATGTGGTAAGTCACGTTCAAATGATTGAAGCAAAACTCCCTTTATGTACCATATTTGGTCCACAACTCTTAGTTATGCTTGATAAAATTAACCACGTATCAACAAACCCTCTGCCAATTTTATCAGATTGTCTAACAAGGCTTTACACGATTTCATGTTTTTTCCAGAAGCCAGACCTTTCATTAAACCACTATCAAGAACAGCTATAAAATGTTCTTAAAAAAAATACCAAGTTTTCCACTCATTTATTGTGTTTGTATGTGTGTGCGCGCGCACATGTGCACACATGCACCTGCACATGAGCATGTTTGCATGGCAAGTCACATAAACTAACACTCTTCAGTGATACCAACACTCTTCACTAGAGATAAACTTTAGCAGATTCTCTACTGTCATATATAAAATTTTTGAATACTGACCACATGCTAGCTTCAGCAAAAAACCTGACTAGTTCAGCATGGCTAGTAGATATTTATAAAAGGCAACTATTTATGTCCGTATCTGCGTTACCCACATTACAATCTACTTTTCATGAAATATGGTTGTGTGTCTGTGGCACTTAAACTTTCCGAAAAGACCTTGGCACTAAATTCCATACTGATAATTATCTAAATTAGAAGTCCATAAGTTTTTAAAAGAAGAATTGTATTACATATTAGTTAATCTATTAAAAAATTAAGATCATAAATATGGAGCCTACTCTTGGTGAAACTATTGGGAGTTTTACTGTTTCCCACCAGAGCAGGATCAGGCACTCTATTAGCAAGTCTTCAAAAATAAACACTTAGAAGATTCAGCATATAATTCTATGCATTAGGTCTAATGTTATGTTATACTATGGATCATTTTTCCCCACAGAACATCCTCAGTTTATTAAAAATAACAGCACACTTGACAATAGCATTAGTCTGAGCGAAACAGCATTTTTAAACAATACTAATCCAGGCCGGGTCAATGAACCATTTGGAAAAATACATCAGCGGATACAAAAGTCAGCATAAGAAAGGAAAAAAACCCTGTTAATAAAACTTTTTTTTTTTAAAAGAAGAGCGTGTGCATCATTAACTACCAGCAATGTTCCAGTGACCATGTTTATTTTATTTTGCAACTATCTGCCAAGAACAGGAACAAATAGGAAAGTTTGTTTTAAATGTGACACATCTCCTTATTAGCCCATGTATTTGTTAATAAGCATTTAACATGTTGCATTTGCTGCTAGCACATTTTAGTGCCTGCATGGTGCCAGTATTCCAATAAGTACCTGGAAACACAGGGCCAAATTCCGTGAGTTGGTAAATAAAGTGCTTTAGGATAGAATCTGAAGGATCTGTAGAAAACTGTAGAATCTGACCCATAAACATTTACATGGAAATAAAATGACTGCTAAAAAGTGTCAGCATAATCCTTGAAGAGCTCCTCAGCCTTATGATAGTTTCAAAGCTGCTGCTATCCTCTCAACAGTTCATTAGTCTCCCAGATAATGAAAACAGAACACACAAGTGATTTAGTTAACTTATCCCATGAGCAATTTCATCATTTTAGCAAATATAGACCATTTCAACTATTTTGATAATGGATACAAAGAGCAAGGATAATTAAACTTATAGCCTAAAAACTTTTTTAAAAAGCCTTCTTTGGCTAATAATGACCACTAGAACCATAAGTTAGGTAACGAGAATATTTCATTTGCATTAACAAAAAGTAGAAAAGTGTGGGAGTTTTCTAGCAGTACACTTCATGAAACACAAAAATCTTACATTTCTAACAAGCTCAGAAATGAAAGCAGGTCTGTGAGGGGGGGAAATAAAAAACCCTCAGTCTGACCTCAAGTCCAGCGCCACAGTCAGAAAGCTCTGATGGGTATAAAGCACAAGGCCAACTTCTGGTGACATGAATGGGCTATTCCTCAACGGGCCTTCAACTCATCCATAGTAACACAGCAGGGTCCCACGTGGAATTCAGCTTGGGAGAAGGGATAAAGAAACCTGCCTGGGCAGAGACTGAGACTCTGGCGCACCCAATTCCCAACCTTCCCCTGCACATTCCAGCACTTTTGGCTGAGTGGCAGGAGGAAAGCCTGTAGGTTTTTTGCAAGCGTTTGACAGGCAGGCTCGGGGAAAGCACCTGGGGTCTGCGGGCGGGGCGGCTGCCCACCGGCCGCCACT
>NW_017729000.1:27522199-27522643 GCF_001723915.1 Gavialis gangeticus
AGGCAGGCTCGGGGAAAGCACCTGGGGTCTGCGGGCGGGGCGGCTGCCCAGCGGCCGCCACTTGCAAGGAAAAGACACCAGGTGCACGAGGCTGCGAGCAGGAAGCAGGCTCCTCGGCCGGCGCTCCGGGCTGCAGTGCGGCCCGGCCGTCGGCAGGGGGCGCCCTTGCACGAGCAAAGCCGGGCTCGCTGCTTGCCTCAGCCTGGAAACTCCGGCGCCCTCTCCGCAGCGCTCGCCGCACGGCTCGAGCGGCAGCAGCTACATAGTAAGACTGTCAATAAAGCGCACAAGCTTTGAACATGCTGTGAGTCATAACATAAAAATAACCCTTAATGTCTCTATTGCAGATGATTAATCTACCGGATGTTTTCCCCCTCCTTGGGGGTTCATGGGCCGTGCACCTGAGCAGCCGAAAGCCCACCCCCTCCGGGTCAATGTGTTCCC
>NW_017729000.1:27527643-27527855 GCF_001723915.1 Gavialis gangeticus
CACTCCTCCCTCTCGGGGGGGGGGGGGGGGGGGGGGGGGGTTTTTTTCCCCCCCCCCCCCCCATCAGCAGGGAGGTTTCCATTGGTAACGCCTTCTGTGCCGAGCAGGCAACCAGGGCCCTTGCCAGCATCTCCCAGGGCAGAGAGTAGAACAAGTCCTTAATAGGCTTAACGTGCACAGGAGGGAAAGGACAGCAAGAGACTGGGCGGGGG
>NW_017729000.1:27532855-27534603 GCF_001723915.1 Gavialis gangeticus
GCCAGCATCTCCCAGGGCAGAGAGTAGAACAAGTCCTTAATAGGCTTAACGTGCACAGGAGGGAAAGGACAGCAAGAGACTGGGCGGGGGGGAGGCTGTTTTGATGACCGGGAGTCGAAACCATAGCACAATGTGGCCAAATGAAAAACGATCACATCCCTCCCCGCCAGCTTCTCATCATCACCATCATCATCGTGTCTTCAGGAGAGAAAGGGGGTGGGGGGAGCTCAGTACTCACCATATTGACTTCTGATACCATATCTATACTGGCAATGTCTATGTTCATACCGACAGCCACGGGGGGACCTGCAACCCAACAAGATGGTCCGCAATGTGATCTCTGAGAACTTAACTCGTTCTTCCCACACTTACCAGGACCCATCACGCGGCGAAATGGCGTGAGTTTGCCTTTAATTAAACCCCAAATCCCATTCTCCCCCCCCAAGCCAGGCTCGCATTTGCTCCACGCCAAAGCCATCAGTTCACGGTGTGTTCACCCTTCGCCTCCGCCGGCAGCTGTGGGGACATTTTATGTAACATGCACACACGTGTGAATAATGGGGGCTGTGGATCCCACGGCTGGAGCCACACACACACACACCAGATCACTGCCTGAACCACTTCGACCTGATGCCGGGTTGGGGGGGGGATGACTGAACATTTTAACTCCTTCTAGTCAATACATGCGATGTGCAAAGTGAGAACGGGCAATTTCAGCTGAGCTCCCAGTGATTTACATCAGGCTCTTAGGTCTGGGCTATGTAGCACTGGCATAACGTATGGAGGGGGGTATCAAAGCTAGACCGAGTGTCCACTGACCCCCTGGGTTTTTAGACTAAAAAAAAAACAAACCCAACTAGTTCAAAGTGGGACTATACAAGGGGTTAAATGACATTTTTAACAGCACATCTTGTACTCAAAACAGCACGGATCACAGCCACGCTAGGCTCGCTGGAATGAACGCTGGATAAACTTAAAAGATTTGCATCTCAATAAAGCCAATTAACTAAGGGTTTAATTACGGGTTAATAAATTATCCGCGCAAACACACTCTCACACACGCATAAGAGAAAGAGAGAGCGATTACAAACATACAGGAGATTTAAATGATCGCATTAAGAGTGCCCTGGGCTAAGAAAATTAAGTAACAATTGGCTTAACTTTAAATCAGCTTGCGAAAATGGTAACACACACACACACATCCACAACACGTTTGATAGCACACACACAGAGAGGACACGCAGCCCGAGTATGTAGCATCTCTTATTCAAAAGCAAATTACCTCCAAAATCTGGCCTCAAGCGAATGTCATAGCCTTTCAGCAGTCTATCCACGGTCTCTTTTACCAGTGACATATTGCTAGGGTCATTGACACTAAAAAAATAACAATAACACACAGATCTTATTTCTTGGCTCCAATCTGCACATTCCTATTAACAGCCAGTAGCATACAGTGCAATTCCAAGTGAAGTAAAAGAGAGATCTCCATCACTCACCTCTGAGCACACACCACTGCTATTATTAAGGAGAATGACCAAATCCCAAAGTAACCCTTTCTCCGGACTCTCACCATCCCTTTGGCTTTTGATATGATTTAGGGTTTCAGTGAAGAGAAGAAGAGATCCAACTTATTCTGGCCAGTGCAGTAATTCTAATGTGAGGCGCATGCGCACGGCGTACCACAACATCAAAAGGAGCAGTGGTTGCTGCTGGAGATCGAGCAAATTTCCTTGCCAAAAAAAAAAAAA
>NW_017729000.1:27534870-27536150 GCF_001723915.1 Gavialis gangeticus
AAAAAAAAAAAAAAAAAAAAAGAGAGAAGAAGAAGAATTAAAGGGGAAGAAGGAAATGCATTATTTAAAAAAAAAAAAGTCATCCACAGGAGGATCAATTGTATTTTTGTTGTCCTTTTTTGTTAGTATATAACATTGACTACAGCCAGCCTGGAAGTTTCAGGAGTTGCAGGGTAGAAGCAGTTTTGCAACCTAGTTTAAAAGGGGGCGGGGGGGATGTGCAGAATCGGGTTGGAAACAGGGGAGAAAATAAGGTTAAAAAATAGGCATGCAAAGCATACATATGGTACAAGAAGCAGAAAAGGTGGCGGTGGAGGGAGGGGTGGGGCGGTGTTTAACTTTATGCTCCCTGGAAACAACAGCCTAAATGGCAGATGAGGTGCACAGAGAGGGACCTGGGTTTGCAATGGGCGCGGGGGCGGGGGTATCTGAGCCTCCAGTATTTCTCAGGGAGGGGGAAAAATTGCAAGGATGACGAATAGTTTCTTGGGAGAAGAGACCGCAACGTTTCCCACCCCTCCGGCGGGGCTGCTCGAGGGCAGGGGGGCTGGGGGGGGGTCCTCTAATGACGTCCCTGCCTAGGCAGGTCTCAGGGTTATTTATAACGTGCAAGAGGGTGACAAATTTGGAAGGAAAAAAATGCTAACGTCTCCCTTCTATCGCCTCCTAGAGCAGCTCCAATGGCTCGGGGGGAGCTCGCGTTGTACCACACATGCAGCGCTACGGATCTGCCTTGAGCAGCAAGGCGAGTTCCTCAGGTAGATGCAGCCCGGCCGGGGGGAGGGGGCGAGAAAAGCCCCCGCCGAGCAGCCCGGGGCTTCGGGCTCAGCCAGACCCGGTGCAGCTCCGCTCGCCGACCCGCCTTACCTTTGTGGGCAAAGCACCAGAGCTGCTGAAACGCAGGGTCTGCTCGAATTAACGCTTCAGGAGCGAGCAGGGAGCTGATTTGGGGATGTTTTGAGTGACATTTAAATCCCGAGCAGAAGAGAGAGAGGAGAAAAGGGGAAGGAAAAAAAAAAAAAAAAAGGAGAGAGAGGACTTAAATCATTCCTTGCAAATCTGCCCGCTGCTTGGAGCTCCCTTTACACCTCCTCCTCAGCTCAATACCCACTTGGCCCCGCGGATCTGTGCTGCTTCACTGAACGGATTCGGGGTGGGCACACGTCCTCGCCTCGCCCGGCTGGCACGGGGACGGGCATGGGGCAGGACCGCTTTGATTCCTCAATTCACAAAAGAAGTATTTCATTCGCTGCAGGGAAGGGGGCGGGGGGGGGGGCAAG
>NW_017729000.1:27536238-27536482 GCF_001723915.1 Gavialis gangeticus
GGGGGGGGGGGGGGGGGGGCAAGGGTGCGTGCTGCACGGAGAGACGTGAACAGAGGCTGAGGAGCAGCAAGCCTCGGCTCCCCCCTGAATAAACGTTTAGTCATCCCGCGCCAGGAGCCCCACGGCGGGCGTCGCGCGCCCTCGCGCTCCGCGGACTGAAGCCCGGGGCCGGGTGAGAGGCCGCCCCAAATGCGCGCAGTTCAGTCAGCCGGCAGCCGCCTGGGACCGCCGGGATAAGGCTCGT
>NW_017729000.1:27536884-27540555 GCF_001723915.1 Gavialis gangeticus
GGAGGGGAAGTGCAGTACAGGACACTTGGAAGGAAGGGGGTTGGGAAAGGCAAAGGGGTGCCCAACCAGGCAGCCCTTTAAGAAGAGTCTGCAGGCTGATAGACATGCAAGTCACTGGCCACACGTAGGGGTTGCACGTGCACCCCCTGCAAAAAGGCAGTGCCCACACTGCCAGTGGCGCCTGCAGGCGGTTGCCAGTCACCACCCGCTCTCCCTCGCTGTCGACACCACTGGCAGCGTCTGCGGGCGGTCCGTGATCACTGCTGACATCTGCGGGTGGTTGCCGACAGCTGGTCAGCGCTTGCCACCTCCCCCCCTGCTGCCGACAGCGCCAGGGCTGCCTGCAGGAGCTCCCCATTTACTGCCGCCATGCTCCCGCCAGAGCCACCACCACCTGCAGGAGCTCGTCATGCCCCCCTAGCCTCTGGGGCACACTGGTATTCATGCTGCAAGTACAGCGTTCAAGTCTTCCTGGTTCCTGCTGGGAGGGCCAGGGTCCGCCCTGGTTCAAAGTCAACAGATCATCTGTCCGCCCTTCAAAAGAATACCTTAAAATAACACAGGTTCTCCTTTCAACAGTTGGGCACAGGCCACAGGCACAAGATGCAGATCTACCTCCATCTTCCAAACATTGACTGAAGCAGTAAAATACACTGATCAAATCAACCGATAGGGCTGGATGATCACCTGCCACAGAATGTCACCCTCAAAAGGAACAAATGCAGCTTTTTATGAAAGATTTTTACTTTCACTGACAAATGTAGACCCCCACCCTCCTTCCTTCATTTTGAAGGATGGAGGAGAAAGAAAAACAACATTTTGATTAGGAAAACTCAGACTCAGCTCCCCATTTTGGCAACTGGGGAGAAATTATACTTCTTAACTCTTAAGAGTAAGAGCTGAAGAGTTTTTAGTAAATCAGAAATTTCTTACCTATCCATTATGAAAACTTCACAACTGCTGTATTTCACGGTGTATAAATCGAGTTCTGGGGCCAAATTTTTAACCCTTAAAATTCAACCTCAACTTATATACCATCCCCTGCAAGCAATGCTACTGGGAGCTCCCTGGGAGCTCGGGCAGCACACGGCCTGCTGGCAGCCTATATAGCCAACCCCAGGGACTGCTGCTGCTGCAGAGGGGAGAAACGAGCCCTGCTTGCAGCTTAGGTGCTGTCCTCACTGTTTGTGCCTTCAGCAGGGGCCTGTGGCTGGTAGGATGCCTGGCACCACCCAGGAAGGGGCTGACTTGCCCCAGGGCAGCATGAGGTGTCGGGCAGCGATGCCTTCCAGCACGCTGCTTCTCCCATAAGCCTGTCCAGGCTTCCAGCACCTCACACACCAAGACGCGGTTGACCTATACGATGTGATGACCTATACATTATAAAATGCGCTAAGTAACAAATGTCCTTTAGGTAATTGTTATAATCTCAAAGGCCATTATTTCTGTTCAAGCTTGAGAAATACATGTACTTTTATTGCATTATGGCGACTATAGATCCATTTGCCCTATTCACCAGTGGAGGTATCTATTCTCACATGACTGAGATACTTCATTGCCAAAAGTACTTGGAAAATGACTCCCAAAGGCAGGCAGTGGATGTTTTCTAAAACAAACTCTTTATTCGTATGGATATGTATGATAGGAATTTAGTTCTTTCTACAACCATTTGTTAAAACATGCAGTCTCATGGTGAAATTCATTGATCTTGCCAATTTGTTCTCACATGCAAATACTTCTATTCATACCATATTTGATGCTAAGTTATTATATGATCTTTGATATTATCATCATATTCAATTGCCATTAAATCATTCCATTGTTCCCATCTTGAGCATGAATCAGGTGAAGGCCAGAGGTTCACAATATTAAGTGCTAGACCAGTGAAAGTTCTCTCTCTAATGTCACTTCACATCAGGGCTAGAAATATGTCATGGGTCCACACAGGAGAAAAATGAATCAAATTCATATGGTAATGATTCCAGTCTTTTTAGTGATTTTCTGGGTGGACAGATAGCAGAATTCAGAACAGTGCTATACTTAAGCACTGAAAAGAAAATATTGTGTTTTTTAATGTGCTTACAATAAATATGAACTGGTTGCAATAGTGATGTGTATACAGTATGGGCAAGCAACAAAGACACTTTAGAAAAACAGAAAGTATTGCAAGTAAATTAGGGTTTTTTAGCCATCTTGGGACGCAAAACAGTCACCAGAGTCTCAAAGACTAGTCATTCCCTTCAGCACTCCCATGAGTGTTCTGCACCTCATGGAATCAAGTCTAAAGATGGGGTGACACAGAAGAAAGTTTATGAGAAAAAACAGTACTTCAACTGTAATGTAATACCTCTAAAGAAATGCATTTTCTCTAAAATGTATTACCATTTGCAGACACATGGTGTTTCTGTCGTACATTTGGGAGGAACGACATCCCATACAGGAAGCCTCACACAAATTAGGTTGCTAAAGTAGGATAATTTTGCCAATTACAAATATCACCATTACCCTAAATTTGGGTCACTTAGATATTTATAAAGTCATTCCCAGTTGTTCAGGCATGCATGCATGCAATGGCAAACACAGGCATATATATCATAATACAGTGATGATATCCTATAGTAAAATCCACAATAGTCATCAAATACTTTCTTGTATGGTTCCACAATTTAGCATTCACTTTTGATTGTCTTTTTTGCTCTCTAATCACTGGTTCAGAACTACCAGTGTGTTTTGAATCACTTAGCAGCTTCAAAAAAGCCACTATTCGCTATAAGCTTCTCACCAGAAGATTTCTTTTCTTCCAGTGTGCCTGTGTGGGGTGGGTGAAGTAGCAGAAAAAACACCACTTGTCTGGACAGGTCACGTTAAAGGATGTGAGGGCCCTACACCATGCCACACTTCAGGGTCTTTTCTACAGAAAAAAAAATCCCAGTACAACTTAAACTGTAAAGTAATTCTATATTCATTTTCTGTAACAGAAATAACATGCTGTGGTGTATATAGAATAAGAGTTTGGGGCCAGATTGTCTGCTAGTATAAGTCAGTGTACTTCACTGAAGTCAATGGTAAAAGATAGGCCAATTTAGTCCAAAGTGATCCGTCACATTGTTTCTTTACTTCTGACTATACCAATTAAGTATAAAAAAAGTCAGACTTGTTTTGATAAAACCTTTATAGAAACACTTCATCTTCATGTTTATACAAATGCACCCTTTCACAAAAGTAAAAGACCAAATTCTTAGTCTTTTTGCTAAGATGAAAGGTAGTATCAATTTAATAGCTGATGCACTATATTTAGAGTTGGTTTTGGGTATGACTGTAAGTTGCATTTGACTGGAAGGTCTGGTGGCAACGTAGTGGGGCTACTCATGATGGGGTGGCTCATAGGGCTGTGCGAAGCTTTCGTTGCTGATTTGATTCGGCAGAGATTTGGCCCAATTCGGTGGCCAAATCTCTAAATCCGAATCAAATCAGGAGATTCATTAATTTCTCTGAATTGAAATCAGAAGCCTCTGATTTGATTCGGAGAGATTTGACGATTTGGATAGACACAGCTTTATATGTTTTTTCTACCAGGTACTAGGTGGCTCAAAGTACCAGGCGACTTGTGAACGTTGAAATAGTGGAGCAGATGGAGCATCCTATGGGGGTCCCCAGTGCACTCAGCAGTG
>NW_017729000.1:27545555-27550004 GCF_001723915.1 Gavialis gangeticus
GAGATTTGACGATTTGGATAGACACAGCTTTATATGTTTTTTCTACCAGGTACTAGGTGGCTCAAAGTACCAGGCGACTTGTGAACGTTGAAATAGTGGAGCAGATGGAGCATCCTATGGGGGTCCCCAGTGCACTCAGCAGTGGACCCAGAAGTGGACCAGAAGCACTTCCGGTTCACTTCTGGGTCTGCTGCGGAGTGCATGGGGGACCTCCCCCCTCACCCCCTGGCTCAGGGACTGGTACCTCTTGGGTCTGGGGGGGCACCCAGGGTCGCTCTGTGGCTGTTCGCCAAGCTGGGAGAGTCAGTGGGGGAGGGGGGTCCCCCGCGCTGTGTATGGCAGACCTGGAAGTGAACCAGAAGTACTTCTGCTCCATATCCGGATCCACCACTGAGCATGTGGAGAGCCCCCCTGTGCTCCTGTGGGACGCTCTATCTGCCACACCATCTCAGCATTCATGAGACATGCCTGTTACCTATAGGTATGTAGAAAAAACATTTAAAGCTGTGTCTATGGCCAAATTGGTGATTCTCTGAATAAGAATCAAATCTTCGGGTTTGGCTGAATCAAATTGGGACAGTGATCCGAATCAGCGATTCGAATCACTGTCCCACAAATCAGGCCGAACCCAAATCGAATATGGCCCACTTTGCACACCCCCAGTAGCTCCTATAAAATACCACAATGTTGCAATCTCCAGAGTAAGCCAAGTAGAGGGTACCTCAAAACCATATCCCCCACTGGTTTGTGGGTACTCCTTGGCTGGAGAAAGGCCAAGGAACATCACCCTGACACAAATGTGTCTTTGCTGAGGCATTAGGCAAATCAGCAGCAGTTCTTATCTGTTGCTTTCTGGAAGCAACTACAACCATTAAGGCACTGAACATCCAGACTCAGTTCGGCCTTTGGATTCTGTCTCAATGATCTAAAGGGTGTGGGGGGTAGCCTCCACTTCTCCACATACTCTTGCCTATGCATACGCATTGAAGCTCCTGATGTGATGATTGTAGGAGTTTGTGCAAGCAGATTCATCAGGCACCTGATGCAACCTCTTATGTGTACACCATGATCCACAGGATCAGCGGTTGCCTACTAAATATACCCAAAGTTATACTCATCCATCAGCAAATATATTCTTTGTCTTGGATTATGGATATAAACTGTATTTGCAGAAAAATGTTTCTGATGGCCTATTTTAATAGGCTACTTCCATTTCTACTTTTAAAAGGTATGGCTTCAGTGAATTTCAACTGAGTGAGCGCAGGCCCTATCTTAGATAAAAGGTAATAAAATTGCAGTGTATTCTACCATTTGGCTTTTTCATTTTATGTTTAAAAGTTGAACTGACAAGTCTTTTTCAAGGATATGGTCAGAAAATATAGTTTGTTCTCTGAACAAGTTAATGCAGGGTGTACTACACTTTATTTCAAATGGGACGAAGTAAGAGGAGCAAATAATAGATACTAATTGTTCACCCTCTAATGTAAAGTTTTCTTTGCTGAGGCTCATTATTTTTGTCATTTTAGGACTTACTGCACTGTAACCAGTAGGCGTAAAGAATACAAACAGTGTATATAAGAGGCAAATGCTGATCATCTCCCAGATTGTAAGTCAACTGATAGGAAGCATTAAAGTACATATTACTGCATATCTTTTAGCATCGTTTGTGGTCAATAGATCGTAGCAGTACATTACAGGAAGCCTTTTAATACAAAATTAAATTATGTGTAATATAAAAATGGAAGTAAAATGGTTGTATGAGAGCCACAAATGCTTTGATTGTAGACAGTTGTAAGCAACTCAGAGGACTAAAGAAAAATACAGAATGCCTGGTATCTAGAATTGCCAGAATGAAGTATAAAAGTCTTCTTATTTAATCATGAAATCATTAAAAAAGAAAAAAAATCTTATACCCTTCAAAGTGATAGAAGAAATTATAGTTAGACAGCAACTGTGAAGTTCCATAGTCATTGTAAGGTAGTGTTTCTCAATTTGATGGGTGAGCCCACAGATTGTGGATTTCATGGCCCTGACATCAGAATTTCCCCTAAAGGAGCAGGAGAAGTTGCTCTGACCATGGACCTACCTTGCTTTCCATTGCAAACGTCACTTTGTTTTTTTATATTTGAATTCTTTATGGGTTTTTAACTTCAGGCCTTAATTCTGTAACAAGAGTATACAGTGATGTACTTGAAGTCAGTGTAGGATGTGTCTGCACAGATTGCTTATAGGATCAGACCTTTATTCTGAAGCAGTTTGGGTAGGAGCTTCTCTTCTTAAATGATTTTGCAAGTATCCAACATGCTCTTGGACATTATAATAAATACAAAAAGTGTTAGTAATTAAGGAGTTAGAGCAGGGGCAGGCAAAATATGGTCTGCGGGCTGGATGCAGCCCGCCAAGCCATTCTATCCGGCCCATGGGGCCCCTAAAAATTTAGAAAATTAATATGTATCTGGCTCTGGCTGCCTGTCAAAGATGACAGGAGCCAGGGGCAGTAGGACCCAGGGAAAGCCACTGGCAGGACCAAGCAGCTGCAGAAAGCAAGACCAGTCCAGCCCTTCCCCTGTCCCCAGCCCCTGTCTCAACACCCTCAGCCAGAAGCCCCTGCCTAGCAAAGGGTTCTGGTCTGGGACTCTAGGTCCATTCCTGCCTCCCTGCACTGGAGGGAAATTCAGATAAGAAGGGGGGTGGGGAGGCAGGGAAGGATCATAGATGATTGATCCGAGCTGACTGCTGAGGTCCCGGTGCTGTAGCCAGGAACCATGTGCTACCAGACGGGCAGGAGCAGCACCAGCCTCAGGCAGGGAAGTGGTGAAAGTGGCACCAGGTGAGGGATGAGTCAGAGCGAGCACAGCAACATCTGGGCAGGAGCGTGGGGCCTGCACCGGTGTGCTGGAGCCAGAGCCAGGGCCAGTGGGGCCCAGAGTGGGGCAGCAGGAGCACGGAGCCTGGGCTGGCAGGGGCTTTGGAACTGGGCTGGCTCTTCTTCTCCCTTCTGACACACCCAGGTCCAGCTCCATAGAACCCCTGCCAGCCCAGGCCCCACACTTCTACCACCCTACTCTGGGCCCTGCTGGCACTGGCCCCAGTGCACCCACACAGACCCACACTCCCACACAGCTGTTGCTGTGCTCCCGTGTGCCCGCTTGGTGCTCCTTCCACCCACCTGCCACAGCCTTTTGTCCCCTGCTACCACCATTCCCCTCCACCCCTTTATCCGTGAATTGGAGGTGGGCAAGGAAAGCATGCTGTCCAAATTAGCTGATGGCATGAAGATGTGGGGAGAAGTGGGCACACTGGAGGGGAGGGACAGAATCCAACTAGATCTAGACAGGTTACAGAAGTGGGCGAATGAGAATAGGATGGAATTCAACACAAGTGCAAGGTGCTGCATCTAGGGAGAAGGAACCTGCAACATACCTATAGGCTGGGGAACACCCTTCTCAACAACACAGTGGTTAAAGGGATCTTGGAGTTATTGTTGACTCCAGGATGGACATGAGCTGCCAATGCAAGGAACCAATCAGTAAAGTTAACTGCACCTTGTCGTGTATCTACAGATGCATCACGAGCAGGTCCAGGGAGATCATCCTTCCCCTCTATGCGGTGCAGGTCAGGCCGCAGTTGGAGTACTGCATCCAGTTCTGGGTACTGCACTTTAAGAGGGATGTGGCTAACCTTGAGAGGGTCCAAAGGAGGGCCACTCACATGTTCAGGGGGAAGGAGGCCAGACCCTACAAGCATAGGCTAAAGGCCCTGAATCTATTCAGCTTCCATAAGATAAGGCTGAGAGGGGATCTGGTGGCCATCTATAAACTCACCGGGGGTCCAGTGGAAAATAGGTGAAGCTCTGTTCCCCTGGGCACCACCCGGGATAACAAGGAATAATGGCCACAAATTGTTTGAGAGCAGGTTCAGGCTTGATATCAGGAGGCACTAGTTTACAGTTAGGCCTGCCAGGCCCTGGAATGGACTACGAAGGAAGGTGTTGCTCTCCCCTACCTTGGGGGTCTTCAAGAGGAGGTTGAATAGATATCTGGCTGGGGTATTAATATCTCACCACTCATTCTTGCCCAGGGCAGGGGGCCGGACTTGATGGTCTATTCAGGTCCCTTCTGACCCTAGAAACTATGAACCGTACTCCCCGTCCTGCTGCTCTGGCACTATGTGGTTTCTGGCTGCAGCACCAGGCCACAGGATGCAGCAGGAGCTGGCCTGGCCCCTGTGATTATCAGTTGGCTCTGCCAGGCCAGTCTAGCTTCTGCTGCATCCTGCAGTCTCAGCCATGCAGCTGGGATGTAGTGCCAAAGTGGCAACCAGGGAGGATGGACAGGCAGCAGTGGCAAATGGGAGGGGGAAGTGGCTGCCAGTGGGAGATCGGGAGCACGGGGGCACCAGGGCCTGGGGTCAGGAGCAGCAGGACTGCGGAGCCTGGGCTTGGAGGAG
>NW_017729000.1:27555004-27560046 GCF_001723915.1 Gavialis gangeticus
TGGAGAGGGGGAGCAGGAAGTGACAGGAGAAGTGGCAGTCAGTGCACAGGCCCCATGCTGGTTCTCTGGAACCAGGAGCAGCAGGAGTGCAGAACCTGGGCTTGGAGGAGTGTTGGCAGGTTCTCTGCCTGCCATGGGGGGATGGGGCACGCTGTGGGCAAACCCTCTCAGTCCACACATGCCACGACCATCCCCAGCCATCCTCCCCCCCACACCCACAGACCCCCACAAACCCCATACCCACCCACACGCCGCACATCCTCACACCCACATGCTCCCCCACCCCACATACACTCATACCCCCCACACCTATCCAACCCCACAAGCCCCCCCACACACCCACACCCTCCCCCATATCCCACATCCCCACACACACCCACAAACCTATACTCACCCCCTTCACACTCCTACAATATACAAGAGTAAGACTTCATTTTTAGCTTTATACAATCACCTCTATGTACAGTACACAAACACATGTAAATGAGGACAAAAGTATTTGTGTAAATCAAATTAATGAATGTTATAGTAGATGTTTGATTTTTAGAATATAATTTGGTATTTATCTGGTTCTGAGATGGCAAACCCTTGCTGAAAGGAGTAGTCCCAGGGAGCAAAGGGAGGGACATCTTGTGGCAAAGGTCAGGGATTAAGGGTGGAACTTTGGGTCCCAAGATGGCAAACAAGGGGGGGGGCACCTGTCAAGGAGCAGGGCTACCCTTGCAGGCCTTGATGGCTTGCCAAAACTCAGTAAGTGGCCCTCTGCCTGAAATAATTGCCCGCCTCTGAGTTAAAGCTCAGGGATGGGGGATGGGGGCAGAGATTGCCTTTGGTTGTAAGGTTGGTATGTGGAAGTGTGGGCATCAGGTTGGAGTGAGAAGAGGTTTTCTATACCTAGATGTGAATGGAGGTTGGTTTGGGATGGGCCAGAGATTTTGCTCTTCTGTGTGACAGACAGTGAAATAGGAGTGGGTGGGTTAGAGGTGCTGGAATTTTAAGTTTTGGGATGTTGTTTGGGATGATCTATTTTTTTCTTTCCTTGTGGTTTTTTGTCTTTTATTGTAATCTGTTTTGAACCTTTCTGGATGAAGTGGGATATAAATTGACTGTGATTGATGATTATAGCTGAAGCTGATGATAAAGAAATTAGAAATTAAAAAAAAAAAGAAATGTTGGGAATTCTTCTGCTTACTTCAGTTTTAGGAGCAGACCACATGTACAGGTAGGCCAGATCTTAAAGCAAAAATATAAGTCTAATATCTGTAATTCTCTCACTGTACTCACTCAGCTGGGAGATTCACCAACAACCATCTCAGGATTTATCCTCATCCTGCTGGGTGCCAAGGGCTATTCTGATGAAAGACAGAATTAAGAATGGAAGCCACAAGAGGGTGGAAGTACATCCAAGAAAGAGCAAGGAGAGAGAGGCTAGAATCAACTGTGACACACATTGGCACAAAGGAACACAGCAAGATGGAACAAAAGGGTGCTACACATAAATATGGCTAGTCCTTACCATTCAAAGATCCCCACTTGTAGTAGTACACAAACAGTAAAACAGTTTCTCTCTTTCACTCAGCAAGGTGCTAATCACAGCATTTGTACACAATGTTTTCCCCTGAAATCAGGATGTTTTCTGGAGACGGTGCACAGTGATTCATACCACTAAGATACCAAATATGGGATATGTTTTGGCCCAGAGCAAGTGGTTTGAGATGTACCAGTTATGCAATTGTTCCTGTGAATTAGGAAGTACATTTTCAATCAAATTTACATAAAACTTTTCATTTATAGATCTCAGATATTATTACAAAGGTAAAAATGTCAGCAAGCAATATACAGTAGGGGGCATATCATCAGCCAGTGTATTTTCAGAATACAAGATATTTTCCATATTTGACTGAAAAAGATAATGCTACATTCAATACATTTGCTGGGGAATAAAAGCATACATGTCTGTTTAAAGCATTGTCTTAAGCCAGTGATTTGCAGCCAGGCTGCCATGCAACCCCGTGGTGCCTTAAGATCCTTTCTAGGGTGCCACGAGGTGTCATACAATTTTAGCACTGTTACATGTGCAAACATGATTCACAGGATAAACAGAAGAGATTTCAAATAGGAATTCATAGTGTTAAGCAACTTTCTGACCTGTTGTGATCTTTCCGAGTTCTTTATAACGTCAGAATTGCTTTATTATTTTTCTGTAGTCAAAACTTGATTGAAAATTAGAAGCTGATATTTTTCAAAGAGTGCCTAGAGTCTGTCAAGAGGTGTCTTGAGTCTAAAAAAGGCTGAAAACAACTGTTTTAAGAAAAACAAATAGGTCAGAAGCAGAAGAACTAAGAAAGAAATTTAAATAGGTGAACATTTGTTGGCCTTTACTTTCATATGTCATATTTGCTTTTCAAGGAGTTATTCTGAAATATAAATTCTGAGAACATTGCTTTGTAATTTTCCAGAAAATAAATTATAGCTGCCACTTTTTATTGGTATGCCAGAAGAAGAAAGCAGTGAGGCCATCTTCTTTGCACAGCTGCAGCAGTGAGACAAAATGCTGCTTTGAGCCTTCACTGTGAGGAAAAAAAGGTCAAACACTGCTCCTTACAATGTGTTATATCTTAAAGTGAGATGTTGCCAGCTGAGACATACTAATAGCCCCTTTCTCTCAGTCGCCCCAAAACCTGCTAGTGCAGAGGTAGGTAGGAATGTATCACACAAATATACAATTGTCATAGCACATTCTACCACACCCCTCATTCATTCTGCCTTTGTCTTGTACAAGCAGAATGCTCCTGAGCATCAGTGTTTAGACTTGCATGTCCTCAGTAGCTCTCAGAGTGGGGAGACTTTGGCAACAAATTTCAAAATTTAGGACTACATACTTGGAAAATTCTATTCTGTAATAACTGATCAGAGCAGAAATAATTTAGCTAACTTCATGGTTGTGCTGCCTGCTTGTTTTCCAGAAGTATTTTTTGATTTAATAGTATATTTTAGTAGTGCCCAGAGTCCCAGACCATAAAAATACAATAAATGCTCCTAAGAGCTAACAGGCCAGAAAAGAAGTTAAGTAGTATAAGGCCACCTGGAAATGATGGTTGATTAATAAATAAATAAACAAATAAAAATCACTTCAAAGTGAATAGTTTTGAATTTGGTATCCATAGAAGAGTCAACTTTGTAAACCCAGCTGATGGAGCTAACCATAGACAAAAACCAGAATGTAAAATTAGCTTAGTGCAGATTATACAGATGCCTGCCTCAAAAAGAATTACTAGTAGAAAACAAAATAAAGTCAGGTAAACTACACTGAATGCCAGGCTAAAGGGAGAACAAAAAAAATCAATAAAGAATATATGCAAATAGATCAAGGAAGCAGTAGACAGGACAGGGCATAGTTACAATAATAATCTTTTTGTAGCAATTTTCATCCAAAGATCTCAAAAAACAGGTATATAATAAACATTAATCATTAATCTTCACAAGTACTAATTACTATTGTTCCAGTAATACAAATTGACACTCCATTAATCTATGAATTTGGTAATCCCTATCAAAACAGGAACACTATTTCTAAACAAATTTTTAACAATATAATGATTTTGCACATTGCTAAGACATGTCAGTGTTGAGCTGTATAACATTAAATTCATATTGCTTATTTTGTATTTTATACAGTTAAACTAAATCAAACCTTGCCAAACTAAATTGATAGAGCATATTTTATGATGAGTTATCCTTCATTTCCCCTTTCCTTTTTTGTAAACTTAGTGGTTTACAAGCATTGTTCCTCTCAAGGTCATTAATTCCAATTTCACAGATGAGTTACATGAAGTACCGATTAAGAGCATCTATACATGTGCCCATCATCAGCAATGCATGCTAATTCATCAGGTCTGCCGGTCCAGCATGGTTCAGCAGTCTCTATATCATGTGTATTCAGTATCCCCACACTTCAAAATGGTGGCAAGGGTGTTTTAACTAAAGCTTGTCAAACGAGCTTTAGTTAAAGCATCCTCACTACCATTTTGAAGCATGGGACACTGAATATACAAGATGCTATGAGTACTTTAATTTACAGTGACTCCTGAGAGCTGCTCTAATTAGAGCATTCCTCACCCATAGGCAGTGAAAGTTGGGGTTAACAGGGCTCAGCTCCCCCAAACAAAGGCAGCAGGTATGGCCCCAGGGCAGCCTGACCACAGGCTGCTGCAGCAAGTGGGGGGGGCAGGGTCAGGGGCATGCACACTGACAAACCCTGCACAGTCAGGACTGTAGCCAGCCCAGCAAGTAGGTACGTTTCTTTCAATCTAGTTTCATTTTGACTGCCTGGGCTTGGGGGGGGGGGGCAGATTGAGACTTCCACAGAGCAGGAGGGAGTGGGGCAGGGCAAACCATTCACCCCTGTCCTGCTCCCTCCTGCACTGTGGGGACTGTCCCATGACCCAGCCCAGCCAGAGCCCTACTCACCTTAAATGAGGCCCCAGCCAGGGTGGGTCATGGGGCAATCAGAGCCCAGTGGCTCATCCAGGGGTGTGGCATGGGGGAGCCAATGGGGAGGAACAGGCCCCCCCTTCCCCAGCTTCCCCACAGTACACGCAGCAGTGGGAGCGACCTGCCCACACTCCTGGAGGAGCTGGTGGGCTCCGATTGCCCATGACCCAGCCTGAGCACAGCCAGCCCCCCCTCCACTGCCGGGAACAGCACAGCCCCAGCCCTGCCCCCAGCCCTTTATCTGCAGACTTCCCTGTGGGGAGGGGAGGACACATACTCAGTCCCCTGCAAAATTTTTCTCCCTCTACCTATGCCCCCCCACCATTGCAGAGTACATGTAAAGATGCCATAAGAGCCCTGACTTCCCTGAAGTCAATGGGATATTGACATTGGCTTCAGTGACAACAAGATTAGGCCCTAAAGACACAGAAGTAGGTGGAAAAAAATGCAGGTGTCAGACACCTAGATTCCTAGACTCCATGCTAGCTTTCTCTCTTTCTCCCTCTCCCTCTCCCTCTCCCTCTCCCTCTCCCTCACACACACACACA
>NW_017729000.1:27560906-27561421 GCF_001723915.1 Gavialis gangeticus
AGGGTGCTTCAGTGTGGGGCTAGCTGGCAGGCAGCCCCCCGCACTGAAGCACCCTCATGCCCCAGCCAGCCCATTCAGTGTCTATATGTGTGTTGCTGCAGAGTAAAAACTTCTGCAGTAGGATAGTACTAGTGTTTACAAGTACTAATCTATGGCAGAGTTAATCAGTTTTCTCCATCCTAAAAGCACTACATGTGTAGAAATTTAGATGTTTACTGTGGAACTAATTAGGCAATTCCTCAGGAAACATCTCATGTATATGTGCCTACGGAGCCTTACTTTTCATCCTGGTACCTTTTTGTATTGTTCCCATCTACGTGTTTAGGATGAAGCATACCAAAGGTCATGATTTAAGACATTAAGGGTGCATCTACATGAGACTATTTACTGCACAGTAAAGCAAATTATTGCTTAGTAGGCATCACCATCTACATGTGCAGATGTTTACTAAGCAGTTAATTGTTCTACTGGGCAGTTAATTTGCTACCTGTAAGTACAAGTAGCAAATTAATTCA
>NW_017729000.1:27566421-27577195 GCF_001723915.1 Gavialis gangeticus
AGGATGAAGCATACCAAAGGTCATGATTTAAGACATTAAGGGTGCATCTACATGAGACTATTTACTGCACAGTAAAGCAAATTATTGCTTAGTAGGCATCACCATCTACATGTGCAGATGTTTACTAAGCAGTTAATTGTTCTACTGGGCAGTTAATTTGCTACCTGTAAGTACAAGTAGCAAATTAATTCATGAGTAGTTACTGCACAGTAATGCACATGTAGATGCTGACCAGGAGCAAATTTGCTCCTGAGCAGCCCCACCACTGGGCTCCACCCTCAGCCTAGCCCTAGGAACATGGGGTTGGGAGTTTCTCCAGCCCCAGGGCTGTGGCAGCTTTTTGCATGCCCCAGGGCCTTAAAAGCCTGTGGGGACACTGGGGCCCTGGGCCACCTCCAGCCAGCCTCTGGCCACTGAGTGTCACAGCAGAGGCCCCAGGCTAACCACAGCAGCCTGCCCAGACCCCAGTGCAGCCTGCCTGTCCTGTGCCTCTGGCCACCAGGTCCCACTCCAGCTGGCCCCAGGCCAGCTGTAGTAGCCTGCCTGGACTCTGCTGCTGCAGCCTGGCACAGCAGCACTGTGCATCTGCCTGTTCTGCACTGTGCCCCTGTGGTGGGTACTGCATGCACATGCCCAGGCCCATCAGCACTGGGACTGCTGCATGAAGGCCCAGTGAGTCATCAAGGGAGCCACACTGGCATCCTCCCTGATGCCACACATCACCTCCCAGGGCTGCATCTGGTCCGAGGAGGAGACCGGAGACCTTTTGGTGATGTGGGGTGAGGCCAAAGTCCTCAGTCAGTTTGAATGAACTAGGCACTCCAACACACACATATATGAGGACTTGTCAGGCTGTATGCAGGACCACAGGCATGACTGGTTGGTGTCCCAGTGCCACACAAAAGTCAAGCCATTCCAGGCACAGTGGGTCACCATCACTGACCACAGCTGCCAGTCAGGGGCTGCCCACAAGTCCATGCCCTTTATGCAACAGCTGGATGACATACTTGAGCCATGCTGTCTACAAAAGCATGGGTGGCCTGCCTGAGCCTCTGCTGCAGTCTTATTGATTCTCCACTGTGGCCTGGCACCTGTGGTGGTGCATCAGTAGGGGAGAGTGCCTCAGGCTGCCAGAAGCCCCTCCACACCCCTGCCCTCATCAAGCAGTTCTGGGAGCCTGGGCCAGCACCTGTCCCACCAGATCTGGGTGTGCAGCCCTGCCCAGCAGGCTAGGCTAGCCATGGCACCACTGGCCCTCTGCAGCTCCAGCTTCTCCCTGGAAAGGGCCTCTGCCCAGGCAGTGAGCTGTCATACCCCTGTGCCCCAGGACACTGCCAGGAGCCACACATCCTTGCTGCCAGTGAGGACAGATTCAGGCCGCTGGGCATGCCTGCCACACCCACCTGGTAAGCCACCCATTGGGGAAAGGGCCCTCTCCCATGCCTCTGCCCTTCCTCTCTGCCAAGCCTGGCCATGTTTCCCCTGGCCCTCAGTTCCAGTCCCCGATGGCCTGCAGGGAGGCAGAAGAACTGAACACCCTGTGTCCCCTCAGGTAGGTGGAGGAACACATTGATGCTAGCAGTGACATCATCCTCAGCTGCAGGGGGCAGAGATGTGTAGCGCAGACACAGGTAGCCCTCCAGGTGGCAATGGAGGTTGTGCGGCAGTGTGGGCTTGATCTCCCTATCATCAAAACTAAGGGTCCGATTCCAGGTTTGCAGGTGCACCTGGAGCATCAATGCAATCAGCAGCAGCACCTGGGACATTTTCAGCAGGGGCATACTTAGGGTGCAAAGCCTGTGTGGGGGGAGAGTGGCTGGCCTCAGGGTTCCTCTCCTGAGAGACCTTCTGGGGGAAGGATGGGAGTACCACCAGCTCTGCATGCCAGGTGGCCAGGAGCCCCTTACCACCCAAGCCCAGGTGCTCTGGTCTTGGCAGCAGCACAGGAAATAGGCTGGACTGCAGGAGGAGAAAGGGGGTGTGAGAGTGGCTCTGAAGATGCAGCAGCAGGTGCTGTCAGGGGCCAGGCCTGTCCCAGCCTGGGAAGGGAGAAGGGAAGGAAGGCTCCTTGTGACACCTACCTGTGGAATGAACAGGGATGGGGGGGCTCAGCCAGCAGCTGCCTTGCCAGGGCCTGTCTGGCCAACTTACCATGGTCCCTGGGCACCCATGCATGCACAACCACCAATATAAGGCCGGGCAGCAGACAGTCCCCTGGCATAAAATTGTAGAAAGTTAGGGTTGGAAGGGACCTCAGGAGGTCATCTAATCCAACTCCCTGCTCAGAGCTGGATCATCCCCAACAAGATCATCCCAGCCAAATCTTTGTCGAACTGGCTTTTGAAAACCTACAAGGCTAGGGCTTCCATCACCTCTCTGGGTAACCTGTTCCAGTGTTTTACTACCCTCCTAGTGAGAACATTCTTTCTAATATCTAACCTAAACTTCCAGTGCTGCAACTTGAGACCACTGCTCCTTGTTCTGTCATCTGCCACCACTGAGAACAGTCTAGCTCCATCCTCTTTCGAACCCCGCTTCAGGTGGTTGAAGGCTGCTATTAAGTCCCATACCAATCTCCTCTTCTCTAAGCTAAGCCCAGTTCCCTCAGTCTTTACTCATAAGTCATGACCCCCAGCCCCCTCACCATTTTTGCTGACTTCTGTTGGACTCTCTCCAATTTGTCCACACCCTTTCTGCAGTGGGGAGCCCAAAACTGAACACAGTACTCCAGATGTAGCCTTGTAGTAGAAAGGCCCCCTTTGTACATTTCCCTTCTGGACATGGATGTGACAGAAGCCCCTTCTTGCTTTCACCCCTACCCCCCATTTTGTGCATTTCTTTTCCTTCTAAGTATTGGCATAGACCTAGCACACTCATCGCATGGGCGTGACAAGACTCAGAAGAAGCCAGAAAGCTGAAGTGGCTCTCTGTAGGAGAAACCTAGAAACTACATCTACATATAAAGTAAGCTCAGTTTCACTAAAGAAAACAAAAGGACTAAAATATCCACAGCAAAGACTGTAAATATATCCTGTGCTAACTTAACTCACTTACTGTCCTCAGTAGCCTTTGATCCTCACTACCTCACATTGTATTTTTATATATTTCTCACAGTGCATTTTCATATTTCATCTGTCTCATCTTTACCATGGCATTTTGTATTTTATATTTTATACTTTTAAACTCTTAAGGAATGTACTTCCTGTAGAATGAAGTTACACCCTGGATCATTGTTAGAACTGCATTGAAATTGTAATAGTAAAGTGATAAAATCTGTTGAGTGAATGCAAGTGAATGATGATCATCAGTAGAAAATAGCCTAGCAAAAGGAAATCCATTTTAAGCTAATCAATCTAAAGAACTGATTCTTGGAGCTTGAGCACTCACCCTATGGACTATTCCTGTAACCCATGACAATACAGCCATTAAGTCAATAAGTCAAGGGTGGACTCCCAAAATTATAGGTACCAGCAGGCAGAGACCACTATGACTAACTGCTGTTAGGTACTACTCAAGACCCATGTGGGACAGTGACCTCCAGATTGGGTAGCCAAGATAATGCTGGGGGATTACACAAGTCTGCCAGAAAGGGATAAAAGGCAGACCCTCAGCGACACCCTCTCATCCAGCACCTGACCTACCAAGACATAAGGACAAGCAGGTGACCCCCTTCTAGAGAAGACATCACCTTGAAGGAAGCTGACCATCAACAGCAGACTCCAGGGCCTCAGAGAGGTAGATATACTGACACCAGTGCTCACAATCACTACAGCAGCCACTACACAGTATACTACATGGGTTTGAATAAATGAGCGCATGTGTGTGCGTGTATGTATTAAGGTGACCAGTACCACCCATAAGTCAAAGTTTGCATTTATGATTTTATTGGTAACTTCACATCCCGTCCAATAAACTAGAATTTATTATGATCCTGTGAGTTGGTCCTTTGTAGCCAACAGCCTCACTAGTGCTGAATAGAGGGGAATAATCACTTCCCTTGACCTGCTGGCAACATACCTACCGATGCAGCTAAGTATGCCATTAACCTACTTGGCAACAAAGGTACACTGCTGCCTCATTTTCAACTCATTGTCCTCTATAACCACCAGGTCATTTTCTTCAGAGCTGCTATCCAGCCAGTCAGCCCCCAGCCTGTACTGGTGCATGGGATTGTTCCATCTTGAGTGCAGGACTTTGCACTTGTCTTTGCTGAACCTCATGAGATTTCTTTTGGCCCAATTCTCAGATTTGTCTAGATCACTCTCAATCCTAACCCTACCCTCTAGAGTATCTACTACTCCCCCCAGCTTGCTGTCATCTGAAAACTTGCTGAGGGTCCACTCTGTGCTATCTACCAGGTTGTTGATTAAGATATTGAACAAAACTGGCCCCAGGACTGACCCTTGCGGCACTCCACTTGATACCAGCTGCCAACTAGACACTGAGCCATTGATTACTACTCTCTGAGCCCAATGCTCCAGCCAGTTTTCTATTCACATTACAATCCATTCATCCAGCCCATACTTCCTTAGCTTACCTGGGAGAATGTTGTGGGAGACTGTATCAAAATCCTTTCTAAAATCAAGGTACATCACATTCACTGGTATCCCCATATTCACAGAGCCAGTCAGGTTTGTCAGACATGACTGACCCCTGATGAACCCATGCTGACTGTTTCTAATAACCTTTTTCTCCTCCAAGTGCTTTAAAATGGATTCCTTGAGGATATTCTTCATGATTTTTGTCCAGGGGCTGGGGTGAAGCTGATTGGCCTCTAGTTCCCTGGATTCTCCTTATTTCCCTTTCTTAAATATGGGCACAATGTTTTACCTTTTCCAATCACCCAGGACCTTTCCTGGTCATCATGAGTTTTCAAAGATGATGGTCAATGGCTCTGCAATCACATCAGCCAACTCCCTCAGCACCCTCGGGTACATTCCATCTGGCTCCATGCACTTGTACACATCCAGCTTTTCTAAGTAGTCCCAAACCTGTTCTTTCACCACTGAGGGCTGCTCACTTCCTCCCCAAACTGTGCTGACAGGTGCAGTAATTTGGGAGCTGACCTTGCCTGTGAAAAGCATATTATCTCAGAAATGTTGCAAGCTCTCACAAACAACCTCTTCCTCTCGGTGCTGTAGGATCTCCAGCTGCATGCAGGGGAGAGGCAGCAGTTTGCAGCTGGGATTTGCCATCAGAGTCACTTCCAGTCTTGGCCTGGGCCTTGCATATGTACCAGGTTGGGCAACACAGGACCCTGGACCAGACTCGGCTTCTGGTCCAGCTAGTCACCATGGGCAAGGAGCAACTGGTGGTCTCACAGGCCTGGCACATGGAAAATGTCACCCATGAGTAGGAGAAGAACTGGGCAGACCAGGAGTTCAGGGACAGTCTCCTGGCCATAGAGGAGAGGCACCTGCAGGGGCAATGAGTAGGGGGTGCACACAGGTGCACATGCACCTGCTAAGAGTGGTGGTGCACCCCCTGCAAAAAGGCACCGCTGACACTGTCAGAGATGCCTGTGGGCAGTCGCTGTTCACCACCCCACTGCCAACACTGCCGGTGGTGTCTGTTGGAGGTCCATGATCGCCGCTGGCCACCACTGACACTGCTGGCAGTGCCTGTGGATAGTTGCCAACCCCGGTCGGTGCTTACCACACTCCCCCCCACCACCAACAGAGCTGGTGGCATGTGTGGGAGCTCCACAGTAACGGCCACCGTGCTTCCTCCAGTGCCAGCGCAGCCATGCCTCCCCAGCCACCAGGGGCATGCGTTGTTCATGGGCACCTGGTGGCCCAGGAGCGGCAGGCTTCCCTGGTGGCCATGACAGTGGAGGCCATGGAGGAGGACTACTGGGTGCTTGGCACCATCCTGGCTCTGAAGCTTGCCTTCATGCTGCCTTCTGCCCTGCCCCTGGCCACAGTCCTGCCTGTCCCTTGGCAGCTGCCCAGTAGCAAGCCCCCTGTGGGCCTGGGCTGATGTGCAGCAGCACCTCCAACAGCCAGGTGCCCCCATCCAGGCTCCTCCACCACCCAGCCCCTCAACCTGGGCCCAGCCCTTCCCCTCACATCTGCTCCATGTGGCCCTGAAGCAGGAGCTGCCTGCAGTGGGGCCAGCACTGTGCATGGGCTCTGCTGACCCAGCCCACTAGCTGCAGGAGAGAGAGCCACCCATGCTGGCAGAGCAGCACCTGCCATTTCCCCCAGACAAGTCCCTTGCCCACTGGTCTCACTGCAGTGTGTGCAGCCATGGTGGTGCCTCCAGAGCCTGAGGTGCTGAGCACCTGTCCCCGGGCTCCACCCCTAGGAGCCCCACCCCACTGCCCCCCATCCTGGGAGGGAAACACAGCAATGAACAGGATCTGCATGGGGAAGAAGGTACTATAGGTAGGTAGGGTGGGTGGTGGAAGTGCTCTGTGAGGAGAGGGAGAGGGGGGAAACAAGGTCTTGTGTGGGGGAGGGAAAGGGGAAGGGTTCTGTTGTTGGGGTCTGTGTTTGTGGAGACGAATAAAGTGCTTCTGTGAGAACTGTCCACCGTGAGCATGGTGCTGGAGGTGTGCAGTGGGGCTAAGGTCCATGAGTGACTGTCCAGGTGGGCGACAGTAGGAAGTGCAGGAGCAGGGGGTCAGCCAGCATCTCTTGTATCTGGTGACCTGGCCTCTGCTGGCAGATGAGTGGGTCACTCAGCCTGGGCAGGGGGACCCCACCACTATTGCTGCCACTGCAGCTGGTGCTCCCAGTGCCGGGCATCCTCTGCCTGCTGTTGCTTCTCCTCCCAAGCCTCATAAGACAGCTCCTCCCAGGCCTCGCAGATGTTATGCAGCATGCAGAGTGCAATGATGACCCAGGGAATGTTGGCCTCTGCAACCTTGAGTGAGGTGAAAAGTCCCTTATGGCAACTGAAGGTGCACTCCATCAGCATGTGGGTCTGGCACTGGCTCCCGTTGAAGTATGCCTGGCTGGGATTCAGCTGGCTGGTGTAGAGGCACATGAGCCAGGGGAGGAGTAGGTAGGCAAGGTCTCTGATGAAGAGGGGTGGGACTACCACTGTGTCCAGCTGGAGGCCCAGCACCCCTGGCACGAAGCACCTGCTCTCCACTAGCTGTGGCAGGGTGGAGTTGCAGAAGACATGGGCATCATGGGTGCTGCCTGCCCAGCCGGCGCTCACATTAGTGAAGGTGCTACAGAGGCCAATGATGCCTAGGAGCACAACAAAGTGAAGGTCTCACGTGCTAGAGTAGAGGCGGTCACCACGGGGCAGACAGGTGATGAGGGTATAGGTCCTCTCCAGGGCCCCAGTGAACTGGGAGAAACCCAGTGTGCAAAACCCTATCATCACCTCTAGGGGGTTATGCACCCGAAGCACGGTGTGCTCCAGCCCATCCTGGAAGGTGTCACAGACCTCCAGGACAGCCTCCTCTGCAGTCACCTTGCCCATGCTAAAGAGGTGACCGACATAGTGCAGGCTGGTACGCATGGCCAGCTTGAGCAGGAAATAGCAAGCCAGGCTTCCATGGGGAGGGGCAGCCACATGGATTTACTTTAGGGTAAATTACTCTAGAGTAAACCCATCCAGCAGCATTTGCATGTGTAGGCCCACCCTAATAGATGAAAAAAATCACTAGGTCCCTTGGTAGTTTTTTCCGGTTAATCACCCTCACTAGAAAAAAAAATTGCACCTTGTTTCCAGTTGGAATGTGTTTAACTTAAACTTCCAGGCATTGGTTCCTCTTATGCCTTCCTGCACAAAATTAAAAATAAAACCAAGGATATATATCAGCATATTTTTATTATCAGTGATCGCGTAAGAGAGATCTCCTTTTTAAGGAAAAATTTTGACATTATGCGGTTCTGATATATAATTATTTTTTAAAATTCTGAACCAACTAGTTTTGAAAGGCTGCTTTACAAATCTTACATTCATGGTTCAATAGGCAGACATAGCAAATGCATATGGTTTTGACCAGTAGCCCCCTTCTGTCACACATACACAAGTGTTTGGAAGACTGTGGCAAAAGTCTATTATGTCAACTACATGCACACTGGATATTAATACTATTATAACACCTTTACTGTAAAAGTGTTATTATTTGTTCACAACTTCTGCAGTTCAATCTAACCCGTTTTGAAAAAAATATATATTTTTCCATCTTTAATATAAGAGACTATACTGGGAAGTTATTCACAGTTACAAACTAGAATACAACAAGGATACAATTATTCTGGAATAATGATATTATGGCATTCCTATTAATAACCATTTTTTAAGATTATCGTTACTACAGGTTGGTCCAGAAGAAAGATAATAGTGGACAAATTAATACATAGATTGGAAAGAGATACATAAAATAAATACACCAATATAAATAAAAAAATCAGAAGCCTACTTGTACCTATAAACAAGCTTTAAAGCAAGATATTTTTGCTTGATATTGCGACAAGACTCTACCTAATGTGTATTTCGGAAGTAGTGTGAACTGAAAACATTCAATGCAGTGCTATAACTGTGCTATAAACCTTATGAAGACAATACATTCTGTGTACATGTTGGGGAAATGTATTGTGTTGGTATTATCTATACATACACCTCTACAGACCAGATCCTGCCATAAAGAAACTGTAACTCAAAGGAGGTTTTGCAAAGGTTGCTTAAAGCACTCTGTCATATATTTTTGATGCTGATACCATTCTATGCCCTGCTGTTCTACACTCTGCACTGTTAGATAAGTTTGAAGGCTGCTCTAATTTATGCCAGCCTTTAATACCTCACTAAAAATATAGTTTGGTATTAGTGGATGCATCTACATATGCAATTAGCACGTAGCAATAAACTCTGGCACAGTTTGTGCCAGATATATTGCTCCTGGGGAGAGAGTTTGCATATGTGCCTGGGACCACGGTACATTGAGCCAGGGCAAAGCATCCCCGGCTGGCAGGGTACCTGGGGAGTCATCATGCCAGCTCAGGGCTGCTCCACCCTGGCTCAATGTGCTGTGGAGAGGCTGGCTGGGGCACAAATGTGGTACAGTGCAGGGCTAGCCGGCAGTGGCCAGCCCCAGTCACTGTCTACACATGCATTTCAATGCATGTAACTAATCTGCTGGAGGATAGTCGTTGTCCTGGACAGTATTATGTTACAGCAGAGTTAATTAATTTATTGCCCCCTAGTACAGGTGAATGTATAGATAGTGATGCTTTACTGCAGAGCTAATTAGCAGCTCTGCAGTAAAGTGCACATGTAGGTGCACCCCGTGTGATCTGGGAGCATCCCACTTATGCCGTTTCTTTTTCACTACCCTAGCACGGGGGAGAGTGAGGGCACTTAAATTACTACTTCTGCACTCTGCTCCCTTACTCGATGGCAATCTTTCCAGGGCAAATTAAGATTTGTATATGACCAAGCTGTGCAAACCGTGCAGATTAAGAAGGCTCTTTAGGAGTTGTTGCCAAGCATTAATATCTGTATGAATGCACATATCCTAGGTGGAAAGAATACAGTTCTAACTGCTGACTTGTCTGCTAGTCTTCTGATCATTGTGAAAGACCAGGGAGGTGCTAGGAGTGTAACATACTAATGGGTTGGATGTCGCATAGCAGCATAATTTGGAGAGACCATTGTGAATGCAGTAAACAATTGCAACTTGGAACAGCTCATTCTGAAGTGTACAAGAGAAAAGGCTATTCTTGAATTTGCCCTGAGTAAGTTTCAGAAACAATTATTTTATGTAACCATGGTTGAGCCATTAAAGAGTGAACATAGTATAATTATACTTGACATCTTTACTGAGATCATACTATTAGGTGGTGCTGCACCACTAAAATTCAAGACAGGAATTTTAAAAATTGAGGAAGCTGGAGTAATTAGAATAACATTGAAGGAAAAAAAGATAGTCAATTAAAATTCATGGAAACCAGCATGGAGGCTGATGGAAAACATTCAGAGTCATAGAAGAATTGTAAAAGGAAAACCACAACTAAGTAACAAAAGGAAGCTAAAACTTCTAGGAGAAGTATTTTACAGCTAAACAGCTAAGTGCACCATTTTTAGGCTGCAGAATTATCTCTTAAAAGTAGAAAGACAGCCAAAGTTATTGCAATAGAAAGAAACATAAACAATGGCTGAGGAGAAGGTTAAAACTGAAGTACAAATAGCCTAAGAAGAAATTATTTAAAAACACTGGACTTCAACAGCCTATTAACTTGGTTTATTAGAGTCTATTAAAAAGAAACAGCTTGCAAGTGAGGCAATTTTCGCATCATTGTTTAACCCCAGTAAATATTAGGCAACAAAAATTTGCAGGCAACAAAGTTTGCAACAGAAATATGGGATAAGCATTGTGAGGATAAGACCTTGTCTGAAACAGATATAGTAAGAAATATAAAAAGATCTGATGGAACAAGAGGATAAGGTAAATTTAAATAAATCACTATTTCATTCATTACTTTATTTAAAACTCTTGGATGAACTTGAAGTTGGTGAGATTTGGCATGAGGCAAAATAATTGAGATGCTCACTGAAGGCAAAACTGTAAACTTTGTACTGAGTTCAAAATCATGGGAATGAAACAGAAGATATTTTCAAGATAAATTGTGCACATTTAATCTGTTAGAATTCATTGAAGAGTTGACAACATAGTGGCAAAACAGAACTGGTAGATTTAAGCTGTTTGCAGTTTCTTAAGGATTTAGATAAATAGGTTTTATGGAAGATTGCAAAGAAAACTTAGCAAACATGAATTGAGAAGTTAAGCCCCATCTTGAATTCAATTTAAAAT
>NW_017729000.1:27582195-27583483 GCF_001723915.1 Gavialis gangeticus
CATGAATTGAGAAGTTAAGCCCCATCTTGAATTCAATTTAAATAAGTTAGTAGCAAAGACTAGGAATCCTAGACTGACCAGTTTTCAACATATTGATAAATTGTGAGCTCTCTGAGGGCCTAATACAAAGTTAGACCTAGCAACTGATATATAATTATATTTGTTATTAATAATCTGGAAATGGGATTGATGTTTTGAATTTTGACAAAAGCACATTAGTATTGAAGTAAGTCAATGCTAGAGCAGCTTCTGAGCAATATGGGGTTGGAAGTGACTTCTTGTATCATTGTGTAGTGCTCCCTGCTATTGCAGTCAAGCACAGTATATAATCCTTGGCATAAACTGATGAAGCTGCATCTTAAAACCAATTAATTTTGTTCCCCAACTACTTTTGCTAGAAAGCTACTCTAGCTCCTCACTGCTCTAATGATTAGAAACTTTCTAATTTCCAACTTGAATTTTTCATGATACCCATTTGTTCTGTGCCAACAAGACTCTTTAGCTTAAATAGTCCTTCTCCCTCTCTGGCTTTACCGTCCACACAGTATCTTTACAGAGAGCCTCACCTGGTATGCCTTAAGATTACATTTTCCATTTCAATGGTCTCATCATATTGGTGGCTCATAGATGTCCTGTGGTCAGATAATATACCCAGGTTTTTTCTCCTCTTTTCTCATTTCCAGTGATGAGGGTCCCTGGCCAAAAGAAGTAGTTCTGTGCTGGAATGCCTGAATCTGCACTTTATACTATTGAATTTCATGCCAAGACAAGTATTGTTCCTATATTGCAAACGGAGTAAGAGGTTGCACAGGGTTACTTCTGGGAGAGCTTGGAACAGATCCCAGGATTCTAATATAGTGGCATTGAAGTCTCATACATTTGGCTGTATCACCTTTTAAGAATGAATACATCTATGTGTTTGGCTGGACTATAAACAACTATTAGACCATATTCCCCTTCAGTGCTAGCTGTTTAACTCAACATTATTTAGTTCAAAACATTTTCACCTGTAGTTATATTAGCCATGCTGTGAACCTTTCAGGCCTGGGTCCCAGGCTCTGCTGATGATGCACTGAGTTTTAAGAGAAGTAAGTACAGGTACCCTAATGGAATTTCTATTATTTTGGTTTGCTGCTTTACAAAATTCAAACCTAAAAAAAAATATTAAACTATGTCTAAAATGGTGTAAAAGCACAGACATCTTCTAAAATCAAGTACTCAGAGGTTAGGAATTCTAAAAATTAAGGCTAACCGAGCAGTATTAATTTGCTCTTCTTTTGCATACAAT
>NW_017729000.1:27588483-27597378 GCF_001723915.1 Gavialis gangeticus
CAAATTGAAGGTTTGTGGCAACCCTGCGTCAAGCAAGTCTATCGGTGCCATTTTTCCAACAGAACACTACTTCATTCACTAACCTCTCTCCACAGTTCACATGACAGAGGTTTATAAGAAAAGCAAGGATGTTCTTTTTGTTTAAGGCATTGAACTGGGACCCAGGAGAGACTCCCTATAAGAATGAGGTCCACAGAGACCTAATTAAGTTTCATAGGCAAGCTCGATGTTTTTTCTTGCTAACTTTTTAGTGCTTAACTTTGTAATCTTAACAGTTTTAATACAATTTTTTAAATAATATTATTACGTTGTAGTATTATCAGTATAAAAGATCTCCAATGCGCAGAGGAACAATCAGAGCCCTATTGATTTGCACAAGGGTCTATAGAGAGTTAGTATCAGAACAGGGAGTTCACACTTCTCTCCCTTGTGCTTCTTGATTCTGTTTCTCATATGCCCATGGGATTAGATTGCAAGATTAAATTCCAGATTTAAATTCCAGATTAAATTCCAAATTTAGGTTTTCTGCTTAAACACCTCTAATTGGCCATTGCAATAAATGGATCACAGATTTGTTTATTGCCTTGTTAACTGCAGAATAAGTATAAAATGCAATTTTTTGAGGTAATTTCTGTCCAAATGCCATAGACTGGGAAATGATGATAATCTGGTTTATTTTTGGGTCCACATGTCCATAATGACATAAGGTATGTAATAATTACATACTGTATGTAATGTTTCCTAGGTATGGCAGATGCATAAACTAACACTTGTAAAGTGGGCCAGAAAGAGGCCTGTGTGTTACTGAAAACTCACTGAAGCTCTGTTTTCAAGTGTGATCCAAGTAGAGCATAGGTCTTTGTTTCCCTTTTGCAGGGTGCATCTATACTGCACTAACTGTTGGGTAATGCACAGCTACCCAAGCTACCTTTAAACTAGGTAGTTGAAATACCAGCCGCATCCCAGCCAAGGCAATGCGGATCTCAACACAGGGTAATTTACCCTACTTCTTGAGCAGATTTGCAGCATGTACTGAGCTCTATGCTGCTGCATATAGATTGCTGCAAGTACTTCCACTACCGGGTCCAAAGTTAGTTCAGGTACATTTATATGCTCTCAGGGTATAGACAGGCTTCAATTTTAGTGCTACAAAGTATCTTGTCATGTTGTAGCACTATAAGAATATAATGCTATGAGAGTGTACAGACATTTCAACCTCTGACTAGAGAACTACAAAGTCACTGCCCAGGTGACCTCTCCAACCAGGGGCCAATAGGGGAGCCCAGTAATTCAAAACCTGCCCTCTCCCCTGGTAGGGAAGGGGCCATGGTGTCAGTTGTCATCTGGCAGCTGTTGAAAAGCAGTAACCGAAAAAGAGATCCTCTACCCTGGATTTAGGGACAATGAGAATTGTTTTCTGCTAGCTCCGGTAGTGTAGCTGCCAGAGCACCAGCTCTTTACCAGGGATCCTGAAGTGGTGACAGGAATTCCCTCAATATAATTCTAACCCAACCATTACCACCACCACCATCCAGAGTGCCAAACCACTCTATCCCCTCTCCCCACCTGTTCAAGCACTGTCAGGAAGCCTTCCCTCCCCACCGCCCACACACATATCTTGCTCAGTGCTGGAAAGAACTGACACTGCTTAAGTGGTGGTGCCAGCAGATTCCTACTGTGGTTCTCTAGTAACTTGCTGCTGGAATTAAGGGCCACAACCACATGAGTGAACACCTGTTTCAGCATCTCAGAGCCATTTGAGATGCTGCAAGAGGCATACCACAAATGAAAAAATGTTCCCTGCACTGCAACTATGCAGTGCAGACTCTAAGTTTGAGACCAAGGAAACCCGGTATCAAAAGACAACATGTCAGAAAAAATCAGCACAGGGTGCACTCCTGGAGCATGCCCCAAAGCAACTGGAGGTTGGGTTCTCCAAATAGACAGTCTAGCACCTGGCCAGAGTATCCCTATGTCTGCTGCATGCCCCTGCTGCTCCAGCACGCTGCCTCAGCATGCTGGAGGAAATGGAAGCAGGGAATAGCTGGCACAGTGGCTAGGAGCTGGCTGGGAACCAGGCTCTGTCCCCGGTAAGCAGGGACATGGGGTGGGGGAGAATGTGTGGGGGTTGGGGAGACTGTGGGGGTGAAAGGACTGTGTGAGGGTGTGGGTCCCCCACCATGGCACACAGTCCCTACCACTGACAGCAGCAACCGACAGCAGCGGGCCCTTGGGGCACTCATGACCTGCTGCAGGCAGAGCCCCCAGGCACATGGAGGCAGGAGCTGGGCCAGCCCAACGGTGCATGGTTCCTGCCTGCAGTGCTGGGAGCTCCAGATGGCAGCAGGAGCCAGCCTGGTACTGCTTAAAGGTGCACAGCAGTGGCTGGGCCTGCTCCATGTGCTACATGTATCCCCTGGGACTCAGGTGGTGCCATGTGCCATCAGGACCTCTGCCTGCAGTGGGCCATGAACACTCTGAGGGCCAACTGCTCACTGCTGCTGCCAGCACTGGTGGCTGTGTGCTGTGGGGGGTGGGGAGCAGGAATAGATGGAATGGCATGTGGCAGCCCCCCCGCACAGACCCCTCCACAAACCCCACACTGCCCCATATACCCTCTCATAAACCCCACCCTCAACCCCCCAATCCATCCACAAACCCCGCACTCCCACAAACCACCCCCACAACCCCCCCATCCCCAAGCCCCACACTCACTCCTATACCCACCCATAAACAGCCCCCTACATCTCTCTCCACCCCTTGAAACCCCATATTCCTCCCACAAATCTCATACCCTACATGCCCAGCTGCCAGATGGGATGGGATGTGCTGGTGGGAGCTGCAGCTGCAGGAACAACTGCCATACTACAGCTCTGCCCCCTGTTCACACTGGTGCTGAGACAAGTGGCTGTAGCCTGCGGGGTGCTCCTGGTCCCAGGAACCTCTTGGGAGGTGTAATAGGCTGGGAGAAGGGGTGGAGGTGGCAGCAAGGGTTGGTGATGGGTGGGGGGAGAGGATTGAGGTGGCAGCGGGGTCTATGGGTGTATGTGATGGGCCAGGGGTGGCAGCAGGGGTGTGTAAGAGAGACAGAGATGGGGGTGGCAGATGGGGGAAGTGCTTCAGGTAGGAGAGGCTGCCAAAGCCAGGTTTGGAGCCCCCTGCTCCCAAAAAGCAGCCTGTGTAGGGGGGAGGCCAGTATCAGATGGAAGGGTCTTGCCCAGCCCAGTCTTCAAGCACCAGTTGAGGGCTTCCAAGGAACAGCATGGGGATCACTGGGGCCTGGGAACAGGTGGAGGGAGCAGAACAGTAAGGGCTGGCACTGTTTGGAGCCACAAAGCAGCAGGCGGTACAGCTGCAGCTGGACACGTGTCTTGGTGCTGGGACCAATGTCCTGGTATGGCTGGGAGGAAGCAAGTGTGGGGCAGGCAGGGCCTGTGGATCAGGAGGGAGGGGCAATGACAGGGCTGTGGGTTGGGAATGAGGGGCAAGGACCAGGTCAGGGCATATCAGTGCTTCTCAGCATCACAAAGCAGTTGCAGGTCCAGCTGCAGCTGTCCCGACATCCTGGTGAGTGAAGGGGGCAGGGACAACTCTGATTTTTCTATAATAAAAAAACCAAAAGAAAATGCCAAAGTGTATAGATATTTAGAATTTATTTTATTACGATGATAGAGGCACTGGTAAGCTTCCAAATTGCTTTAAAATGGTAAATATATCAATAAAACATTGCCCAACTAATCTCTCTCTCTCTCTCTTTCTCTCTCTGTACATGCATAGATATAAAGGTATTTCATTTTAATTGTGGAAGAACACCGATTTGAGGTATTTTAATGAGAGAATTTGGGTTTTTCTCACCAGAGAATTTCCAATTTTAAAGGAGGGAACACCAGGATAGCTGCTGGTGAGACAAGTGGCAGGACCCAGGCAGAGGAGCCTGCCCAGGGCCAGGACCAGGGCCAGGGACCCAGAGGGAGGTCAAATGAGGTGTCTGACATCCTGGCCATTTGGCGTCAGGAGAACACACTTTGACAGTTCAAAGTGGGCCACAGAACCAAGCACATCTTCCAGGCAAGAGCTGCCAAGATGGAAGAGTAGGGGCACCAGAAGACATGACAGCAGTGCTGCATGAAGGCCAATTATTCAGCTATGGCCCATCAGCAGTTGGCCCAGAGGTACAGGTGGCTCTGCTGCAGTGCCCATATCACAACTTATGCAGCTGTGCAGTCTCTGTCCAGGTTTGGCAGGTATCCAGCCATGGGGCTGCAAGTTCAAGGGGTGGATGCTGTTGCAGATGGTAGCGGGTTACAGCCAGGCAGCAGCCACCAAAGCCAGACTGCTGAAGTGGGTAAAGGGTTCAGGGGTGAATCTAGGTTAGGGCTGCTTCAGCAGTCCAGCTGGTGCAAGGGACTAGTGTCCCAGATACCACCTGGCTGGGCCTCAGAAGCTCCTGAGGGCAAGCAGCCCTGATCTGCACATCAGGGCAGCTTTTTATACTGCTGGGCCCAGCACAGGTGCTGGTCCCAGCCTCTAGCTACCCCTGACTGAAAATCCAGGAGCAGGTGGGTAGGGTCAGGTTGTTCCAAGTGACATAATTTGCCTCACACCAAAGTGCATGTTCAGGTATGTGTGCTGAAGCACAAATCTCCAGCACAAATTTGTGCCCCTGCTACTTAAGCTGCTGCAAGAGCATGTGCCTTCAGGTGTGGACATGCCTAAGGAGTCAGCTGCTCTCCCTCCCTCTTTCCCTCTTTCTTGGAGTTGGGGGGGAGCAGAGGGCTGTGGGATACTGTGAGTCCAAGTGACACTGTGACAGGTGTGCCCCTTTGGGGTCTGCCCCCTGGTGACCCTGCCACCTGTTATGGGCCAACAGCCCGCCTTCTCACCTGCCATGCCTTGCTGTTAATTGCTTAATTAACAGATGTTAATTAAAGCGGGAGGCTGCCCATTTCACTGCCCCAATGCAAGGGGGCACTATCTGCAGCTCCTTTCCTTCCCTACACTGCAGCCCAAGCCTTGCAGATGGTACTCACATAGTTAGTCTGGGCCTTACTATACTCTGGCCCCCTTGTCCTCCCTGGACTCTCTATGGCCCTGCTTCACTGGGCGCCTCATTGGGTTTTCATTAATGCTACCCCCCCCCCGGGGCTTCTCACTGCCCCCTCCCTGGGGCTTCTCATTGTCAATGCTGCCCTCCTCTCTGGGGCTTCTCACTGCCCTCTGTTTGGGGCTTCTCACTGCCCCCCTCTCTGGATGCTTCTCACTTCCCCCCCTTTCTGGGGCTTGGGTCTCCATGCAGCCATGGCTCCCCTATGAGGCTTCCTCCAACCCCTGATAGCTTCACCCAAACCTCCGATTCTAACCAGCAAACAAGCCCCTGGGCTATAACACAAAATCTAAGCCGTCCGGCTAAACATCATTCCATCCCTACCAGGGAATTCTCCACCCCATAACAGCAAGCAGGAGCTGCTCATGCAGTCAGGCTTCTCCCCTCTGTTTGCTCTGGCAGAGCTCCTTCTTCCTTGGCTGCTAGCAGGGAACTGCCAGCCTGGCACCAGCCCTGGGGTTTAAATGTGAACTAGGCCCTGCCCCTTCCAGTCAGCTGACCGCTGGCAGGTGTGGGTCACCAGCTAACTTCAGTTGCTCTGCCAACTGGCAGCTGGGGCTCCTCATTTACTGCTAGGGCTCTTTCCTAGCAGTTTCCCCTCTCTAAAGGAGCAGGGCACCTAAGTGCTCTGCAACAGACACCTACAGCATTACATGTAGAGCTAGAAATCTTTGTTCTCCAGAGAAGTTACTTTTGGAAAGAGAGAACATTTTGTAGCAGAACTGCCATGTTTTTTCCACCACAAACTACTTGAATGTTATGCTGACTTTTTTGTAGTGCTAATAGGGCTTATTTCTAGCCAGAAATGTAAGCTTGTCTATGGTCTCAGTCACACAGTTTGCACAGTGACAGCAGCAAGTTTCTTTTCTCCCTTATTAGTTAGTTCTAATTATTGATTTAACATTTATAAAAACAATGAAGGAATACAGGACTCCTTGCAGGCAGGCATACTTTTAGCTATAAATGAAGAACACGTGACTTAGATAGTGACAAGTGTGTCACAGTCTCAGTGGTATCTCAAACAGAAATAGCAGGTGGAATAGGTATTTCACTTGAGTGAAATAAATGCCACTTGCCATAAAGTATTTCCACCTTGACTGCAAAAAAGTGTAGTACATACTGGCTATTCATTTAGTACTGTTGTATAGTAACTGTTTCTTCTGCTTTCAGCTTCCACATTTTCAGCTGAAAGTTTCCCACTGAAAACCTAGTCACTAATAACAAAGACATGCTATTTAATTTTCTGTTAATGGAGACCAGCAATTATTATACACTGACTGTTCTAGGGTGTTATTTTTATAAACAAAAGAGGCTAAGTAAGAACCAAAGTTATCATTAGGAAATACATTGTCGTTAAATTAATACACTTTAATTTAAATTAATACACAGCACAGCCACATATGTATGTGCCCTCCCTCAGTACCATGCTGTGGGAAAATAGGAAGAGATCTCCTAGTGTGCAGCACTCCCTGCTTTCTTTACCATATGCCTTCTAAATATGCTCCTCTGTATCAGTATGCTGGTTCTGTATAACCTAACATTCACAGTGCAGCCCGCTGACTCTTGGCATATCTGATTCTTAGGTATTTTATATCTTACAGTTACTGAAAGGTAGCCTATTTGATAAGTAATTTAATGCACTAACCTATGATTCCCAACAAATGTTGTACACCTGTGACACTGGATGCTCCAATTATTAACAAATTTGATTAATTGGAATGATTTCCCTAAATTCCTTTATGCAGTCCAAATAATGGCCTCAGTTCAGCAAGGAACTGGAAGAATATGCCAAAGCCAAGAACTTCAGTTGAGTATAATGAGAAATTTGCAACAGTGAGTAACATAAATTGACAGTCTTCTTTGCTGAGAGATACAAAGAAGAAAAGTTAGCTTAGATTTAGAGAGGATGGAAAGACTATGGGAAACCATACACCATTTTGATTAGGAATTAAACACATTTTAGTTCCAGTTTGCAGAAGTGATAGGTTGCTTAAATTAATAGAAAGTTAAACTAAGTTCTAAAATATTGTAAGCAGAAAGAATAAGAGCTGAATAACACAAAAGTATGAAGAGATATTCACAAAGGAGAATGGTAAAAATGACAAATAAACAGTTAAAAACCTGAGGATAAACCAAGAAAATTATTTTAATATAGTACAATTATCATATAAAGTGTAGCTTTTTAAAACTGTGCACAAAATATGTGTTACATAAATTGTTACACAAACTAGGTTGGTTCCCTTTTGAACATTCCAGACTAAATAGAGTGTGTGTTCGAGCATTACATTTCTAGCAGGAAAATCACAGTTGCACCAGTAAAAACTAAGTGTTCAAGAAGTTTCTAGAGGCAAAAAATGGCAGGTCTGGTAGAAACTTCTACCTTGCCCAGTGAGGTAGAATTGGCCTTTGATAGTATTTCTACCAGAGAGACAAATGTTTGTACACTTACCTCTGAGAGAAGCCTCCACACTACCCTCCAGAATCCCAGCATGCATTGTTCTGCCACTTCTCCCTCCTTTCCAGAGAGGGACTCAGCTGGACTCAACTGCTCCAGCTGAACACACAGCAAACCCCTCTCCCAGGGCTGTGCACCTGACAACCCTCCCAACATGGAGCAGTTGGGAGAAATTAACCTGCCAGCATCAGACCCTGACCTGATAAAACCCCTCCAGACCCAGCCCAAGTCCACCCCTGCTGTGCCTGGAGCCTCCCCCCCCTCCGACCCAGACCTGGAAGCTACCCAAAAAACTGGTCTGTGTCAGGAGTAGGGACATCCACTCCTGGTAGGGCCATGTCTGCTGTTTCTGTATAGAAGCTGGCAGAGCCACTAGACCTCACCCACCATACCCAAAAAGCATAAACACAACCCCTGGAACAGAGCCCATCAACCCCTGCCCCCTCCCTGCACTGACATGGACTGGACTGACCCCATCTCCACTTCATAGTTTCATAGTTGGTAGGGTTGGAAGGGACCTGAGCAGATCATTAAGTCCGACCTCCTGCCATGGCAGGAAAGAATTCTGGGGTCAAACGACCCCAGCAGGGTGTCTAACTAGCCTCCTGTGGAAGACCCCCAGAGTAGGAGTGAGCACCACTTCCCTTGGAAGTTGGTTCCAGATCCTAGCTGCCCTGACTCTAAAGTAGTACCTCTTGATATCTAGCTTGAATCTGATCTCTGTCAGCTTATGGCTGTTATTCCTTGTTACTCCCAGTAGCGCTCGGGGGAACAGGGACTCTCCCATTGCCTGCTGGTCTCCCTTGGCCAGTTTATAGATGGCCACCAGATCCCCTCTCAGCCTTGTCTTGTAGAGGCTGAACAGGTTCAGGTCTTGTAGCCTCTCCTCATAGGGCCTGCCTTGCTGCCCACTGATTATGCAAGTGGCCCTCCTCTGGACCCTCTCCATGTTGTCCACATCCCTCCTAAAGTGCAGCACCCAAAACTGGATGCAGTACTCCAACTGCAGCCTGACCAATGTCATATAGAGGGGGAGGGTCACCTTCTTGGATCTGCTTATGATGCATCTGTGGATGCATAACAAGGTGCGGTTAGCCTTCCTGACTGCATCCCCACATTGGCAGTCCATGTTCATCTTGGAGTCTATAATGATTCCAAGATCTTTTTCTGCTTCTGTGCTGATGAGAAGGGAGTTCCCCAGCCTGTATGTATGCTGCTGGTTCTTTCTCCCTAGGTGCAGTACCCTGCACTTGTCAGTATTGTATCCCATCTCATTCTCATCCACCCATCCCTCCAACTTGTGTCTCCCTTCCAGTGTGCCTACTTCTCCCCACAC
>NW_017729000.1:27602378-27605014 GCF_001723915.1 Gavialis gangeticus
GCAGAAGTGATAGGTTGCTTAAATTAATAGAAAGTTAAACTAAGTTCTAAAATATTGTAAGCAGAAAGAATAAGAGCTGAATAACACAAAAGTATGAAGAGATATTCACAAAGGAGAATGGTAAAAATGACAAATAAACAGTTAAAAACCTGAGGATAAACCAAGAAAATTATTTTAATATAGTACAATTATCATATAAAGTGTAGCTTTTTAAAACTGTGCACAAAATATGTGTTACATAAATTGTTACACAAACTAGGTTGGTTCCCTTTTGAACATTCCAGACTAAATAGAGTGTGTGTTCGAGCATTACATTTCTAGCAGGAAAATCACAGTTGCACCAGTAAAAACTAAGTGTTCAAGAAGTTTCTAGAGGCAAAAAATGGCAGGTCTGGTAGAAACTTCTACCTTGCCCAGTGAGGTAGAATTGGCCTTTGATAGTATTTCTACCAGAGAGACAAATGTTTGTACACTTACCTCTGAGAGAAGCCTCCACACTACCCTCCAGAATCCCAGCATGCATTGTTCTGCCACTTCTCCCTCCTTTCCAGAGAGGGACTCAGCTGGACTCAACTGCTCCAGCTGAACACACAGCAAACCCCTCTCCCAGGGCTGTGCACCTGACAACCCTCCCAACATGGAGCAGTTGGGAGAAATTAACCTGCCAGCATCAGACCCTGACCTGATAAAACCCCTCCAGACCCAGCCCAAGTCCACCCCTGCTGTGCCTGGAGCCTCCCCCCCCTCCGACCCAGACCTGGAAGCTACCCAAAAAACTGGTCTGTGTCAGGAGTAGGGACATCCACTCCTGGTAGGGCCATGTCTGCTGTTTCTGTATAGAAGCTGGCAGAGCCACTAGACCTCACCCACCATACCCAAAAAGCATAAACACAACCCCTGGAACAGAGCCCATCAACCCCTGCCCCCTCCCTGCACTGACATGGACTGGACTGACCCCATCTCCACTTCATAGTTTCATAGTTGGTAGGGTTGGAAGGGACCTGAGCAGATCATTAAGTCCGACCTCCTGCCATGGCAGGAAAGAATTCTGGGGTCAAACGACCCCAGCAGGGTGTCTAACTAGCCTCCTGTGGAAGACCCCCAGAGTAGGAGTGAGCACCACTTCCCTTGGAAGTTGGTTCCAGATCCTAGCTGCCCTGACTCTAAAGTAGTACCTCTTGATATCTAGCTTGAATCTGATCTCTGTCAGCTTATGGCTGTTATTCCTTGTTACTCCCAGTAGCGCTCGGGGGAACAGGGACTCTCCCATTGCCTGCTGGTCTCCCTTGGCCAGTTTATAGATGGCCACCAGATCCCCTCTCAGCCTTGTCTTGTAGAGGCTGAACAGGTTCAGGTCTTGTAGCCTCTCCTCATAGGGCCTGCCTTGCTGCCCACTGATTATGCAAGTGGCCCTCCTCTGGACCCTCTCCATGTTGTCCACATCCCTCCTAAAGTGCAGCACCCAAAACTGGATGCAGTACTCCAACTGCAGCCTGACCAATGTCATATAGAGGGGGAGGGTCACCTTCTTGGATCTGCTTATGATGCATCTGTGGATGCATAACAAGGTGCGGTTAGCCTTCCTGACTGCATCCCCACATTGGCAGTCCATGTTCATCTTGGAGTCTATAATGATTCCAAGATCTTTTTCTGCTTCTGTGCTGATGAGAAGGGAGTTCCCCAGCCTGTATGTATGCTGCTGGTTCTTTCTCCCTAGGTGCAGTACCCTGCACTTGTCAGTATTGTATCCCATCTCATTCTCATCCACCCATCCCTCCAACTTGTGTCTCCCTTCCAGTGTGCCTACTTCTCCCCACACCTTAGTGTCATCTGCAAATTTGAACAAGGTGCTTTTCACCCCTTTGTCCAAGTCGCTGATGAAGATGTTGAACAGTGCAGGCCTGAGAACCTAGCCCTGGGGGACCCCACTGCCCACATCCCTCCAGGTCGAAAATGACCCGTCCACCACCACTCTCTGGGTGTGGCCCTCCAGCCAATTGGTGACCCATCTGATTGTGTAGGCATCGACACCACAATCTCCTAATTTTTTGATGAGAATGGGATGAGAGACAGTGTTGAAGGCCTTCCTAAAGTCCAGAAAGACTATGTCCACCGTGACACCTGCTTCAAAGGATTTTGTGACCTGGTCATAGAAGGCCACCAGGTTGGTCTGACAGGATCTGCCTCTAATGAACCCATGTTGGCTGCCCCTAAGCATACACTACCCTGCTTCCCCTCACAGATGTGCACCTGGATAATTTTCTCAAAAAGCTTCCTCAGGACCAAGGTAAGACTAATGGGCCTATAATTTCCTGAGTCCTCCTTCCTCCCTTTTTTGAAAATGGGGAGTGCATTGGCCCTTTTCCAGTCCTCTGGCACCTCACCAGAGCACCACAAGTGCTCGTAAAGCTGTGCCAGGGGTCCTGCAATGACCTCTGCTAATTCTGGGGTGGAGATCATCAGGACCTGCTGATCTGAACACATCCAGTCCCACCAGAAGTTCCCTGACTAGGTCCTCTCTGACCCTGGGCCTGATTGCATCTCCCCTGGGACCACCAGGGATCCTGGTGTGGGGGATGACCTGGCCCTACTCAGAAAAATGGAGGCAAAGAAATTGTTACATAGGTTAGCATTGT
>NW_017729000.1:27615195-27645363 GCF_001723915.1 Gavialis gangeticus
ATAGTCCTCCCTGGTGATGGCTCCTCCCTTCCATTGGGTGTATGCTTCCTTCTTAGCTTTGAGACATTCCTGGATGCTTTTGGTGAGGCATGGCGGCTTTTGAGCATTCTTGCCCCCTTTGATCCGTGTTGGGATTGCCACCCTTTGGACTTGGAGGATCTTCTCCTTCAGGAATAACCACTCTTCTTGGACTCCCAACACCCCACCCTCCTGGGACCTCAGTACTTCCCCGACTAGTCTCCTTAGCTCAATGAAATCCGCTCTCCTGAAGTCCAGGGATGCTGTCTTGCTGCAAGCCTTTGCCACCCTGCGCTGGATGGTGAATTCCAATAGGTGATGATTGCTATCACCTAGGTGATCAAGCACCTGCAGTTCCCTCACTAGGTTGTTGATTGTGGCCAGGTGACTTCCACTTGGATTGAAGCCTCCAGGTTCCCCCCCACCAAGGCAGCACCCAGCCTGCAAGCACCTGACCCTGACCACAATCAACTGACCTGTGCTGGAACTGGGTCTGTCAGCTGGTACCAAGAGTAAGAATTCATTGCAGGCTCCTAGAGGGGGAAACTGACAAGTGTGAAAAGACAGCAGGTAAGTTCTGGGTCTGCTATCTCAGAACCTGAGAGCTTAGAGGGAGGAAGGGGCTATTAGGAGGGCCATGGTCCCCTGGAGAAGCCAGTCAGTCAGCCCTGACTTGTGCTCTCATCTGCTGCAAGCAGTCTCCAGACAGACAATAGAGGCTGCAAAGCATCTTGGGATGCATGAACTGCTCCCCACCCCAGCTGGGTGCTGCCAGCAGTGCAGACTGTCTAAAGAGAACCCAGCCAGGCTCTATAAGGCTTGTACAGTCCTAAACTTTACAGCCATTCTAACTAAAAAGCACTAAACTTCCACTGTTTCATTTAAATGCTTCCATGCACCCAGAGACTTCTGAGGGACCATAAAAAGGTGTTAAATTAAGGTACTATCACTTACTGGGGGGGGGGGAAATTAAATTAAATTAATCTTTCTTTTGGATTTGTATGTGATATAAAAAATATTAACTGTCCAGCTGTGGAAGAAGTGTATGAGAATTAACAGGACATGGAAAAGATACTAATAAAACGGTGGTGAGCAAGTAGTGAATTAGAGTAAAGCTGTGATAAGTTAGAATCCACAGATCATAGATGAGATAAGATATTACTGGAAATTAACAAGTATAATTAGAAAATCTTTGGGCTTGGGTGCCAGTTGATTGGAAAACAGAGATCACATTTTTAAAAATTGTACCAAGATTAAGACATGGGCTTCTAACAGCTTTGAGTTCCATAGACCTTATCTGTGAAGAGCACCACAGAGAAATTGTAATGCAATTTCAGTTTACGGTTTTCTGAAAAATTTCACCCATCAATGAAAAAAAACAGGGGCTGCAAGTGTGGATTCCTTGACAGTTATTTGGTTTGGGGGGAAACAGAGTAGATATGTAATGGCCACTTGGGCCCAGTAGTTCCACTGGCTATTACTGACTGATGAATATTCTATTTATTGCAGAGTACCCAATACCTGGAATCTATTAATTACTAGTGATGCTCAGACCTAGCTCAAAAATTGGTTCTAAATCATGAGTCAGTATTAACGGACTCCATGTGCATATAACAACAAAAAAGGAAGAAAAAAAGCCCACAGATGTAGAATTACTTAAAGATGGGTATAAACATCTCTCTGTCTCTCTCTCACACACACACGTATATATCACATGGATATTATTGCAGTAAAACATAGCTGAAATTAAAATATAGTTAAATACCTCAAGGTAGGGCTCAATGTTTTCAGGTCTACATATACCACTGCAGTGGTTGTGTATTCCTAATGAAATAAACTATATAGAAATACATATGTTTATAACTGCATGCAGTGCAATAAACATCAAAATATTTTAGTAATCATTTTAGAGGGGACAGAAAAAGAAAGTCTTCATTTGTTAGCTGCAGACAAATCTGGGGACTGGTAAATATTCACCAAAGAGATATCACTCACTCTCACTATGCTCAATAGAATCCATCAAAAGCTCCTGCACACAATGTAGAAAAGATAGGATCTAAGTTAAGAAGCTTTTAGTATTTAGAAGGCTGAGTATAAAGTAAATCAAAAGATAAGACATCACATATTCTATTAAAAGGACACTGAAGATGCTTAGCTCTAAAATTTGACCTAAAATTTGATGGTGGCAACAACTGTCATGCCTTAACCTTTAGAAATCTATCTTGCATTGTTTTGGAAACCGGCCTATGCCATCACCATACAGTACATAAATAAATGGAGATATAACTTTAAAATTCACAATAAACAGTTCCATTCATGTGTATCATACCTATTACATTACACGTTTTTACTAAACATATACCTGATCCAAGGGCTTTCTAGGGTGATATATTTTATTGAACCAACATAGTGACTAGCTGGTTCTGTGATCAAAAACCGTACAAGAATGTCTTGCATTTGAAAGCTTATTTAACTTTATCCCATCTACATAATTGGTCCAATAAAAGATATCATCCCAAGAAATCCTTCCTTCCACATAATTTCTGGACCATCATGGCTACAACACCACTCTTACCAAAAATATACTTGATATATCATTCAAACAGTAAGAAAACCCTAGAAACATCAAAAAAGCTATGCTCTAATGGAAACGCTGTTGCTTATTTTTTACTTTTCTGTTTTTCTCACTTTGTAGAAACCAATACACACACAAACTGATGGATCTAAGGTTCTTACTTACAGTGACCTCCACAAATCCTTATCCCTATACTTGCTCATAGTTATTATGACTTCAGTGAAGCTCCACATATGTTCAGGGAGGGACTTGTACTTAAAGCTATCATTGCGGAGTTAGAGCCTAATGGGCTAAGTGATGGGTCAGATGTTTAGGCCTACAGAGTCTGTGCTCAGTTCTGCTTTGAAGTCAGAAGGGCCCTGGACTTTGAGACTTGAGCTTATAACTGTATCCACATTTTATCTGTAACACAAGAAACATTTCCTAAATGCAGCACTACATACGCTTACTTACCTGCTGATTGAAATATTTCCTTTACAAAAATTGCTGTCCTTAACTCTGAGTAACATTGCAAATGTAATGTCTTATGTTACCTAAACTGTCTGATATTTTAAAACGTTGGGAGATGCAAAATACATTAATGTGTGGCAAGTTGTTTGCATACACATTCAAAATGGTTATCTAATTTCTACTGTGTTGTCATTTTAACTACTGCAAAGTGGGTGTAGTAGGCTATCAAATGAAAGTGGTAGGGTCTGATACATACATAGAATATCAGTTAATCTATGCGATTCTGTATCTTAGCAGGCAATTTTAGAGATCATCCTGACACCAGTTTGAAATGCGCCCCTCAAAATCATTCCTAATATATAGATCCTGTTAAGATTATTTTTATATTACTATAGGGAACAATTTCATAATATCTACTTACCATGACCTTATTCTATACAGATCTTTATAACTCTACCTTTTATTTTATATCACATGCTACCAAGTCTCTAGGTTCTCAAGCTTTCTTTGGTTCCAGTAGAGCTGGTACTGTAAAAATCTGTGTGTAAAAATAAAGCCCTTTTAAAAATACCTAAACAATACAAGAATTGATGTTCAAGTGCTGTGCTTGCAATAGAAATAGTTTGAAAAATACAAGGCAGTGTTCTAAACTATCTAAATTTTATAAATTGTATAAAATTGCAGGATTGCCTGCCCTTGAAGGAAGTTTAAACACTAATTCCATATGTAAGAATATAATCTTTTAAAAAATAAAAACACTAAAAGGAAATACACTGATGAGGATGGAAAAATAATTCAGGGCTAACAACCTAATGAACTGCTGCTTAAGGTGGTTTAAGAAGTTAAAGGGGCATGCTTTTTCTCATTCTCTGCTTAATGACCCCTAAAATTAATTGCACTGTTATACTGGCTTGTCCCTATCATTTCCCCTAATACATGCTATCATAATAACATTTTACTCACAAAACATATTAAACTGAAAAAGTTGACATACCCTCCAAGACCCACACTTAAATCTGGTATTTTCGCTACTCTAATAAAATTTTACATTTACTTTAGTTCAATAATGAGTGAAAATAAAATCCTAAACCCAACACAAATAAATTTTCTGTACACATAAAATCATTGGTTACTTCATCTTTCTAGATTTCCCCTGTAGGTATACACAACATTCACGGAAAGGCAAATCTACAACACCTCAAAAGGACTGCACTTCCCTTTAGTATGTTTATATAATTCTTATTAATGATTGTAAGATTGAAAAAGATTAGTTGATTCCTTTTCCCACCATTATTAGAGTTAGAATAACTTTCTGTACTCCACTTTGCTAGCATATTGGAAAAGCAATTTGCATAGACCAGCTTCTGGGACAAATCAAGGAATTTCATTTCCCAGCCCCAATCCAGAAAACCATTTAAGCATCTGTCTCAGATGCTGATCTTAGACTATAAGCTGCTGTGGGTGAGGACCACCCTTTTGGTCTGTATTTGTACACCACAAAGTAAAATGGGAAATCTAAATCTTAGAATATATCTATATTGTGTCTTCAAATATGTCCCAGGAGGGATGTTCACAAGTGCATCTCATTGCATGCTTCCTCTTGCATGGGTCAAATACCTTTCCATGGGAATCCTTCCTAGAGCCACTCTCGAGAGCTTGATTTCCAGAATACTTGAATTTGGTAGTTGGGGATGTCACTGGATAAACATAATTTCTTCACTTCCTCTGGAGTTGGCACCTGCGAGTAGAAGGGGGTGAGCATGGTGCACACCCTAGTCACTGCGCATTAAATTTAGTACTTGGTTAACTAAGCTCTAATTCACTGCAGAGTAACTTGCACTACTGCTCAGTAGTGCCAGAACACGTTTTTTTAGTGATCGTTACTGCACAGTAGCCTAATAACACTGTGCAATATTATATTAGCATGGGTTTTGCCCAGCACACTCCTGCACAGTATTATGAGGCTACTGCACAGTAAACGGTTCATGTAGACATACCTGCTGAGATCCTAGACTAGATGTAGCTTTAGAGACTAAAGTTAGTAATATATATAACAATAATTAAAAACAAACTGATTTTTATGCACATAAATACTTTCAATGAAGACACTGAAATCCCTTGTAAATTAGGAACATACTTAAATGCTTTGGTGGATCAAGGCTAGAGTTTATTTAATTTAGGGTGCAGATACACATAACACTTAGACTAGTTTAAAGCAATTTGAATGACAAACATTCAGATGTACTAGCCAGTTTAGAATGGTTTAAACCTTCTTAACCATTTTGAAACTATACTTGGATAATGAAGTATTATTTTGATCTGTTTCTGCATGAACTAGTTCAGTATTATGTGTGGACAGCAAAATCTTGGTAATTACTGTCTGGTCAGTCAGTCTTCCAGACATCCCACACTGCACTGCTCCTCAGCCTCCCACCCCAACTGTCATATGGCAACTGGATGCTGTAATACACAGCCAGCCAGGGGGAAAAACAGAGGCCAGGAGGGCATTTGCAGAGCTGGGTACCTTGCAATAGACTATCAGGGTGGAGTCCAGCAGGGGAGGCAAGACACTCTTACAGTAGCTAGGCAGCAACAGTAAGCTGCCCTGTGGTGAAGCCAGCAAGCCTAATCAGAAAGCACCTATGGATAGCAGCAGAGGTCACCTGACTGGAAAGGGGCAGGGCCTGAGAGAGATAAGCCAAGGGCTGAGCCAAGGCAAGTAGTCTGTCCCTGGAGGTTGCGAGGGAAAGAGCTCTCCAGAGCTCCCCAGAAGCCAACTTCTGGGTGACTGATTAAGAGTCTGAGGGGTGCACTGAGGTTAACCACAGCAAGGTGCCAGTGGCACACCACTGTTTTGGAGCCCAGCTGGGGCAGGAGATCTGGATACAGACCAGAATTAAACCAAAAGGGGGTGAAAACCTAAAGAGGGGCTAAAGCTCAGCCCAGGTGGAAACCAGACTGGGGCCAGGGGCCTTCTTACCCAAGAAGGGTGGAGAGCAAGGTCAGGGGCCCTCTTGCTCAGAAGAACAGAGACTGGGGTCAGAGGCCCTCTTGCCCAAGAAGGACAGAGACTGGGGCCAAGGGCCCCATGCCTGAGCAGGGCAGAGACCAGGGCCAGGGGCCCGATGCAGTGGGCCTAGGCAAGGACACAACCAAAGGAGCAGAGTCTCGGAAGACTCAGGCCCTGACAAGGGAGTAAAGGCCTAAGTTAGCCTGGTAGTGGCTTGAGGCAAAGTACCCTACCTAAGTGATCTCTGTTAACACCTATGAGGCATGGGTACAGCTGTAGGGGAGGTTTTAAGGCTCTGAATAGCCCATAAGACAACCGGTGCCCTGGGGACACATATGGACCAGGGAGGCCCATTTTGTGTGAGGACAGGATTTGAGGCTAGTGGGATTCGAAGAAGGGATCTTCTGGAGAACAGTAGGACAGGGGCTTGCTGTAAGATCCTTAGGTGGCCTCTCTTTAAAAATCAACCAATTACATCAAGGCATGGCAGGAAACATTAAAAGGAGCATACTTTAGAGTGAGAGCCAGGCAGTTGCCATTTGGCCACCAGGGGGTATCATAGCAGTTCATAGGCTTGATACTGTTACAGCTGCACAGAGCCCTAATCAGTTAAAAATGACCACGGGATGCTTTATCTAAACCTCATTTGATGAGGTTTAGATAAAGCACCCCAGCAGCCATTTTTAAATTTGCAGGGACTTATTCACATAATGGTGAGACCATGCTGGAGCATTCTAATTAGAATGCAGAGCAGACTTGATTAATCTAGAATAAACTCTCATACATTCTAATCAGAATGCTAACCAGCACGTCAATATGATAAGTCTTGATAAATTCCAGAAGGTGTTAAGAAATTAATATCTGAAAGATTTCCCATCAAGCAACCTACCTCTCATGTCACCATGCTCAAAGAACAGGAACAGAAGAATATGGCATGTACATGGAATAAGTGTGTGCTCACCTTGCTTTGAGTACCCGTTCACATGCCGCCTTGGAGTGGGCACCTGGTGATGGGTACAAGGAGATTTCATGCAACCTCTGACAGGGATTCCAATCACCCCAGGGAGAACCCCAGAACTCGCCTGCCATGACTTTGAGTATTCCTTCACTGGTGGGATTCCCCATTGGCGGTCCCCTTGAGGTTGGGTATTCCTCTCAGCAGATATTAGTGGGGCTCCACCTCCCCTACACCCCTTCCATATGCCAGCCTCCAGTGGGCCACCTGATCTTGAGGCAGCTGTCCCTCCAGTCTTGATGACTCTCACCCATCACGCTTTCCAGGTATTGGGTTTTCTTTTTCTTCTCCTGATGGACTCTGACTCTGTTGGATATTTTCCTCTCCTTCAGGTCACCCTTACTTTCCGTTGGGTGACTGCTACTTCTCACGAACAGTCCTTGGTGTCTGGCAGTCACCCAGACCCTTCACCGACTAGTGGCCAACCAAATAAAAAAGTACAAAGAAAGACAAAAGGCAACAGAGGAACAGGCACAGGTTAGTAGGAAAGAAGAGGGGAAAACCACACCCGAAAAAAAATAAAGGCAGGTACATAAAGGAAAACTTAAGATAAGGCTAGATAGCCTTATTAGATGGAATCTACCTAATGCCTGTGCCTAGCCGCATCCCTCAATGCTGTTTGGCTCTCTGCCCTGATTAAGAGCTTCCTGGGTTTCTGTCCCATGGTTAAGTATCCTCCCCTGGCATGGGGAGTGTTGTCTATAAATGCCCGGCGTGGGGAGTGTTGTCCATTTCCCCATCTTCCCCCAGCTCTTCCTGGAGTGGGGTCTTCTCCCACACACCAGTTCTGCCCATGACCGGCATGGGGTTCTTTGGCAGCCATTGTTGCCTAGGCATTCCTGCCTGATTAGCATCTCTTTTGTTGTGCTGGCACTGATTGCTGCTGGCGTGAAGAGCATCCGCAGCTCCTGCAGCCTCTCCTGCTCTCTCTGGCTCCCAGCTGGTCCCAGCTTTTATCCTGACTGGCCGGTGATTGTGTGTGACGTCACCCACCGGCCCCAGCTGTATATAGGTGCGGCTGACAAACCACGTGGGTTTTTCTCATTGGCGTCTCTCTTCTGGAGTCCAGAGCCCTAAAGTGGGAAAGTAATCTTCATTTTCTGGGTTCCCCCTCTGGGGGTGCATGCCCCCTGCAATTATGCTCCTGGGACAGAGTGGAACATAGAGGAATCTGAAAGTGGAGGTTTATAGTGAGCCCACCAAAAGTTAAATCACACATTGTCACGGGGGCGATCAGCTGAAAGAGCCCCAAACCGCACACAAGGGACCCCTAGGGTGGGCACTACACAAAAAAGAAAAAAAAAACAATACAAGAAAAATGCTTATCTGCAGCAGGACCCACAGTGCAGCCAGAGTGAATGAGGGACCATGCACAGGTTGTAAGCTGCACCTTTATTCAGCTGAAGCCGGCTGGTGACGTCATCAGCAATCACCGGCTGGCGGAAATTAAAAGGACCACCGGTGAAGGCTGGGAGAAAGGGAGAGAGAGAGAGTGAAGACTCTCAGCACTGAGGATGGTAGATGGGCACAGAAGGAGAGAGAGCCAGCAGAGGCTCTCTGTATCAATGACGACTGGCATGTGCAGGAGGAGGGAGAGCCGGTGGAGGCTCTCTGCACCAGAAAAGGCTGGTGTGCCCAGGGAGCAAGAGAGCCAGAGGAAGCTCTCTATACCAACAGAGATTGGTGTGAGCACCCAAAGAGGAAGCCCAGAGGAGCTGTAGCAGGCTTGACAGCAGGCTGCAACACGAACAATGGCCAATTAGACCCAAAAGGACCATGGGACACTGGAAGCGGAACACCTCAGATGATGTCGGGGGAGAACGATTCCGCAAATTGCATTCGATGGCATGAGGGGAGTGATGGCCCAAAAAGAGAAGCTGTGGCCATCCCTGGCCAGACGACGGGTCAGCTCCCCTAGAAGTCCCAGGTACCGGGAATGGGGTACTGGCTAGCAGGGACAAGGATGGAGAGATTTATAGCGAGAGTGACGAGGAGGTACCTCTGTGCCCTAGCAGGAGGGCTAGGGTAGGAAATGAGACCTCCCCAGCTCGTGATTTTGGTTTCATTCTTTTTTCTTTACCTTGGAGGGGTTGTGCAATGGGACCAGCGATGCCAGGGGACTAATTCTCCTAGCTAGGAAGGAAGTCCCTGTTTGAAGGAATAGTATGCAGAGTAAAGGCACTGACAAAGTGGCTCCTTTCTGCCCTTTCTTTTTTCCCTTTGGTTTTTGGTTAATTTTCAGGTCCCAGGCCTGAGGCAGCTTAGGGCAAGGGGAAAACCAGCTCAGGCCATATAATGAATCAATTGAGCCACCCCAGGAAAAAGTGCTTGGGATACAATGGGCTTCAGAGGACATCAGGGCTAAGAACACAACAGCACTGGGGAAACGGCCAATAGCATCCTGTGACCCCGCTCAGGTTGGCATGAGGCTGGGGTGTAGGGGAGGCGGAGCCCCACAGAAGGCCCCCTGGTGGATGACCCACCACAGAGGAACCCCTGGTGGTTTGCCCCCCCACTGAAATTACATTCAAAGTCATGACAGGAGAGTCTGGGGGTGGCCACCTAGTTGATAAGCATCTGCCTCTCGGTTTACAAGAAACCTCAGGACATCCGGTGCCAGCCGTCTGGGCCAAGGCTGCACACGACCAGCTGTTCAAGGCCAGGGGGGTCACACACATCAAAGGATATGAAGAGTTTTAAGGATTCTTGCTGTGTACCTCTTGCACCTTTCTGTGTCAGAAAGGGACATTTCTCAGACCAGTTGGGTCAATACATGAGTCTGAAACATCTTTCAACATCAAACCTTAGGGTACAAAACTAGGTGATGCCAAAGTTACTGTTTTGTCTTTTTCGATAAGGACACAACATATTTTGCATTCATCTTCCATGCAACCGTTGTATTAGAGACAGTTATCAGTATATCTTCTGTGTGGGTTTTAGGCACACAATTACCAAAGCAGCAGCTAAAATTCTGCACAGAACTTTGAACATTTAACTAGTTTTGTGATGTCACCTCTTATGCAATTCCTGTCTATTAGAGGTGAGTTATAATATGCTGTTCAAATGAAAACAGCTTGCTGCTGTTGCCAAATCAAAAAGTTGTTCTATGAATTTTCCACCACTAGGAAATGGTGTCAGGGTCAGGTTAAGCATAATTACAGAAATGAAAGAAAGTACCAGAGATTAAAAACATATACCTTTGATTGATCATGATTTCCAGTTTCCTGCAATTCTGTAATTGTTTTTTTGTTAGTTTGTTTTTTAGTAATACATAGAAGTGTTTATAGATTTTAGAGCAACTATTCATTCTAACATCAGTCAAGCTTACAAGGATTTCTGTTATAATTCTGTCTGTAAAAAACTGAGCTAATGAGTTATGGTCCAAATATTATATTTTTGCACTCCTTTGTCCAATTTGTAGACAAATTTTCAGGTCCATAAAATATCACCCACAAAAAAAAAAAAAAAGGGAAGATGTAGAACTTTGTAACTGTGGCCCCGTGTCCATTACTTTGGAAGCACATATGATGGACTGAAAATATACCTGATGTGGCTGAAATGTTAGGGATGTCACTATCTAAGAGCTCATTACTGGTTTTTATTTTAGTATTTTGAATGAAGCATATGAACTTTGCTTTTTTCCTGAAAAAATGGGTGCTGAATCATGGCCAATCAATCAGACTCTTCATAGTCAAAGCCAACTTTTAGCCTTGTCAGATCTTAAATTCTGTTATCCAAGAATACTGATTCCTGTGAACAACGGCAACAAGAAAAGAAGAGATAGATGATGGCACTAAGAGTTTGATAACACCATTTGTATGCTTTCTGACTATGTCTAAATGCAACTTTGTGCTGTCATAAGCTCAACCTACTCTTTCCTGTTTAAACCCACACCAGAGTAAATCATATTTCAGTGATCAGTTTTTTCGCTTCAAGCAGTCCTTACATTCAGTCTAAACCCTATGGTAAAGTTTTCTTTTTCCTATTGCCACCAGCTGCTGCAGCTGCCGCATCTACCAACTTGTCACAGTGATGTTTCCTAGGAGTAGGCTGTGTGGGATGCAAGTAAAATTAGGCTGAAAATTCCACCGCTGTGTTAATTAGTGGATGCCAGATTGAAATGAGGGTCTGACCTGCCAGCTATCAGTTCTCTAAGTGTGTTCACTTTTTGAAACAGGTACGGCTTCAAAAAGTGAGGCACCATTTCTCAATATAATCTATATTGAAAACACCACCAGGCTGCACCAGGCTGGGTCTTGTGTGCACAGGAGACTGCTTAGAGGTAGCACCCAGGACCTAGCTGGAGGTGACTGACCTCCTGGCCACTTGGAGCCAGGAGGACATGTTTTGACAGTTCAAAGCAGGCCACCATACTGAGAACATGTTCCGGGTGATAGCTGCCCAGATGGCAGGGCAGTGGCACACATGGAAGTAGTACTGCACAAAGGCCAACTGTGCAGCCACAGACCATTGGCAGCTGGCCCAGAGATGCACATGCCTCTACTGGCCATAGAGTCCCATCTGGGTCTGGCAGGTGCGCATCCTTGGGGCCACATGTTGTTGCAGCTGGCAGCAGGTCACAGTCAGGAAGCAGCACCTACTGACAGACTGCTGCCATGGGTAGAGGGTACAGGGACCTCTCAGGGCTGCTTCAGCAGTCCAGCTGGCACAAGGGTTAGTGTCCCCAGATACCAATTGGCCTGGCCCCAGAAGCTCTGGAGAGCAAGCAGCCCTGAGCTGCTTGCCAGGGAAGTTTTTGATACTCTAGTTCCCCCTGGCTGCAGATTTGGAGGAGCTGGGCAGGGTTATTTTGCCCCAAGTGGCACAAGTTGCCCCACAGCAAACTGCATGTCCAGGCATGTGTGCTGAGGCACGGTAGTCACTGAACTGGAAATTGGTAGTTGTACAAGGTGTAGTGATTACCCAGTTGCTTTCCCTACAGACAAACAAATAACAATCCCAAACAGTAATATACATTATCTGATGCCTCAGAAGAACTGGTATCCCAAAGTTGAGGAAAATGATGAACAAATGACAGGGAGAAAAAATTCAGAAAGTAAAAATATAAATGAAAAGAGCTATTTAAGAAGAGATTATTAGTTTTCCACAAAAGCCCCACATCAACAATTGAAAGTAAAAAATGTTGAAAATGATTGATAAGGGAAACTAACCCGAGAAAAACCAGTGGCTGCTGTGGTTCTGGAGACTAAGCATATAAATATCGAATATCTGTATACTATTTGCTTAAGTTCAGCACAATGAAGAAAAAGGTGATACAGGATGTAAGCAATATAGAATTAAAATACTGGAATACAAATAATACTAGTTAACTTGGCTTTATAGAAAAAATGTTTTCAAGATACAGAACAGTGGTGTACTACAGAAAGGAGGGTTCAAAAGCCAACAGTGAAGGTTAGAAATTGTTGGATAAATTATTTGATCTAATTCCCAGCATTTCACTGAAAGAAATGTAAAACAGCATATTAAACACCCCACCCTCTCCATATGTATGCTGTTATAGATATAGTTGATACCTGAACCCATAAATAAAATCATTGAAGGGTGGAGCTATGAGAAAATTTGTAGGTAAGCTCATCTCGCCCTTCTATGGGTAAGGTTTGTCTGAAGTATTGACAAGACTCTTCAGTGAGTTGTAAAAAAAAATGGTAAAATGGCATTCATTCTCTCCATGTTAAATCTTAACTACCTTAATCATTATATATAATTTATATTTAATATGGTCAGAAAGTCTGACAGAGGCACACCTGAAGAATGTACCTCATCTGAAAGGCAGAGGAGGGGGGGAAAGGAGCAACAAAAAGATGCAGCTGCAAAGCAAGAAAAACAACAGAGAGATTTGAGCCTCTAGGTACTATCCTAAAACAAATAACAATAAAATTTGTCCTAAACATCATAATTCCACATTGTGGCGAATGCCATAAAAATGTCAACAAGCGCACAAGACAAAAATAGACCTTTCATGCTGCAGCAGTCTTTCCTGTAAACAGTTTTGCTTCCAATGTTTTGTGTTCCATCCAAATCTCTTTTAACCTCCTCTTGCCTGTTGTCTTTCTTATCATTTTCATTGCAGTTTCCCTTCTTTTCTTCCTGTGCTTTTCTTATGGCCCCCAACGCCTGACTGACTTTTCTGTTGTTTCCTTCCCAATCATCCACAACTCCTGTCCATCCCCCTCAGAGTTAGTGGTCCCATTCTCTTTCTTGACCTGTCTGCCAAAACAGTCATCATGATCCAACAGGTCAACTTATATGTAATTAGAACATCAGAAAAAAGAAGCAAAGAAGGGAAAGCCTCCCAGTAGTCCACGTAGGAAACGTCAGCAGAGTATCATTAGATTATTCCCCCTCTGTGGCCTATTTATAAAGGCCAGATCCACTATGTGAGCAGGGCAGGGAATGAAGTCTTTGGCAAGAAGATTAACTGGAAAAAAGAAAATATAAGAACTTATGAGACAGAGGACGCGAAGCGTGAGGAGAGTCCTTCTTGTTTGTTTGTTTGTATTTCCCCCCTTTTCTATAGCATTTGATTTTGGTTCCCTCAAGCAGTGTAAAGACAGTATTCTCTGTATGTACAGCCTGTCCCTGACCTGACACCAAGGTCTGGACCTAATCAGGTCAAGAACCTATCAGGTTCGTGCTTAAAAATCAAGAAATAAGCTCTAGATGACTCAAGATAAAGATTTAAATATGTGTAGAAGAAATGAGAACTACAAAGCAGACAAGACAAATTCTCAACCCATTACTCATTTCCAATCAAACTTTTCAAAGGTATGACATACCTAATATTCCATGCAGTTTATTTCAAAATAAATTAAATCTTAAATTGTGAATCATTTAGTGCTACTTACTTTGTGCAACCTATGAAATGTCTGCCACTTGAAACTGCCCACGACTTTAATAATCAATCTGAAAACACAGCCAATCAAATCCCATCCTACAATAGTTTCCTAGGTAACCAACAAAGATACTGACATGGATTGCACACAGTAGAAAGAAATGAACAAAAAAGCTGCAGCATTTTCACTTTTTTCAATACTTTGATTGTATGTTATAAAATGCTACAAAAGCACAGTATTGACAAACACAGTAACAAAAAGAAGACAGAACTGAACGGCAGCATGTAGCACTTCTGTCTTCTGTGATTCTGAAAGGTTGCCAAGCCCACTTTGCCTCTTGTAAACCTCAATATGGTCCTTGCCTTCACTTGCAAAATGTTGAGGCTAAAAGCAGCATCTGATTGTCACACATCACTGATACAGTCTCATGGTTTTTTTCCTCCAAATATTTTATTACATTTATAATTGGGCTTCACTCCAGTGTGGATCACTAGATTAGTGTGTGGTTTGAGACATACTGATTTATATGTGGATTTGTACTGGATAATCAGCTGCAAAGATAAATATCAATAACTGTTTAGTCAAAGGGAGGAGCCGCTGAGCCACTCAAGAGAAAACTCCCTTTTCCCTCTTCTCTCACGAACAAACCACAACACCACTTTCCTATCAATTTTATAGCAGTAGAAGTGGTGAGGAATAACTTGATTATTATGCTTCTCCCTAGAGTCTGAGCACCTGATTAAAATTTTACTAACTTGAAAAATTAATAAGTCCTAAGTAAACTTATATTGGTGAAATTAATGCTCATGCAGAAGGGAAACTTAAATCCTCAAAGTATAGCTTCAGTGATGCATAGACTCAGTTATGAACAATACGCTGAGTACTAAATGTGAGCACTGTCCATAAGCATTCAGTTGCATCTTCAGAGTTAATCATCAGAAGTATGATGCTTAAAAGAAGGATGGGCCAGTAGTTCTGATTTGAGCAAGGTTCCCCAAATAGCTTAGAAAACATGTTACAATCCTGACTGTGCTTTTCGAACTCTGATATTCTCCTAGACAGAGTTCAGCAGTCATGTTCTTGGCACCAAACCATACAGTGGCTATACAGCGTGTCCACTAGGGGCTATGATGACATCAACAAAATTGCTTTCCCCTTTTAACACAGCCAGAACTTAAATTTTACCCTCCAAAAGCATAAGGCCAGCCTAAAAAAATTACTACATTTATTAGGCCTACAAGATCACATATAATTTCATATACCTTGTATAAAAGCTAAAAGGACAGAGAGGACTTATAAAGTAGGTCTCCCAATTGTCAGATCACCATACTCTTGCACATTCCCTCTGTGATGATCATGTTGGTCTGTTCACATATCTCTGCAATTTTGAAATGAATATCCCTTGTTCATGTTGATGAATCCTTCATGAAGGAATTTAATTAGCATTTTCATTTGGATGACACAAAAGCTGCTTGTGAAACTGACCCTTCAGCATGCAGATTGCTCTGGGTGGCATAAAATATGCTGCAAACCTAGGAAGGCGTTTAATGATTTAAGTCTATCTGGCAAGATAGTTAAATTTAATGATCTTTCTGTAGCTGCTAAATATTTAAAAATGCAATAATATATTTTTAATTATAGAAAATTTAATGCTAACACTATTTAACATAACCAAACTTACAAGAAGTAGAATATATAAAATCAGGTAATCAAGTTGTAATTTTAATGACATGTAATTCACATTTAATCTAGCTATAAAACACTTTGGTGAAATGGATTCATAACATTATATTGATTTGTTTGAATTCTACAAATATTACAAAAAAGGGTATGGGGAATCAGCTGCCTCCATTATTTAATATCAGTTCTGTAAATAAAATGAAAGCCAAATTTTCCAAAGGAAGATCATTGCAATGAAACTGCAATAACCTTTGTTTGCACATGCAAGATGGATAACTGCAGCTTAACCATCTGTCAGCAAAAATACAGGCTTTTACAGCAAGGTACTGTTTTCCCTGCCCACTTAGAAAATTCAGCTGTGAAACAGTTGCCCTAAAACTTCATGGAATATATTAAAATTTAGGCTTCATTTAAAACTCTCTCACAAAACATAGTAGCAGGGAACAACACAATCTCTTGAAAATATAAAGAAGCATCTATCTGTCTCAACTTGCCCATTTACTGTATATTTAGTTCATCCATTTCAATTCTATAAATGAAAACCAGAGAATATGTTTATTAATAAATTGTATAAGGACAAATTGACCCAAATGTCTGTTACTAAAATAGATTATATTAGCTGGAAAGGAGTATGTTCGATGCATTAGCATGAGCCTTCAGAAAATGTCAAATCATATATATACATTTTGATGCAAGATAAGTCTGTGGAACAGGTTAATTGGAAATACCACAGTTTTAGTACAGCATAGTACATAAGGCTTGTAGAAACGCCATTGTTTGTAATTGCTAACAGGCAACCCGGGAAGTTTTTGGAGATGGTTGAGGACAGCTTCCTGGTGGAAATGTTGGAGAGACCAACTAAGGACCATGCTTTCTTGACCTGTTGCTCACAAACAGGGAAGAATTGGTGTGGGGTGTAGAAGTGGATGGCAACTTGAGCAGCAGTTGATTGAGTTCAGGGTCCTGAGGAAAGGAAGAGCAGGAGAGCATGGACCCATGACTTAATAAAAGCAGATTGTGACTCCCTCAGGGAACTGATGGGCAGGCTTTCCTGGGAGGCCAGTCTTAGGGGAAGAGGAGTCCAGGAGATCTGGTTCTATTTTAAAGAAACCTTACTGTGGGTGCAGGAACAAACCATCCTGATGTGCAGGAAGAATAGCAAATATGGCAGGCATCCAGCTTGGCTTAGCAGAGAACTCTTTGCTGAGCTTAAATACAAAAAGGAAGCTTACAAGTAGTAGAAGCCTGGACAAATGACTTGGGAGGAGCATCAGAATATTGCTTGGGCATAAGGGATGAAATCAGGAAGGCCAACGTGCAGCTGGAGTTGCAGCTAGCAAGGAATGTGAAGGGTAACAAGGTTTCTACAAGTTGGTTAGCAACAAAAGGAATGTCAGGGAAAGTATGGATCCCTTACTGAATGTGGGAGGCAACTTCGTGACAGATGATGAGGAAAAGACTGAAGTACTCAATGCTTTTTTTACCTTGGTCTTCACAGGAAAGGTCAGCTCCCAGACTACTACACCAAGCTATACCAATGCTCCTGCTGGGACTTAAACCCAGAGGTTCTTGACTAGAAGATCTAGCCCTTCTGTTCACAGTCAGACTGATTGCCACATCTGGGGTCTGGAAGGGATTTCCCCCCATGGTCAGATTGGAATGACTGAAGGGGTTTTGGCTTTCTGCTGTAGAGGGGTCATGGTCCTCTTTTTGGCATCTCTTGAGTGTATTTTAACCACCCTCATAGCAGAAGGATGCTGGCTGCCATGGGCCCCTTCCTTACATGTAACAGATACCCCCTGCCTTACCCTTGTGGCTGTGTCAGGGTTAACTGTGTGTTTTGCTAATGATGTTAGATTTGTATGGTATGGTTTGGATAGAGATGATCCTGCCTCAGGCAGGGAGTTAGACTAGATCCCTTCCAGGTCTACTTCTCTATGTTTCTATGAGTCTCTATAACCAGAAGGCACAATTTGTTCTATTCCATTATCCTTCTTCCTTTGACCCTTTTCCTTTCATTCTGTAACACTTTAACTATTCAGCACTCTTTTATTATTTTTATATTATTGATTTTGACATTCAACCTAGATCAAGTTAGGCAGAGACACTGAGAGCAAAGATAGTCATTATTAGCAAACGGCTGCCTATTTCTGGAGAAGAGTTACCACTGAGCAATCCTTCCAATCTTTCCAGTCTTGAATGGTCTAGGATTTGCCAAAAAGTCACATCTTCCTGCTTTGCCACAGAGAAAAGCCACCTGTTTTTCTTTCTCCTTTTATGTTCATTTTAATGTGTGTTTGAGCTGATTGCATTTCCCTTTTTTAAAAACCTCCATGGATAAATATAAGAAGCCTCTAATCTCCTGCATCACACGTAAGATGAAAATGTTTAGGCTTCTATACACCATTGAAATTTGAAAGCAAAAGAAGAACTGAGGCTGGTTCTAAAACTATGGAAGGCAAATGGCTCTCCACCTCAGGAACTTTTCCTTGAGCCTTTTTTGACTATACAGCTACTTACCTCTGCCATTTAGAAATGGGTTGGAGTGTTGCTAGAGCCCATGATCAAATGGAAGTTGGTATCAAGCAAGCCATGTGAGGAACTGATGACTGCTGGACAGATCACGGATTTGTCAGATCCATTATGAACATCCAGGTTAATTCAAAACACCAAAAAAAACCAAAAGCTATGCAAAGGACTCCTTAACATCAAATATCTTCAAGACCCAAAGGTCTGTAAGGATCTCCAAAACTGTCTCCATGAAAAGCTCTCTGCCCTGCACACAAATGAAGGCAACATTGAACATAGAATGAACCCATTTTAGGAAGGGTTTTAAAACCACCTTTCATATGGCCTGTGCTAAATACATTACCTATGTTACCTGTTGACACCAAGACTGGTCCAATGAATGTGTTGGTGAGATCCAAGCCCTCAACTGGAAGAAAAGGGCTCATTTTGCTTGGCAAGATGACACCTTATCTCAGAAGAAGGAGACATATCAGCTCCTCAAAGCCAGGGCTCAAAGGAGGATCCAGAAAATCTAAAATCAGTGGTGACAGAATAAAGACAAGGAGATCTCTATGGTGACAAACATGACATAGATAGCTCTTTAAGGAAATGGAAACTATCTACAGATCAACTTCCTGTGGTCCTAGTTTTGTCTGATCACAGGATGGCTTGAGGCTCCTCAGAGACAATGAATCTATCCAAGCTAAATGGAAAGAGCACTTGAGGCATTTTTTAACTGAGTTGACTCTGGCAGATACACATGGCCAGCAGCAACTTCACCATAGCGGTGTGCTCCCCTGTTAAAACACACCAGTATGGTGAAGTAGCTGCTAAAAATAACCATGCACCACACATACAGAGCAGTATGGCCAGTTACTGCATCATGCTTTAGTTTTTCCAAGAGGAAATACTACAGAATGGAGCAGTAGCAATGTTGCCACAGGGCAATGTGTAGACACGCCCAATTATCCCAAACTTGTAGACAAAAATCATTCTGGATAACTTATCCTTGCCAATCATGAGAAAGGTATAATCAAGCATTTATATCAATATATTTGTACATCACCTGTGTTTGAAATAGAGCCGAGGGAACAATTCACACATCTAAGCCTTGTTTTTGTTTGCAATTTCTTTACAAATAAACTGATTGTATGTATTTTTACTAATTTGTTAGCGATTCATAGTTCCCCAACAAATGTTTTTTACAAACATATGTTAGTCTCCACCTTGCTTACAAACTCTTCAGTGCACTTTTGCTTCAAGTAATTGCTATACATAATTTCTTGCTTACCTAGCATAAACCACCATCTAAGTCATATTATATTGTTTCTGCTTCCTGATTAGACAACGCTCCACCTCACAAAGATGATTGCACGAACATTGGTCCTACAAATACTTATGAATGGACTAGCATGTAAAAAAGTAGGCCGTCACCCATGAAAGCTTATGCCTCTCTGAACCAGTCTTCCACCCTGCCCTGCCTTCTGCCTGATTTTGGATTAACCTCTCTCTGCAAATACTTTAATGTGAATACCTAGATTCATAGACATTAGGGGCTGGACGGGACCTCACATGATTGAGTCCATCCCCCCTGCCTTAGGCAGGAGGTCTGCTGGGGTCAAAAGATCCCAGCAAGATAAGCATTCAAGAGCTTTTTGAAAGTCCAGAGTAGGTGCTTGTACTACCTCCATGGGGAGTCTTGTTCCAAACCCTGGGGAATCAGACAGTAAAAATGTTTTTCTTTATGCCCAGTCTAAATTGGCCTTCCAGGAGTTTGTGGCCATTAGATCTTGTTATTCCTTGGGAAGCCCTGGTGAATAACTGTTCTCCCAGATCCTGGTGCACCTCCCCTTATATACTTATAGGCTGCCACCAAGTCCCTCCCTGAGCCTTCTCTTCTCCAGGCTGAAGAGTCCCATGTCCCTCAACCTCTCTTTGTAAGGCTTGCTCTCTTGGCCTTTGACCATGAACTCTCCTTTGGAATCTCTCAAGTTTATCCATGTTCCTCCTGAAGTGGGGAAGGAGGTGGGGGCAAAACTAGACACAGTACTCCAGTCGCGGCTTCACTAAGGCCAAGTAAAATGGGAGGATCACATTCCTGGTTTTGCTTGAAATGCATCAGTGAATGCAGGCCAGGGTTTTGTTTGCTTTCCTGGATACAGCAAAGCATTGGTGTTTCATATACATCTGATGGTCAATCAGGACCCCCCAAGTCTCTTCCAGTCATGGTGCTAGCAAGTGTAACACTGCTGAGCCTATAAGTATAATGCTGGTTTTTCCTCCCAAGGTGGAGCACCCTGCACTTCTCTACCTTGAATGCCATCAAGTTTTGGTTGGCCCACCTTGCGAACCTGTCCAGGTTGACCTGTATTCCCAGCCTATCCTCCAGTGTGACTGCCTTTCCCCATAGTTTAGTGTCATCCGTGAACTTTACCAGTCCACATCTGATACCCGAATCCAGATCATTAATGAAGATATTAAAGAGTACTCATCCAAGTACTGAGCCCTGAGGGAAACCACTGGTCACCTTATGCCATGTTGATTTGCTTCTGTCAACTAATACTCTTTGGGTCTGATCCCAGAGCCAGTTCCCCAGCCATTGGACCATGGGATGGTTGAGGCCACAGCTCCTCAGCTTTACTGTGAGGACATCATGGGAGACCAAGTCGAAGGCTTTCTTGAAATCCAGATATATGACATCAACCTCATCTTTCTTGTCTAGGCAATGCATCACCTGGTCATAGAAGGAGACAAGGTTGGTCAGGCAAGACCTTCCTGCAAAAAATCCATGTTGTTCAAAACTTGTTCCCTTTTCATGAATATTCTTGCATACAATATTTTTCTTGTATAATATTTGTGAGAAAATTAATAATGGGGAAGCTAAAATAGTGCTGGAGCAAATTTGATTTTTTTTTCTAATAAAAACTACACATATGCTTTTTCTAACGTGCCCAGCTTTCAGTTAAATCCATGGTAGTAAAGAGCAGTAGATTTGTATGTTAGAGACTGCTGTGTAAGTGTAAATCAATTCATTACCAGAGTACAGGTGCTTTAAAAATTGGTAAATAACCAACATTAGACCACGTCTTGGCAACGTAAATCATTAGGGCACAACAGGGGGAAATAATAGATTACAGGCTTTCATTCTTCAGGCAGCTGGAGACAGGCATCCTATTCTGCTTGCAGAATTTTAGAATCACAGAACTGAACCTTGGAACTGCTGAGAAATTAAGTCTGCTGCAGGCCCAATCTGGCCCGCCCCTGGGTTAGAGGATGCAATGGCTAATTGCTCTCTACCTGAGAGCTGCAGCTTTCAGTTGGCAACAGCTTTGGGTCCTATGGTCTTGGGGCCTCGTGGGGACTTGAAAGGAGATTTTGGGCTAATTGTGGATCTAGAGAAGGTAAAATAATAAAAAGGAAAACTTGAATATTAGTCCCCTCCTTCCCATTTGCTACAGTGGCCATCTGTCCATGGAATTTAGTACATTTGTATGAAATATCAAAAATAGTTTCACCTTCTATTGCCAGTATCAGACTCTTTTTTCTCCTAAGCACAATCTTGACAATTGGAAAGGTAGAGAACAGTAGCCCTGGTTAGCTAAACATCCACATAGATAATGTCTTAGTATTGCTGGACAGGTTCTAAAGTTTTAGTCAAATCTACACCAATACATTTTTACTTTTTAATTACTTGAAATTCAAAATTAGTTTGTACAAAGTTTCAACATATCACATCATGTCTTTTGAAACACTCTTTATATTAAGATAACATCAGTGAAAACGAAATATATATATATAAAAATATATATGTATAAACAGCACCATAGCACACATATAACTAGTTGTTTGTTAAATAAAGCCACCCAAGGACTTTGAGGTTTGTTTTTCAGTTGTGAACTCTGGTGGTCTTTTTTGCATCCTTTGTCAATACTAATGCATAAATTTAAAACATAGAAAAAATAACATTAGTATTAAAAACAATCAAATCTAACTGATGTCTATCTACTCTGTAAAATGCATTACTTACAAATTTAAGTGAGTTTTGCTTCCACAAGGAAATTATGATTCGATTTATGGTTTGGCTTTTATTAAATTTACAAAAAATTAGAATTAGTATTAAACTAAAAACATTCAGTACTTTAGTCTCCAATGGCACTTTCAGTGAAGGAAAAAAAAGTGTGTGATCATAGCTGTGGTTACAACTCATGCTAAATTAATTGTGTTTGTACATATTATGTACACTGACACTTGTAACAGGTCATCATCTGACTAAATGTCACAATTAATTTCCATATTCTCATTGAGCTACAAATCTCAAAGGTTGCAGCTCATTCGAGTGCTAGCCTTACAAATCTGATTTTTTGTTCATCAGAGGAAAACAAAATTCTGTTCACCCATTTCTATTAAATTCCAACCACTGAAGTACCTTTGGGGAACATATGACTACATACCAAGTTATATAAATGCCTAAACTACAGATACCAAGCTAGGTAACCCCATACCAAAGTGAAAGTTAATGGGATTTATGTGTCTAATTTATTTAAGCACTTCTAAATAATCCTATTAGGCTCATACCTCCCTCTTGAGATGCCTAAATATCTGTGTAAGTCTCTCCCTTTTTCTTCAACATGAGGGACAACTCTTAACAAAAATTGTAACTGTCTACTGATCATGCCAAGTTCAGAAAGGACTAGTGATCCTAGATGCCTGATTTGAGACAGCTTAAGAAGTCTTTATTTTTACAAAAGGCAGACCAGCTTACCCTCCCTCTGAAAGTCACATTCCTTTTAGGTGTCTGAAGTCGAGTACTAAATAGTAAGAAGACTATTGCCATGACTTATTTCTCAATTCTTGACCAAGGTCTTTAATTTGGTGAAAGGAAAGTCTACTTAAGTTCCAAATCTTATTTAATGACACATAAACCAAATTATTTCCATCACACTAGCTTAATATATGTTGATGGCTACATTGACTTCACAGCTTTCTATGTCATGACTTTCTATGATAATATTCAGTAGTATAATACAGGGTAGGTGGGAGGGGCATGTCCCCCGGGCACTAGAAGGCAGTAGAGAAAGTGCCTTACCTTCCTGTGCATAACTCTGCCTACACTTTCCAGCTCCAGAAAGGAGATGGCTCAGGCAGTGTCTCATTGAGTGCAGAGTGTCTGGGGAATTGTAGTTTTGTAGTGTGGCAGTGGAGTTTGTTGCTGCTAGGGGAAGAATTGACCCCATTTTTTCCTGCAAGAAATCAGTGGTTTTTTGCCCTGTCAACATGGGCTTCAGCAGGAAAAAAAAAATGAGGTAAAGGTTGCCCTGCCTTATGCTGAAACCCAAGGTATGGTGGGGGGAGAGCTTCAAGTGTGAAAGAGGACTGGCTTGGATGTTATTTTGCTATATTATGCCTCTGATCATATTAAATCATCTGGCCTGCCAAAAACAATATGTGATCATGTAATTAAAGGCTATGATATAATGCATATACCCCAGTGGGGAGCCTTAAATCTGACATTTCTTAACTTAGAAGTGCTTAACTTTCAAAACTTAATTTTTAAAAGTATAACATTTATTAATATTTTAAACAGTGAAAAGGTAAAAGCAAAATCCATCAGCCCAGAACCTCTTTCAGTGCACCCCATGTACTGTCAGCCTGGTCATATCAATAGCACCAACTTCTACCCATTTGAAGCACAAGACTACTTACACTAGCTAATCACAATAGGAGGCTGTTATTGTCTGTGCAGAGCCCTAATTCTATAGATCCATTGCAACATTTTGAAAAGCAGCCCTGGCTTATGAGCCTTGATGGGCCCTGGGTAGGGGTAAAGAAGGGGAGCCTGATCCATGTATTCTCCCATGTGTTTGCATAGCTCTAATTGGCTGGATGGTTGTCTCCCTACCTTCACTTTCTGCTGCCAACTTGGTATTTGGTTAGAGCTGGGATAGGCAAAATCGTGGATCCGGATGGCAGCCAGACTCTATTTCCCAGCAGCCCCTGCCCACATTGTTGCGGCCAGTTTCCATGGAGATCCTTGGAGCAGCAGGATCATAACAGTGCAGGGCCAGTGTTTTCTTGGAGAATGCACTAAGCAGTGCTGGCAGGCTACATGGATGGTGGGGGGAGCTGCCTCGGTACTGGGATTTTGTGGCAGTATGCTGCCACTATGCTATATGACAGCATAGTCCAGAGCTGGGGCAGGGCTGCAATCTGCTGCCTGCACACCCTGCCAGGGCAGAGCCATGATCTGCTGCCTGCATGCCCCTGCCCAGGGTGTGTGGACAGCAAATTACAGCTCTGCCCTGCCTCTGGCCCACACTGTCACCAGATCATGGATCATGGTAAGATCCCAGACTCCACCCCAGAGCAACTCCCTGCCCAGCTGCACACTGCGCCAGCCCTGTTTGGGCTGGTCTCCATGGAAAAACTGGCCCTACACTGTCACAGCCCCACCACTCCTGGGGTCTCCACGGAAACCGGCTACAGCCATGCAGGCAGGGGCTGATGGGAACTGAAGTCTGCCGCAGGCCTGATCTGGCCCGCAGACTGAAATTGCCCTCCCTTGGTTTAGAGGATGAAATAGCCATTTGATGTGCTCATTTTCAAAGATATTGTGCTACTGCTGACAGTGTATCAGAGTTGAGGGGTTAGGAGCCAGTCAGGAATCAACCTGAGGATTTGGTCTCCAAGGCATGCACTGCATGTGAGCATCAGGGGAAAGGGAAACAAATATATTACTCTAGGACTGAGTTGCTGATGCTAGAGGGGCCAGTGAAACTGTAACTGCCAGAAGTGTAGCTCCTTTTGGACATCTTGAATTTATGCCATAGTTCCATAGCCTGCCTTCTTGTTGCAAAGACGTTAGGGTTTCTCTGCGTTACTAAATCTTTTCAGATAGACATGTGCATTAAAAGAATGTTTGAGTGACTTCCTGATGCACAAAATAAGTTGTTTGACTTCGGAGCAACCTAGAAAGAGGAAGCTCCACAACCCCTCCTGCTGCTGAAACCAACTACTAGAAAAGAATATAAGCTAGACAAGAACAAAGACACAGTAGGTTCTTTCTGAGAAGAAGTGTTGTTCAATACATGGGATTTGAAACTGTGGTATTAGAAAGCAGGATTCTAATCCTAGTTTCTATACTCAATGGCATATGAGCCATTTCTTAATAAGAGCTGTGTATGAGAAATACTTATTAACTCCTGTCAACATAAAAAATAGGCCTAACATTTCTCTGTCTCTGGTACTGAGATATTATTTTTATGGAATTGTTACATAGTGCAAAACCTAAAGAAAGGGCACTAACTCCTTGGCTTGTGTTGGGGGTAGACACTGGTCTGGAGGAGCATAGCCTAGTCTTCTCATTCCAGCTTCTTCCACTGTAAATGTTGTAGAAGGAGTTTTACTATGTAACTACTTTTGAGGGCTCCCAGTGCATGATGCTATGCCTTGGCAAGAGGAGTCCAGCTTTAGACAGTCTGGGGGTTTTGGTGTACTACCAAAGCAGTAGAAATGTCAGGCAGAGCAGGTAAAAGGTGATTTTATAATCCCAAATGAGAGCAAAATGTCATGTTATAAGCAAAATGAACTTCTTAACTGTATCACTTTTTGCCCAACAAAGATTAAACATGGTATTTTAGACAGAAGTCAAACTTTTCAAGTAAAAGTTTGTTCTAATGTAAAATGTTAGTTATTTTTTTTTGCAAAATCACACAATGAAATACAACAAAACATAGTATTCGTTACCCCAGATCTAATAAAAAATAACCTGGACAACATAACTGTAAGGAAAAAAATGAGTCAACTCCTCCATCAAACTCAACATCATTGCTTCTGAACCCTACCTAATTCCTTACAAGTGTGAGAGGAAAGGCTGAGCACTTTAATGTTTCCGGAGGCTAATACATTTGGGCTATTATAAACCTGGGTGGGAAAGCATTTTTTGGCATCAGCCAATGAATTTGCTTTGGGAACCTAGTACGTTTCCTCTGCTGAATGAACTTAGTATTTGTCATAATTCTGAAATTGTCTTTAGAATTCATATTCTTAATTTTTCAGGCTCTCATGAACATTTTAAAAAACACTGTAATTAAGGGAAGTGGACCTGACAGCTCTAAGACAACTACATGTAGTAAAGGGTTTTCCAGTACTAAAACATTGTATTTTTCCCTTGTTTTTTTCTGGTTTCATTTTTGTTTCTTTTTTTTATTTTTTTTTTTAGTGGCTGCCTAGTTATACTCTAAAACATTAGACACAAATGTCATCTTGACAAAATTATCTTCTAAAGCCCAATTCCTATGTTTTCTCTTCTGAAGTCAGACAGACATACCTGACAGACGAATATTTTTTTAAAGAGTTTGGATAGAAATATGCATCACCCTACAATCACTGATAAGAACATGATGTAACCTGCACTAAATTTTCTTGATAAAATAGTTTAAATTACAGTTTTGAAATTTCAATTTTACTCCATTTCTTAAAAGTTAAAAGGCATGAACACATCTTACGGGTAAACCTTGTACTGGTAAAGGCAAAGAACTTGTATTTTTTCCTTTGAAAATTATTTTATCAAAAGAAGAAAATGCAGCAAAGTAGAAAAAAAGCTTTAATTTTCTTAAGCAATGACAGCAGTTTGAGCAAAGACTTAGCTTTATATGCAGAAAATCCTTTTAACCCTACAATGACTTGTGTATCTTGTGTAGGTGTAAGAATGGCAGGAAACATTTAGAATTTATCCAAAAGGGACGTGTACTCTGCTCTTACTCTGAAAACTACCTTTGGTGATAATGACAAATCTATGAACGACAAATCAATGTAAGCTTTATACATTCCAATAAGTCTAATTTTCCTTCAGTGACTATTAGAATCCATGTGGGATATTTGACTGTATAGGACCTAATCACCTAAGCAGCTGGAAAGAAAATAGAAAAGGAAATAAGACTGGGGCAAAAGGAAGGTTCTTTTGATAGAGTTGTGTTGGAGGAGATGAGATAGTTCTTAAAAAGACTCCTGAGACTCTAGTTAAATTATATCCTATGTTATCTTGATTGTGGATCAGCTAATGATTTTATTGATCCACATTTATCCTCAGTGCTTTATGGTTCACTAAATCAGACTATTAATTTCCTAATTAATTTACCTGCAGTTCATCTAGAAGGATGCCTTAATTGTGCTAAGATTCTCAAAAAGAAAAGAAAATGTCCTTCCTATTACCGGTAAAATTACAGAGATATTTAAGGATCCAGAGGGAAAACTGGAGGGTTAAAATGTATACTAAGATGGTAATTTTTTGTGGATCATTTCAATTTTGCTGTCAAGGTAATCCCAGAACTTTGAGGTTTTGCATGCTGGTTAGCAATAGGATTAATAATTTTAAAAGTGGACAGACTGAAAATATATACAGGTTCATATAGTATTACTGAAAGTACTGAAAAGTTTATAAAACATAGTAAGAAACTTACTTAACAATTCCTAAAATATTATTATAGGATCTATATTAACATGGGAATGTAATGTAGTTCATATAGCACTGGAATTTTTAAATGTATTGTCTTCAGCTTTTATAAAATATATTTTAATACAGACAAATATAACCAAAAAAATCTAATTGTGTACAATAGTGTTTTTTGTATACAACACGCATTTTCATTAGATGGTAAATTTTCTATTGATTGAATCAGAAGAATATTATCATCGGTACAGTTGATACTGACCAACGCAACATGAATGTTAAGTTGGTACTGATTTCAACTAGAACTATAAATGCATGTGCAAATAGCAACTCCATGTAATCAGAAATTGTTCTGTGAAAATTGCCACTTCAGAAATCAAGCCTCTTCCTTTACAGCCATGGAGAGCTCCTAGCAACAGAACTTTCCTATCTCTCTGTATTGATCATAGACAGGAATTAAATTCACCTCTTGCAAGCAAAATCACTTTTTCAGTAATTGCATCTTTATCCCCTAAAACTGACATTTGTTCTCACAAATCTTCAGAATTAGTCAAAAACAGGTTATTCTATGTTTTGTTCTGCCCATTTCCTTGCTATTCTCCAAGCTACTGCACAACCGAAATCTTAGGCTAGGTACAGACATTCAAGCAGCCTGAGGTGGAATTGTTCAAATCTACAGGGGTGTCTGTACACTGCCTAGGTTAGAGAGGGAATGAACAGAACAGAAGTTGCCTTTGGGAATGGCGGGTGGGGAGCAGGCAGACTTCCTGTAATGGCTGAGGCCAGTGGGTTGGGGGTGCTCAAGCATATCTCCCAGCCTGACTCATGGCTTCCCTGAACTGCCAGAGATTGCTGAATGTCCCTGTCCCCGTTTCCCCATCAGCAGTCGGCCTCAGTGATAGGTATCTCCTGCCTGGTCTATGCTCTATCACTGTGCCTGCTTGTGGGGGACATGGGGATCCCTGAGTGGGCTCTCACATACCCACCCAGGGGCCTCCATGCCCCCCATAGGCCAGCATAGCACCAGGGAGCTGGGCACAGCTGAGTGCATCTCCCTTGTCCCCCCATCAGCATCATTTACTGTGCTGACTCAGCTGTGAAAGCCTGGGGGCATGGCTAGCTGAACTCTTGGCTGGAGCACCTGAGCATGGCTCCCTGTGAGCAGGGGGTAGCAGGGACCTTCAAAGGTGTGTAGGATGCCAGCGGACACCAACTTAACTTGATTTACAAGCAGACATGGTACTGAACTTCAATTCACCAGTCTAACCTAGATCAATGCCACATCGATCCACGTCTATCTTGGACCAGGGTCCACCATTTCTGAACCAGTTTATGTGCTCTGAACTTCTGTTCTGTTACAGGTATAGACCAGGTTCCAACCACCTAAACTGGAAACAGTGTAATGTCTGTACTTGGCCTTAGTTTCTTTAGAAACGTAGAAATTTTCCAGTTAGTCAAAGGAAGAATTTTAAGGGATTTTTTTTTTCCCTTGGAAAAAAATATTTTCTTCCCTATCTCCTAAGCAAAAGGTCTTTGGATGTAAGCCCTTTCTCCAAAAAGTTTATTTTGGCAGGAGACCAACGTTTAAACCAGTAGAAAAACACAACACAGTGCATTTAATGTTATAGTTACAAAACGCTTTTTAAATAAGATTATCTTCTTCAATAAAATAATTTGCATGTGTTATATGTAATGTATCACAATTGTTATCCATTAACAAAACCTACTTCAGATAGCATGTGAAAGCTCACTCTTGAACTTTTCAGTGATTAAAATTAACAGTGGAAAATATGACAAAACTTAAAAAATCTAGAACTCTTGGTTCAGGGATGATACCTTTTATTAGACTAACTAAGAATTCACAAAATTCCCTGAGCCAGAGGAAGGGCATGTGAGCCTGAAAGCTTGCAGAAAAAGTTTGTTTTTTTTTTGCATGTAGCAGCATTTAAAAAATGGACCCACCTGAAAGAATGGGAAGGGCTCCCCAGCAGAGAAACAGAGTTTGCCCCAGCAGGTACACTGTAGGCTTTGAGGGCAAGTGAAGCTGTTTTGGAAGCAGCCCTTTTGGAATTTGGAGGTGTGAGGTAACCCCAGCAAAGTTTTGAAACAGAGCCGTTAGCAAAAGCCCGGGAAGGGCCCTGGGCTGGGACTGGCTGAGAGGCTTGGATAAAAGGGGGAAGCAGTTTTCCCGTGGGAGAGAACAAGAGAGAAAGAGAGGGCCTTATGGACAGGCTGGAGACCGGAGACAGAGTCTCAACACAGTGGTCCCTTGGAGAGCCCCTGGGAGTGCCCTGCGGAGCAGCAGAAAAGGCTGCCATGGGACTAATACAGTATCCAGTTCCTCTCTCTGGCCCAGGAGCCTGCGGAGGCAGGATCAGAGAGGGGGTGATTGTGTGGAGACTCCAAGCCTGCGAAGACCTGCCTGCAGCCTGGTGACCGGCTGAGTGAGCACAGCAGAGCTGGGGGGGGATTGCTGAAGTCTGCCCTGTTTTCCCTGAAGGGTGAGGGGCTCCAGGGGCAGGCACAGCCTAGGGAGGGGCTGCGTTTGCCAGGATGTGAGGCTGTGCAGGACAGGAGAGTTGCTACAGCCTACAGCTCAGACACTGCTCC
>NW_017729000.1:27645374-27645599 GCF_001723915.1 Gavialis gangeticus
TGTCTCAGACCAACATGGCTACCAAATACATCCCTGAAACTTGGAAGATACCAAATTTTAGCCGATTCTGGATTTTAAACTTCATTGCTGAACAACAAGAAAGATTTCTAAAACCTTCCTGCATGCCATCTGACACCAACAGGGAAGTAAATCTCTCTGATTTGAGTAAGAAAACGCAACTCACAGAGGCACCTGCATGGACCCAAAGGGACAGACTTCCTTCTT
>NW_017729000.1:27650599-27656981 GCF_001723915.1 Gavialis gangeticus
GCCATCTGACACCAACAGGGAAGTAAATCTCTCTGATTTGAGTAAGAAAACGCAACTCACAGAGGCACCTGCATGGACCCAAAGGGACAGACTTCCTTCTTCACCTCCCTCTGTGCAAAAATGAAGTTTATTTCCTACCTATGGGGACTTTTAACCATCTTTAACTTTCCCTGAGCCAAATGAAGGGCTTGTGAGCCCAAAAGCTTGCATAAAAAGACAATTTTTTTTTGCGAATTCTTAGCTGGTCTAATAAAAGGCATCATCTCTGAACAAAGAGTTCTACATTTGTGTAGTTCTTTGTCTCAGACCAATACAGCTATCAAATACATGCCTGACAGAACTTAGAGTCTTGTGAACCTATTAGATTTTTTTTTTCAGTTTGCAGCATTCATCTGGCTTTGTGAACATTTTTCTTGTTATTCAAGTCCATTCCTTTCTCAGGTCAGGTTCACTTAAAAAAATCTTCATACCTTATTAAAAAAACCCCTCTGATTTATTAGGGATGGAAAGTACTTCTGAGAGAAAAAATAATTTTTATAATCCTATCCAGTCTTAAGGGACTGTGACTGAAATAAAATTTCCGGACTTGTGTGTGATACTTCCTTTTTGCAGCATTTCTACTAGATTTTCAAGAGTCCTATTAATTTTTTTTACCATATTCTCTTTAATATTTTCCCTGTTCTGGCTTTCCTGTATTTATTTTTTTAAATGTATATTTGATCAGGTACCATCTAACTAGAAAGTTACCCTCAAAATATTACATTTGGTTAATATTTCAAATTTAAGTTCTGGAGCATTTTTTTAAATGTATGATCTGAGCAGTGCAATAAAATGAGGTGTATTCACTAGTATTGCCTAGGATGGCACAAAGTCTTCCATATTCTTTGTTTTTTGTGTTTGCAGAATTTCTTACCAAATGATTTTGTATGTTTTCAAATGCATTGCATTTCAAATAAAGTATTTTTTCAATTAGAGGAGAATAATGAGATTGACAAAGGGATAAGGGAGGTGTTTCACATGAGTGACTAGAGTAGTGATTCTCAGCCTTTTAGACTAGACACCTCTTCTTTGTGAACTTTTGTGAATTGAGCAGCACCCATTTCAGAAAACAAATTTATATTTTACAGTGGTTACCTCCTTGCAGATGGGCCGGGCAGCGAGGGCAGGGCAGAAGCCAAGCAGAGAGAGGCCTGAGCTTACACTTAGCTTCTTTTGTCTTCCCAGCACCCTGGTTGAGTTTTTTTAAAAGCATACAGGGAAAAAGGAATATGTAAAGAGGCACAAATGACATTTTCAGCAATAACGTGCAAAGATTATATTGTATCTGATTCAAAACTTAACATGAGATTCCATTATAGGTACTCCTTTGCCTGGTTTTTCTATGAATAACTTCCAATGGTGCTTTACACAATGGAATCAAGGAACTTGGTTTGATTCAGGGAGATGAAAGCAGCCATCTGATAATTTACTTCACATATACTTTGTAGTGAGGAAAGGGTGGCAATGGCAGGGGAGAAAAAGATAATGCTGTACTGTGCTTATACCAACATACTCATCAGTTTTCTAGGAGCAAAAGAGCCGTGGCAGAGCAGAGATGGTTGTAATAAGCTAAAAATAACAATTTGTGGGCTAAGCAGGTGCACTGAACAGGGTGAAGCAATCTATACTTGGAGGCTGGCAGCATTTGAGACTCACATGGTCACATTGCAACAGATATGCATCATTAGCCAGACCACTTAGATCACTGGTACCAATAAAAGGCTTGAATTTTCTACTTGGACTCAAAGAATTGGATACTCCAGCTGCTGCATTGTTTTAGCAAGTGTCAGAAGAAAACTTGAAGGAACTTTAAACACCTCCTGGACTGCAAAACATTTGTCTCCATTAGTGGGGAATATCTTGGAGTATGCAACATGTATACCTATTCAACAAACCCTGATTGTGTGGAAAAAGACATGAAAGAGAAAACATGGTACATTACAGACTTCCTTATTATGAGAGCATTTATAACAATTAATGGAGGTTTTGTAGGTTTCTGGAGCTCTTACCTGCTAACCTACAACAGCTCCATAATCAGGGATGGCCAAAATTTCCATTTTGAAAAGAATATTTGGGTTTCAGAATATGGTTTCACAAGTTAAAAACAAACAAGCAAGCAAGCAAATCAAAAATCCCTGCCAAGTGGTTCAGGATTTGAAGGTTTTTTTGAAGAGATGTATTTTTTTGTTTTGCAGGAGTGGCGGTGTTGTGAATAGAAAGGCTAGGGATAGAAATTACACATAAACAAGTATAAGTGATTGAAAACTAGTTCAAATCTGTAATACAACAGAAGTTCAGTGCAAATAAACTGCTTTCAAAATTGCCGAAACTAGTGTAAGATAAATCTGGATGGATGTTTTATCAGACTTCACCGATTTAGGTTAAATTGATGTATTGACCTTCTGTTCCAGATCCCCACCAGATTCAAGTTAACTCAGTCCTCCGGCATCCCAGGAGGCTTCGCACCTCCCTTGTAATCCCCGCCTCCCTCTCCTCCTCTTGTACGGTGGCTGGTCTAGATTTGGCCCAAGCTGTCTGCTCCAGCTGAGCGGGGAGACATGCTCTAGTGCCCCTCCAGTTCTGGCCTGAGCCACTGCAGGCATGCAGCTGCATTTCTGGAATCAAAAATGTCTGTTCACTTGCTTATCAGTTCAATCTGTGCAGATTAGACTAACCTGCAAAGATTGAAATGATTCAGCCTCAAGCTTTTTCACTGTTTGTGCTAAGCCAAAGTGACCAACCCCAGAACAGAAAAAAAATAGTCACAGAAAATTCACTGGGAGTGGGGCAGAGCAGGTAGTCAAAAATTCATTCCCTCTTATCCCAGATTTATTCTAAGCTAAGCGAATTCACACAAAGCTAGAGAGTCATTCTGTCTCTTTGGTTTAACAAATATTCAAAGTATAAAAAGGTGAAACAGTTTTAACACAGAGAGAAAGGGTGAGAAACCTATTCTATAACCTGGGCATCTTTGCTGTCTGTTTTCAAGCAGAGGACTCCAACATGGGCCTCCACTTCCTGTTTAGTGCTATAACCATCAGGCTGTTCAGGGGTCTGCCCTCTTTCTCCAAATTCAAATCTTGGACATATATCGGTCAATACAATGCATTTCCAAAATATTGTTCAGTTTTGACAAACCAGCTTTTTCTAACACAAACATTGCATTATATCAAAAGTTCCCAAGTCAGGTCTCTACATTCTATAGAATAATGTATTAGGTCAAATTATCTATATTGACAGAACTCTGTTTGGCAAAGGATGGAGGATATGAAGATGCTGGATACAGTTCTGGCCTCAGCACAACTCTTGAGGTATAGCATAGGCCAGGAGGTGAGTGGAGCAGCATATGAGCATTCATTCTTGTGAGAGAAACTCTCTCACTGGGGAGATTAACACCTGAAAGATCTTCATTCCAGAGGAGGCATGTTTCATCCAAGAGAAATTGAATGAATGTGTATGCACCTAGTTACTACTGGGAAAGTGATGATTCTCTCCGTAGAAAAAAAAAAGGCCTGTATGAGACGTTACCCATATAGTTGTTAATAGAACCTGTTTCCAGTGGAAGATACCCACAGTAGGGAGAGACTCCAGAGTGTTTATTATGATCTGTGTGTCCCACAAGTAGTGGATACTATGTAACAGTGCAGAGGAAATGAAAAACTTTAATTGCCTGAAGCAAACATGAACTGCACATTTTAGTAGATTACCCCCTTTACCAGCAAAGAGATACAGTACAAAGACAAGTTTTCTTCTTTGATCATATGCTTCTTACTAGATACATACACTAATTCTATAATAGTTCCAATTCTGACCATTCTTATCTATTTACTTCTACTAATACATGTTGAACAAAGATTCTGCCGACAAGTTGCCAAACACAGCAAGAAAGACTCTAGTAAACACTTTTTTCATTATAATCTAATTGTAATAATTTGTTATGTAAGAGGGTAGATGATTCTTTATATTCAGTATAGCTGGAAATTACTTTGTTTTCCCCATAAGAAAAAAAAATACATATGAAGAATGGAAGCAAAACTATGGGGCATTTATAATTGGACATATTTGTGCATCTAGCTAAGATAGGAACTCTCATACAGTTTAAAATGGAAGACCTTGAAATACAGTAGAATATAAATGCTTTGGTGCACAAATTCTAGATGAAATTCATTTTTTGACATACAGATTCCCATCTTCCAATACAGTAACAGAGAGTACTGTTTTACTGTTGACTATCTTAAGAATAAAATAGGACACATGCAAGACAATCTCCATTTACACTGGTTTTATGATAACCATTTTACTTCATCATTGGTTGAAATAAAATTAATAATAAAAACAACAGACTTTAAAGATTAATACAGTCTTCTTCATCATCATATGATGGTTTTATAATATTGTTACTGGCTTTTGATCAAAGTTAATAAATTCATATCCATGCTTCATAAAAACCAAAATGAAGCATCCTCATACATTAAAAAATATGCAACAGAACTCCAATTTGATCACAGCTCTGAAAACTAGAAGCACAGGAAAATGATCCTAATCATCTTTATGAAAACTGTACAAGTGAAGTCCAGGCACGGTTCCAAAAGAAATCAAGATCAGGCCTCTCAGCTGAGTTAAAGTTATTCATGTAGTGATATTTTAGATCATAAAAATGTCTTGAACACTTGACAGAAGAACAAAGTTACAGCAAGCACACTACCTTGATTTTCTTTTTAAAACAGTCATAATTGGAATTCTATGGAAGCTAGTCTTTTGTATAGTTTTCTATCCTTGATAGCTAAGGACACATGCAAACGAATTTCTGTTGCATTGCATTTTTCAGTCCCCACAAACTTGGTTTGCGATGAACCATCAGAGAATAGCAAGTTCCAAACCTAGCAGCTGCTGTATGAGAATGCTCACACATCCCACATAATGCAATACCAGCAAAGATCACCAAGACATCCCTAGTAGATTCAGTTTCAAGATACAGATATCTAGCCCTGCCTCATCTCTTGTAACAAATGAATTAATAATTCATTGTCCATAAAAATGAGAAGAACTTCTCATTAGAACTCTTCATAAAAATTAGGAGACATGGGACAAGTTTCTACAGCTGTGGAGATATTTTCAGGCCAAAATGGGTGAGCTAGTTTTGGAGAAGCTTTGAATAAAACAATAATAATAATTTGATACTCAACTAATGTTAAATCCCTTTAACAGCTACTGTTGTTTTTTCCCACCCTGTTTTACTGTTGTAATCTCATAAGAAGAAAAGTTTAACAGGGGTTTTTTTTTAATTTTATGGCTTGCTAATACTATAAATGAATATACTTTTGTTGTTGCTATTGCAAAGTATTTTTGTACAAATGCTATGCTTTGCTTTAATAATGAATTCATTTTACTATAAATAAAAATGGATCAGTGATGCATGCCATTAACACATTGCAAGTCAGTGATGCTTTAACACTTGTGATAACATGAACATTATTTATTTTCCATTGTTACTCTCTACAAGCTTGTAACTGTATTTGAAGATCTCGAGGAAACTCAAAGTCATCAAGAATGTTTCTGGGAGACAATACTTGTGACAAACATGCATGTTAGATTAATTCAGGCAAAACTATCATATGCAGTGTATTAATCTGATAGATACCTTCAGCATTTAGTGGAACATCGAAGTATTACTGTAAATTCATTAATGTAGTTTTGCAACCAAATATATCAGTTCAGATAGTAAAGTATTGTGGCCTTCTTTTTGCATGCGAAGATGATGGAACAAATGAAACAAAAAAGAATGTTGTGGTTAAATGCAAAGTATCACACATGGTTAGGGTTTGTGTGTATGCGTGCGTACGTGCATATGTGTGTGTGTGTATGTACACACATGTCCTAGCACGAGAATTTAGGTCAGATTGCCTCTTTATAAATGTTCACTTTTTAGGGTAGTTTTACTCCTCCTTTCCTTAGGTCAGTGATTCTCAAACTTTTTGAATGGGAGGCACTCTTCATTGGACTCAAGGCACTCCTCCATAACTTTTGTAAATTGGGTGACACCCAATTTCGAGAACTAATCTAATCTATTTTTTTACAGTGCTTATCTCCTTGTGGAGGGAATGGGTATTGGGGATGGGGAATTGCCTGGGCAAGGGTTTCATAGTTTCATAGTTTCTAGGGTCGGAAGGGACCTGAGCAGATCATCTAGTCCGACCCCCTGCCATGGCAGGAAGAGCACTAGGGTCAAATGACCCCAGTAAGGTGGTCATCCAACCTCCTCTTAAAAACCCCCAGGGTGGGAGCCTGCACCACCTCACTTGGAAGCTGGTTCCAGACTCTAGCCGCCCTGACCGTGAAGTAG
>NW_017729000.1:27657072-27674958 GCF_001723915.1 Gavialis gangeticus
GGGAGGATCACCTCCTTGGACCTGCTCGAGATGCATCTGTGGATGCACGACAAGGTGCAGTTGGCCTTCCTAGCCGCCTCCCCACATTGCCGACTCATGTTCATCCTGGAGTCAATAATGACTCCCAGATCCTTTTCCACCTCTGTGCTGACAAGAGGGGTAAGCCTTAGCTTGCACACCCTGGTTGAGAAGCACTGCCTTAGGTACTCAGGTACCACTGGATATTAGCACTTTGAAATTCAAATGTAATTGAATGAATGTTCATGCTAAGAACATATTTTTACTTCTCCTTAGGCCTCTGGTGCATGTTCATTTAATGACACAATGGGATATGATTCTTGATCACAATGATCATGCTTCTTGCCACAGTACACAATTCTGAAATTGGGGATCAGATCCCAGTCATGCCATTATTACTTGCCAATGGAGGGGGAGCCTAGGATACTGATTATTCTGGGCTTCCCCTGCACTGGCAAGTTGAAAGCCAGGTGTCACAGCTGCACATGGTCCAGTTCAGAAACCAGGGCTGTCCAGGCACATGACAGAAAATCAACTGACTGTTGAACCCAACCTCAGACAGTCCTGGGTCCAGTTCACCCTTGGCTGTCAGTGTAGGGGTTTAAGGTCCCTTTGATTCCCCTGCCAGGAGCATCTGAACCCCTATGCCCAGCAGCCCAGCCAGAGTTGCCTGATATGAGGGAAGTCCTTGGTCAGGGAAGCCCTTTGGCAACCCTGGAGCCTTTCAGACTCATACCCCCCGCATAAGTAAAATGTAAGTTACCATAAAAAAACAGTTATATAAATGTTCTGCAACATAGGTGCTCAACTCCCAGCCCTCAGGCCAGGTCTACCCACACAACCATGTCATCTAGCCCACAGGTTTCTCCATGGGTCTGGAAATTTGATGGTGGGCAAGTGGTTGCACTTCCACAACTTCCCTGCCACCAATTTTTGAAGCCTCACATGGCTGCATCAGGCCCCAGCTGGGCTGTTTCGGTGTGGCTGGATTGGTTTCCAGTTGGGCTAGCACCTTATGCTACATCTGATCCATGAACAGTTTGACACAGCTAATCTGGCCCATGGGATAGAAAAGTTGGGTATCACTGTTTTACACTATATGTGAAACATGTTTATGGCTTGTTTCCCATTTTATGGTGTCTTAAATTGGGTGGATGTGTAGCACCCTTCCCATTTATGCCAACTTTAACACTTAAATCATTGCATGAATGTAACATGTAGAGAAGGCCTTAGTCACCAATTTGATTTCTAGCTTGTTTACATTACACTAGATGTGATTGATTTTTTTTTCTTCCAAAGGGCTGCATATTTAGCTATTTGTGGGAGAAGCATATGTAATTCTTCCTTTTTAGGGCAGATAATTTTCTTTGTGAGGATTATCCTTACTGCAATTCCTGCTTTGAGAATTAAAGAGACAGATTGGAAGTTTTGGGTACTTAAGTGCTTCACTGAAGACACCAAGCCAGCAGTAGACCCAAAACAAAGAAGATGGAGATCAATCATATTTTCCCCCATGTTTAGACCCTAATGGTGCTATATGTTGAGAAGATTTGAATTATTCCCTACCTTTTGGGAACAAAGTAATAGTTTAGCTGCCAACACGTCACCCTGCTCTGCCTTCTGGTTTACTAATATAGAAAACTGTAAATCCATTTTTCTAGTTAAGTGAGATATTAAGAGTTGAACTTAATGGAAGTGTCAGCAGAGAAGGGAAATAACGGGAAAAGCTAATGTCTATGGAAATGCTGTGTAAGCAATAGAACTAATAAGAAAATCCTTTCCCTGGCAGAGAGTTTTTAACAGTATTTTTGGGTTTTTTTAGTTTTTGTTAAAACCAAAGCAGATTTTTTTTCATTCACTTTCCATTACCAAATATTTTTTAGATTTCAAAACTAGTTACCAATTTTTTTTTAGGAAAATATGCAATTTCCATGATTTTTTTCCTAGTTAGAAACCCAATATTCTTTTGATAAAAGATTTTAAGGGAGACTTTTAGACCAGCCTTCAAATAATGAGGAATTATACTGACACTTATTTTTTTAAAATAATTCCACACAGCCCAGTCGTGCTAAATGCACAATGCACTAACTTTTTTTTAATAATGGGCCTTTCCCCAAAAATGTGTACTATAAAGAAGACAGACAAGCTGACCAATCAAGAGGAGAGAGAAAGAAAGTATTATTTAACTGGATGTGAGAAAAGGTATTTCTGTTTCACAGAGAATTTCTGTATTTTGAAATTTGATTTCACTCTTATTCAAAATGAAAACTAGAAAATTTTGAAATTTTCCACATAACAACCTGCTAGGAGGAGCTGCAGACTCCAAGTCCTGACTTCATGGGCTGCCCTTGGATGGCTGCCTGCCAAAGCTTCAGATGTGGGAAGCTGTAGGAGGCTTAGCTGCCAAAGACATGCAGAAGCCTGGGAGCATCAGAGTCTTTTAGCCAGGCATGTGGAGGTGCTGACAGCTTGGAAGAATGGGCTTCCCCAGAAGCTCAGGCAGGTTGCCAGAGAGCTGAACAGGCAAACTGCAGGAACCTGCCTGGGATCCTTTAGAATCTCATCAAAACTGGAAATGGAAACGTTCCAATGTTGATGAACTGGCTGTTATCAAAGAAAAAACTTTCATCAGAACATTTCCAACTATCTTCAGTTATCATCCTTTGGCAAGAATTCAGGGCAATTAAGTGACTCAATCAAATCCATGCACACATACGCTTGTCATACACCTGGGAATCTTCTGGGGCAAATATTTATCTGGTAAGTACTGAGAAGGTCATCCCTTCTTCCTTTCAGAAATAATGCCTGTATTATTCATCCCATGTGTTCTTCAACTAAGGAGATGACTGAGAAACTGAAGGGCTAAAAGAGGATGCAGTTTGTTGAATTTCCAAACAAACTAAAACAAGATAAGTTGAAGCAGTATCTTGGAGGAGAATGCTGAGTCTGCAGAAGGAAATTATATTTGGCTGACAGATAAAAACTGATAGAAGCTATTGAATTTGATAGAAGTTACAGAAAATAAATGTAGTCAAGGTGATTACTGATTATTCCAGCGCTTTGCAGTGGATATTTTTAAATTTTATTTTTCAAATAATAGATGCATATGGGAAAACCGGTACTTTGATCACAGGGAATTCTAATAATTTATTCTCACTGGGGATAAAAAATAAGCAAGGAGATGCACTCCCAAGTTATTACAGGATAGCTACTCTCATGCAGTTTGTTGATAGCTTATTGGCCAGTGTGAATTTTGGATCTAATCTAAGAAAGAGGGTCAAGTAGCATAAACCAGTTGTCAGAAAGTGTGTGTCATAAATTATTACAATAATTTTGCTTGCACATTTTTTTACACAATACATGGTTCATATGTAAAGCTCTTTATCTGTAGGTCAGAAAGCACTTTACACAAGAGATCAGCATCTAATCTAGTTTATAGATGAAGAAACTGAACAAAAGTCTTTAACTTCTGGAATATGAGCTTGAAAGAATACTACAGAGGTTTGGATGTTATTTCATATTAGATCTAGTAAGTCCATTAAGAGAAAATTCACAGTGATTCATGATGGGAGCAGTATCAACTCCTATTTTATCTCTAACGTCACAATATACAGAAATCTGTTGAAGAAAGTTGGACAATAGTTAATATGCAATTAAATACACTGGGCATGTCTACATGTGACACTCTGTCACTGTAGCAATGTGCTACAGCGATATAGCATCCGCAGACACAAACTGTGATGCCACAGCTATATCGCTGTAGCAACGCGCTCCCTCATTATAGTGCATTTTATGGTGATGTAGGGACTAAAAATAACTAAGCCACTAGCATGGTGCAGTATGGGCTATTACTGGGCCATCATTTAGTACTTCCTTTTGGAACAGCGCAGTAACAACAGCACAGTAACAACAGTACCTTAGGGACACATGTAGATGTGCCCAGCGATATGGAAGTGTGTTGCAAAAAAGCAATCCTAAGTCTTAAGTGATGCAGCTGAGTCAGGTAGCCAAAAAGGCTAAATGAAGATACAAAGTAATGTAAACATTAAGCAGGAGTTTGTTTTTTTTTAAATAAAGGTGATAAAGAATCTTGTGAGAAGCCAGATTTGGATAGCTATAAAATGAGAAGCAAATTAAAAGGATACGTTTACAGCAAAGAGAAAGTATTTTATATTCACAGCAGGCAGGATGTAGAATGAAGGAAAATAATCCATAAATAATTATACTGGGAAATCAAATAAAAGAGATAAAAACAGTAATTGTTAGTTATTTTTCTATGTTTTTTAAATATAAAGATAAAAAGATGACAAGACAGCTATATACTAAAGCTGTGCAAAATTTTGACCGCCATTTTGTTTTGGCAGTGTTTCGAGAGTTTCGATGTTCAAAACTCCGAATCTGAAATGAAACAAGTCAAAATGTTTTGAAGATGTTTCAGCGTTTCAAAGGTGTTTCAAAGCTGGGCTTGTAGGGATAGAGAAAGTAAGGAGAGGGAGGGGGAAGAGTGGGGAACAGATTGGCATCTGTAGCTGGCTAGTGTCTGCCCACTGTCCCTGAGGTCCCTTCCAATCTCAGTGCTCTGGGGGAGGGACCTAAAAAGTTTAAAAACAGCGTATAAGCCTGTGAGTACCTAAGCTGTCAGCCTTTGTCAGCCTGTCTCCTGCCAGAGAGCAGCATCTGAAAGGCACTGACTCTGACTCCTTCCTAGCTGCTACTGACTAGTAGTCCTGTGCAAAGCTTTGGTCCCTGATTCGATTCCGTGGAGATTCGGCCCAATTTGGTGCTGAATCTCTGAATCCAAATCAAATCAGAGGACCCTCTAATCTCTCCAAATTGAATCGAAACCTTCTGAATTCATTTGGAGAGATTCAGAAGGAATTGGCAATTCAGACACAGACACAGCTTTAAGTGTTTTTTCTACATACCTCGAGGTACCAGGCAGCTCATGAATACTGTGATGCTGGGGTGCATGGAGTGTCCCACAGGAGCATGGGCTGGTCCCCAGTGCGCTTGGCAGCAGACCCGGCAGTGGACCAGATGTACTTCTGGACCAATTCTGGATCCACCGAGGAGCGTGCGGCCCACTCTCCCCCGGCTCGGTAACTGGTGCCTCCTGAGTCTGGGGGTGTACCCAGGGTCCCCCCACAGATGATCACTGAGCTGGGGATGCACAGGAGGCCTCCCCATGTGCTAACTGGTGGATCCAGAAGTGGACTGAAGTACTTCCAATCCATTTACAGGTTCACCACCGAACATGTGGGGGAGCTCTCTGTGCCCCTGTGGGATGCTCATGTGTCCCACCATTGCAGTGTTCACAAGCCACACCTGGTACCTTGAGGTATGTAGAAAAAACATTTAAAACTGTGTCTGTGTCCAAATCATGGATTCTCTGAATCAGCATCAAATCTTCAGATTCAGATTTGGCCCAATCGAATCAGGGATAGCGATCTGACTCAACGAATCAAATCACTGTCCCTGATTTGGGCTGAATCTGAATACACTGACAGCTTAGCTATACTAGCCTAACTTCAATACTAGTATTGTTGTCCATATATCATTTATCCCAACCCCATCCATTCCTTTGAAATTCTTCTTTTTTTTTTTTTTACCTGAAGAAAAAGAAATCTGTGTTTTGCCTGACACTGAGCTCCCTGGGCACTGTTCAGGAAAGCACAGCATAGATTAGATAGATTTCACACACAGACACCTACATATACACACACTACACACAGTCAGGCACCTTCTCCAGAACAGGAAAACATGAAGTGTGCTGGAAAGGCTGGTGCTGCCAAATCTGGGAGGGGAGGGAGAGGGGGCAAAAGGAGAGGTGTCAGTTCCCTGCCACCCAGGCTGAGATGCAGCCTCTTTTCAACCAGCCATGAGGCTTCTTCTGGTACTGGGAGCAAGGAGGTCACAGCCTGTGGCTGCACCCCCTCTGACACCAGCTGTGATAATAACCCCAGCATCAGCAGCATGACAACAAGCAGCACCAGCACCACTGTCTCCTCCACCCCAATTCCAGGTCCCAGCATGAGTCTCCCACTTCAAGTCTTCATAGATTCATAGACATTAGGGCTGGAAGGGACCTCAGAAGTTCATCGAGTCCAGCCCCATGCCCAAAGGGCAGGAAGTCACCAGGGGTCATAGGATCCCAGCAAGATAGACATCCAAATGTCTCTTGAAGGCGTTCAAAGTAGGTGCTTGAACCACCTCTGGCGGCAGTCTATTCCAAACCTTGGGGGTTCAGACAGTAAAGAAGTTCTTCCTTACGTCCAGCCTGAAACAGTCACAGAGAAGTTTGTAACTGTTCGATCTTGTCATCCTGTGGGGCGCTCTGGTGAACAGGCATTCCCCCAGATCCTGATGAGCACCCCTGATAAACTTATGGGTGGCCACCAGATCACCCCTGAGCCTGTGCTTTTCCAGGCTGAAGAGTCCCATAGCTTTCAGCCTCTTATCGTAAGGACTGTTTTCCTGACCTCTGATCATGCGCGTGGCTCTCCCCTGGACTCTCTCAAGCTTCTCCACATCGTTTTTGAATTGTGGAGCCCAAAACTGGATGTGGTACTCCAGCTGCAGTCTCACCAAGGCTGAGTACAAGGGGAGAATGATGTCCTGGGATGTGCTCGAGAAGCATCTATGGAGGCAAGCCAGTGTTTTGCTTGCCTTACTAGTAATAGACTGTCTGTAATAGACTCCCACCATTGTGTCCCCTGTGCTGTGTTCCCCATGTATTTTCACCCAGAGGGTCTCCAGTCATCCACCCTGGGTGCCAATGTCAGCTTGCAGGGACACATAGCTTTCTTTGACATAGACAGCTACACCTCTGCCCCTCTTGTCCACATGATCTCCCCTGTACAAGGTATAGCCTTCTATACCTGTGGTCCAGTCAAGGGTGGAGTCCCACCAGGTCTCCGTTATACCTATGACATCGTATTTATTTGTCTAGCAAACTCTTAGAGGAGTTCAATCTTGAAGTAGTGGACTTTAGCTTGATAGTACAAGAAATTCTTGGGCAGGAGGGGGAAACAAAAGTTTGTGCTCCACACCCTTCAAAGTTCTCCTAGAGCCAGATCCCCTTCCCTAGAAAGGACTGTGGAGGAGGCCGTGGGGGCAACTGAAAAGTGGTTTATAAATTCCCTTTGAAGATCAGGCCTGAGAGCTTGGAGACAGGTAGTTGGATGTCTTTGATAGAATTTTGGTGTGTGCTCATTCTGGTGCATAGTTGTTGCTTGTTGTCTCCTACGTATTTTCCATCAGGGCATTTGTTGCCATGATGGAGATATGTATTGTGAAGGTATCTCCACACTGGAGATACTGTTGGCAGGTTTTGCATATTTGTCATGGCATGGTCTGGTTTCCATTCAGTGTGTTTTGAGCTGTAGGAGGTTGGCTTCTGCTGATGAGGTTAATAAGGTTCAGTGCTTGTTTGAATTTATAAAACACTTTTCACAGATGAGCCTATTAACTGCACTTCATCAGCCTCCTAGGTACTCCTAGGAGTCAATATAGACATTGGAATTATGACACACTACAACCTGCTGGACTTCTGACTCTCCAGGTACCTCACCATTTTTACCTGCTACAGCTGCCTTCCCCCTACCCCAGCCTGTCTCTCACCCCCTGATGCCTCCATTTCCAGCCACTGAGTGGCTTCCTGCCACTAAATGGCTTTCTTGACTGCATTGCATGCCAGCCTCTGGTTTCTTTTCTATTCCTTCCATCCAGGAACAGCACACACACCAACTGCAGGTGCTTCCTCAGCCTGATGAAGGGTTTTCAACTCAAAAGCTTACTAATATATATTTCTCCAACTATTCAGTTGGTCTACTAAAAGATATCAGATTGACCCAAAGAACCTTGTCTTCTATGTCCTTAGATCAACACGGCTACAACCTACACCCCTAGCACCTGTCCCTGGTCAGCTGACCGGAAGGAGGTAGGGCCCTGGGCACATCTAAGCCCCAGGGATGTGGCTGGCATGGAGAGTTCTCTATCAGCTGCTGGAGAAGAAGCTCTTGCAGGAAAGGAAAGAAAGGCTCTGTGATAGCTTGGCTATCTGAGATGCTACTGCTACTGTGCTGCTTACCTGTTGTTATTTAAAGTTGGGGACCAGGCTGAGACTGTAGGGGAGGAGACATCATTGGGGCACACTTCTATGTCATGTAGAGCCTCCAGCACCAGTGAGGGTGCAGCAACAGGGGCATAGAGAGCCCAGCGACAACAGAAGTTATAGTGAGACCGAGACCTCATTATGGGGCGATATCAATATACTATCTGTGAGGCATGAGGCATGGTAAGGGATGGTTGGAGCCATGCATCTAGCCCATAAGGCTTAAGGTGTTCCATTGAGGCATCTACTTAAAGCAGGTCCCAGCAAAGGATCCAAGAATCTACAAGGTTTAGTAGGGTCCACTAGGGCTGTGACTGAGCTGAAGCTTGTGGGAAGCTTCCCTATCTATTATGTTTTCCAACAAGGTGTGGCAGCACATGGAAAGAGAAGGTGCCTGCAGGGTGGAGCTGGCACTGTCACAGGGCCCTAGGGGTATCACGGTCATCTCTAGGGACCCTACTCTGTAACAAAGTGCAGTTTCCCAGAAACTCCTGCACCTTTATCTTTGAAACTTGGCAGGCTTCATGGACTCAGCAGGGGCTGCAATGTCTGCTGTTTTCACCCCACTCCGCCTTAACACACACACGACATGAGTTTTGCTGTCAGCAACCTGAGGTGCAGTTTCCCATAAACCCCTGCAACTATCTCCTTGAAACTTGTCAGGCATCATGCCCTCAGAAGGGGATACCAGTCTTGCAATATACATCAGACTCACGCAAGAAATGACAAGGTATAGGCATTTTTCTCATTACCCACTATAGCCTACTGAAAGAGTGTCGAAACAGCATCAAAACCTGAAACAGTTTTGACCTAAATGAAATGAAACAGCAATTCAAAATGCCAAAATGAATCACTGTCCCATTGAAATTCCAAATCCGAAACCAAAAAAACCATAGGAAATTTGGTCCCTTCAGAAGAGGGACTTCCATGTGTTTTTGCTGATACTGATGATTTTGTGCTTAAGATTAGTGAAGTGTCTGAATTGTATGTTTAAGATTAGGCATGTGCTTAAATATCTTACAAAATTAGGGCCGTTATTCTCCATTTTTAAGAACACAAAAACAGAATGAAGCAATTTCTTAAGAAATCTGCATTTATTATTTCATTTAACACTGTTGCTACATATAGGAATCATTTAAATATTATCTTGGTGAACTTTGTTGTATGTAGTTTTATAGGATTCTTTTCTTTTACCTCTTAAAGTATGCTTTCAAAAGATTTTCAAATGAGCCAAAACAGTTAGACTCTGAAGTCCCAGTGAATTGCCAAATGTGGTAGGAAACCCCCCAAAACAAACTATATTTATTAGTCAATTTTCCGAAGGAAAAAAATCTCTTATCTAAATGACTTAGCTTTTATCATGGTCTAGGTGGTAGTTATAATTATACATAATATATAATTATACATATATACATAATTATAACTGTCAAGGAGTAGTGACCAAGTAGTAACAAAGAATAAATTAAACAAATTTGAACAAGGGGATAGGAGTACAGGTCAGAACAAAGTAGGAATGGATTGAAAAATATATGGGTAACATAGATATAGTCAAGTCTGTAGAGTCTGATAAAATTAATCCCAGAGTATTTTAGCAACTGGACAAAGTAATCTATGGACAGACATAGAACCCATTAATCTTTCTGGATCACGATGTATGCATGAAAGGTCACCTAGACCCTCGATGCATATGCTTAGGCAGGAATATGGAGGAGTGGAGGCTGCTCAGACTTTCCATCCCACCCCCTTTAGTCCATCGAGACAGAAACCAAAGGCCAGACGAAGTCCAGATGTTTGGTGCCACCATGACTGCAGTCGTAAAAGCATCTAGGAATTGAATCTGGGTGTCCTGTGGGGCAGGCAAAGAGTCTACCACTGAACCACAGGGGAGTAGTGACTGGCTTTGAGAACTCATGAAGGAACTTTACACAAGAGATCTGTATCTAATCTAGTTTATAGACAAAGTAGCTCCCAGAGTAATAGAATAGGATATGTCTTCTTAAATAGGAGGGTTGGATGTCAGCCTAACTTTCAACTCTGGAAACATGCTTGAAAAATTGTTAAGCAAACACCGGACACATCTACACATTCATTAATGTGCCGTAATTATGGTACATTAAGTTAAGTACTTGTAATGACAGTAACTAACTTAATGTACCCTAATCACCACTACTGCGCATTAGAGGGCAGATGAACATTTTTTTTATTGTCACTAATGCACAATAGACTAAATCTGTGACAAAGTGCAGATTTCAGTAGACTAAATCTGTGACAAAGTGCAGTTTCCAAGAAACTCCTGCACCTTTATCCCTGAAACTTGGACAAAATTTACTGTGCACTAGTGTATTAGCACAGGCTTTGCCTGCTGTGCTAACATGCAATAGAATTAGTCTTCTGTGCATTAAGTGTCTCATGTAGACAAACCCACTGGGTGCGTCTACATACGATTTTGATTTGGGATCAGTTTACTTGTGAGTTAATGTTCCCAGCCAGACATATACACATGCAGAGACATGGGAGCAGATTTGCTGCTCCTAGTGGCAAACTACTCCAACTTTCTGAGGCCCTGAAATGGGCCCCTGCCACCACCAGGGGGAGTTTTAGGCTCCCTTTGGGTCCTAACCCAATTGCTAGCAAGGAGCACTGGGCCAAGAGACAGCTGTCTTCTGGCTAGGGCTGGGACATTGCTCCCTGCCCCCAGGGGACTGCCTGCCTGCTGCTATTCAAAATCCATTGAAATGTATCCATTGATGATATATTTATGTTACTTTCTATTGCAGAAACAGAGAATTTTTTTCTTCCCTTTTAAAAAAAAGCAGTGCAGGAAGCAACTATATTTCATTAAAATAGATCTGTCAGCTGCTTGAGGAATCTTAATGGACATTAAAATCAGTGACAATTTGTTAATTTGTTGAAGGTACCAATGAAAACTGTATTTGTTTCTTTTGGTTATATATTTTAACTAGGGACTATGACAAACAACATCTGACAATTATTTGAAGCAAACAAATGTGGGTTTTATCTTCTCTTCTGTTTTACTTCTTACCAGCTCTTTACAGAAGTGCATATAAATATGCAGAAAGCAGCTGTTATAATCAGGATTTCTATATTTTACACCCAGTGACAAACTACTGATTCTAATACATTCATCTGCGAAATATGTTTTTGTCCATTATAAAACACTGATAAAGAGTTTGGTGCATAAAACCATAGATATAATTTATTAAAATAACAATTTGGAATAAATTACCAGCAATTCAGAATGCTTTTCTATTGGTATGGCAGATGATACTAAAAATCCTTAGAGCTGTTTAGCAGTGCTAAACAGCTGGTGAATTATTTAAAATATTTACAGCTGCTTCTTGGAACTAGAACATATAGAATTGCCTTTAACTTAAATATCGTATAACAAATGGTTGGTTGTTATTTATATTCTTCCTTGTTGTGCAGACACAGGTTCCATTATAGTCAGTGTAAGATACTTGCATAGTCAGCACATCTACAATATGCACCCTAATTACTGCACATTAGTACTAAATCAATGTGCAGTAACTTGTTCTACTGTGCAGTAGTGCCAGCACAAGGCTATTTAGTGATGGTTACTACACAGTAGCCTAATACTACTGCGCAGTAGCGTATTAGCATGTTTTTTGCCTGGCACACTACTGCACAGTATTATTAGACTATTGCACAGTTAGCGTCTCATGTAGACATGCCCAGTGTATCCTTTCTGAGATAAAACTATGTAATTTTGTTATCTTTTCTGTTACTAACATTTCATTGGACAGGAGTTGTTTTGTTATATTTTTTTCTTGAAAAGTGAATTATGAACTTGGTTGTGTTTTTTTTCTTGAATCATCTCCTTGTGTTCTTTTGCTATTTGATATCTAGTATGCTTACTTAGTATGCTGGATCAAAATATAATTAGTTCATATATGCCTGGAAGCATCCTAATATATAGCCTCCATTTAAAAAATAAGTTAAGAAATCTTAAGAAATAACCCTTAGTTACATTTTTAGAGATATGAATGTTCAGTATCATTAATCTATTGCTTTCAGAAATGTTGTATAACTTAAAGTTGCTTAGTCAAATGCAAAGAACTCCAGTATTAGATGTACATATAGTTTAGTTCAGGAATCGGCAACTCCTGTCATGCATTCCACAGCATGGCATGTGAGGCAATATTGCTCGGCATGCCACCACCTCCCTGGGCTCTGGGCAGCTGCTGCCAGCCACAGAGCCCTGGCTGCTTCCAGAAGGTGGCTGGGAGGCTGCAAGCCCTGATGTAAGCAGCCCGAGCTCCTTGGCTGGCAGCAGCTACACAAAGCCTGGGCCAGCTGTAGGGGTGTCAGCCTCTTTTCAGTGTAGTGAGCCAGGGGGGTCGGGGATGCACTGTGCGTGGGAGCAGAGAAGGCTCACAGGCATGGGCTGGGTGGTAGTGGGCCAAGCGGCACTGAGGAGCTCACCTGTGTGGGGCAGGCAGTGGTAGCTCGGGTGGTGCAGGGAGTGGTGGGCAACGGTGGCCCAGATGGTGCTGGAGGGGTGGCTATGGTGGGGGGCTAAAGCTAAGGGCTGTAGGCCCCCCCCCAAACCCTTCCCTAGCACCTACCCTGTGCACTGGGCTCCAGAGCCACAGCCAGGTTTTGTGCCAGCAGCGGCTGCATGCACCCCTTTGGCATAATTAATCTTTTCAACTTTTTGTCTCAGCTACAACTTAAATGTATTGTCTCAGACCCAGCATTCTGTCTGGATGCAGTGATGCTTGGAAGTAGGGGAAGCAGGTTTTGTTATCTTCAGACATAGTGAGGTAAAAGGATTTTAAAATGTTTGAGCAAATGAAAATAAGGAGAAGCCACTAAAGATAAGTTAATGATTCACAATGAAAATTTATCTGATAAATTCAGTCACTCTCTCTGCCTTGTGATTACCAGTAGCAATTTGTAGTCTCATCAACATATTTTTATACTAAAATGTTCAATGCAATATTTTTCTTACTTTTTTATTTCATGTAAATATACCTCTGTAAACATTTAGTGCTTAAGTGGTTGCTTACTTAGAATTAATTGAACAAATGACACGATACCCTCTCTTCCCCCAACCGAATGAATTAATGAGTGTCACCGCCATTAACATTTGCAAATAGAGGGGCATGTCATTTCAAAATTCATGCCAACCTACCTAAGTTGCACCAACATTCATGGGAAGAAAATATGACAATGTATGTGGGACAAAACAAATTCATTAACATTTTGAGTGAATATTCATGGGAAATGGCAGTATTTGCCATGCCACAGAAATCAAGTTCTGACAAGAGTCAACATACCATAGTTAAGTGGTATTCAATTTGTTACAGTTTGTGTAATGGGCTTCTTTAAGAAATACAACCTCAAGCAAGCAGTACACAATTGTAGGATTCTCTAGAAACATAAAAAACTATTTAGTTAATATAATGTTCACTTAAGCCTGCTCTGGAAATGAAGAGGAATTTTTGGGTACAACCAAAAACTATAATCCAGAATTAAGCAAAACATCAGGCAGGGGTCTGAAAAAAATGAATAAACAATGAGAAGTTTGTCCAATATAAACAGTGATATCGATATTTTAAATATAAAATATTATGATTCTGACACTATACAAGGATATTTGATAATGTGAAAAGTAATGCGAGACAGGTGGGATAAAGATTCTGAATAAAATTTACATAAACATCTAACTGACACAGGATCCTAAATGACTAAGTCACTTGAAGAAAAGTCCACTGCAGTGACTCCTTGCACTTTTCCTTGGAACTCAGTGGACTCTGGCATTATTTAAAGAGATATTTTGTTAATTATTTTAAACTGGGTATTAGTTAATTTTTGGGTTGATTTTTCTTTCAAATGATGATTCATTTAATTAATTGTTTTAGAAGTCCAAAGTTTTGACCCTTTACAATATTTTATATTTCCCCAGATGCATCAAGCTGCGTGGAACATTTGATGGAAGAATCAAAATTTTCAAGAGATTCAAGAGGCAATTAGAACACTCAGGAACAGCAAAGCACTGGGTATTGATGATACTCCTGATGAGTTATTAAAAAACAGGAAGGGATAAACTCGCTCAAAGATTTCATACATTATTTTTGTTGGTTTGGAGGTTTGAAAAAAAATCCAGAGGAAAGGAAGGACTCCATCATATAAGAAATTTCACAAAATGAATAAAAGGGGCAAAATGAAATGTAATAACTATATAATCTCTCTCTACTCATTATAGCCTAGAAAAGCCTATTTTTGATATTTTATGGTGTACCCTTTTCTCGGATGGAGTAGTAGGAAGGTATCAGTGGTCTACCATGGATCACATGTTTTTAATTCATCAACTACTAAAGAAAAAATGGGATCAGAGAAGATCAGTTCGGAAGACAAGAATAGTTTTTATAGGGTGCTTTGTTTTGTTTTATTTTTAAAAAGCATATGATTGTATGTTATTGAAAGACTTGACTGCAATGAAAGAATATAGAATCTCAGGCATTATTAGGATTTTACATCTGTGTTCAAAAAGTGGAGTATGACTAGGGGGAATCTCTGCTCCATTTGACATCAGTAGAGTATTAAAACAGGAAGCTATACTATTCCCTGGGCATGTATACATGAGATGCTGACTGTGCAGTAGCCATATAATACTGCTCAGTAGGGCATCACAGCATAACCAGTGACAGGACACTACTGTGCAGTATTCTTAGACTACTGCACAGTAGTGTCACTAGATGTTCACCAGTGTTACTTCACAGTAACTCCAATTACTGCGCCTTTATTTAGTACTTCTACAAGTACTAAATAAATTTCCAGTAACCACTGTGCAGTGGCATCTTGTGTAGACATGCCCCCTGTATCTTTTATTGGGCTATAGGCAAAGTAGAATCAGTGATTGCAGAATTATCATGCTAGGAAAAATTTAAATGGCCTGAACTGTTATTTTTGGCTCTGTAGGTGTGACAGGAAGGTATCACAGGAAGGACAGAAGTTATGATACAATGGATGTTTAAGACTTGCAGAAAGTTGTACAAAAAATGAAACTTAAGATTATTAAAGATAAAACCTAATACGTGATTGTAGGTTGATGATTATCTAGCTCTCTGCAACCATATATATCAACAAGTTAGGTACATAAGAACTTATGAATTGTCATTCACTGTGTCAGACCATAGGTCCATCTTGCCTAGCATCCTGTGTCAACAGTGGCAGAGTGGATGCTGAAAGGGAGTAGTGAACTGGGTCTGACCAGGGCTTTTTCCACCATTCCTCTCACTTGAAGCCTCCAGCATGTAAAGTCTAAGAAGTTCTCATTCATAGACTGTACCCCAAAATTCCATGCTCAATAGTTACTGATGTCCCTTTCCTCTAATAATTTGTCCAGTCCCTTTTTGAATCTGGCTGAAGTGTCAGCTTCCTGAACATCTGGTGGCAATGAGTTTCACACCTTAAATACACACTGGGCATGTCTACACATGCATTTGATTCAGCCTAAGTTTACTCTGGTGTAAAATTATCTGGAGTAAGCACTTTCTGGCAGGTGTCTACACATGCAGAAATTAGGGAGCAGATTTGCTGCTCTTTGCTCCAAGTTTCCTGCAGCCCTGAAAGGGACCCCTACTGCCACTGTGGGGAGCTCTAGGCTCCCCCTGGGTGCTACCTCAGGGGCTGGCAATGAGCCACTTTCCCTGGCAGCAGGGAGCTCCTGGCCCTGGATCCCCAATCATGGGCCGGGAATAGGAAAGAGCTGCAGGAAAAGGGCAGGTCCCAGCCCCCTGCCCCAATCTGCATGCGGGGCAGCTAGCTTGCTGCTGGCTGCTGGCTGCTGTACCAGAGGATTGGGGCATGGTGCTAGGACCTACCCCACCCCTGCAGCTCTTTCCAAGCCTCATGCCTTGATCACCCAATTGGAGCATGGGGTTGGGGTTGAGACTGGGTGGCTTGTTCTCCACTCAGCTCCATAAGCATGGAGCTGGGAGAAGTGGGAACAGGCAGTGGTGTGGGGGTGTGGTCCCTGCTCAGGCTTCCCTGTCCCCACTGGCAGGGAGTTCCCAGCACCGGCTCTACAACCATGGGGCCAATACCGGGAGACCCTTATGCTGGGAGACCTTTATCCTCTACATGAGATAAAGATCTCCCAGCATAAGGGTCTCTAAGCACTCCCCATGGTCATGGAGCCAGCACTGGGAAATGAGTCTCCCAGCCCCCCACTCCCTGATTGCAATGGTGAAGTGGGGGCTGGGACATAAGGATTTCCCACCTTCCACTTCCTAATCATGATCTCAGAGCAGGGGGCTTGGAGCACCTTGCTGCCAGGGAAAGGTGGACATAGTCCCTGCCCAGGCTCCTGTGGTGGAACCCACACCAACAACAGGCAGCTGTTGAGAGTAGGGAGTTATCTCCCACCTCCTGGTGGATGGCTGATTGGGAGAAGATTTTGCTCCCAGTCAGGCAACTACATGAGTGCTACTGCATCATTACTAATCTCCAGTCAATTTGCTACTTGCATTTGCAGGTGGCAAATTTACCTTGGGATTAGGGAGGTTTACAGCATAGTAAGCATGTGTGCATGTAGACAAACATGCTTACTTCGTAGCAAAACCCCCAGTTTCTTCTTTTTTTTAATTTTAAAATGCATTCCCTCCCCTTGCCCAACCATTTCTGACTTTTTCTCTCCTTCTCTATTCCCTATAGAAATGTATAAGTGAGCTCAGACTTAGGGTAAGCTTTAACATTTTTATTTTGGTAACAAGTTTTTGGTTTTGGATATCCACTGTTTTATATTGTATAATTAGTAGGTTTGTATTGATTTTTACTGTTGTATATTGTATTATTATCATTTTTGTATTGCTTTTTACTGTTTCATATAGATTTTGGATGGTTTAGGCCTGTGTTTGTAAGTGAACCAAAGTCATGTCAAGTTTCCATTTTATATGTCAAGCCTCCGTCTTGTGTCCTCTGGCCGGGTATCCCCTGTGTTGCAATATGATTCATTGTACCCCTCCCATGTAAATTGGTTCCCGGATGAATGAGAGTGATTGGGAATGATTGAAATACAATGGTATGTACTGAATGGCCTGTAATGACTGGGCCATCACCTTGCATTGATTCATGCAGGAACCATAGACCTCACCCAGGAAGAGAGACAAGAACCCAGCATTTGAAAGACAAAAGACCCTGCAGAACCAGCAACTCTACTATTGTACACCACCATTACAGACACCCGAAACTGCACATCCCTGCATGAAGCACACATGCTCAGTATGCCAGGGGCTGACCCTTGCCTGGGCATGCCTCCTGTCACTAGGGTCACACAAGGTCTGCCCCTATAAAAAGGGGCAGTGAAGACAGACCCAGTGGGAATGTCATTTCCATCTGAACCAGAGCAGCTTCATGTCACCTACCCACCCCAGAGGCCCTGCTGGTGACCTGCTCTGGACAACACCGAGCTGAAGGAGACCCCAACTGGCCATCGAGGATCAACTTCCAGCCTGGGATAGGTAGATACTACCTGCACACCTCCTCCTACAATTTAGACTCCGTCTCTCTATCTCTTCCTGGACTTCAGTGGACTTCAGCCCCTGCACCAAACCTCTCTAACCCCTGCTGCCATTGTGTGTATGTGTGTGTGTGTGTGTGTTTGTGGGTAGGTGCAAGGGAACCAGTAAGACATTGTGTCACCATCTCCCCGTTCAATAAAACCACTGTCATTTGCAACCCCGAGTTGGGTCATGTTTTATTGAATC
>NW_017729000.1:27679958-27680759 GCF_001723915.1 Gavialis gangeticus
CATTGTGTCACCATCTCCCCTGTTCAATAAAACCACTGTCATTTGCAACCCCGAGTTGGGTCATGTTTTATTGAATCCCAGTCCCTTCCCTATCTTAAATTCCAGCCTCATTCTCTCTCTCTCTCTCTCAGCTCCAGCCCCCGCCTATCCGCTTCTTTCCCGATCTCCTCCCAATTCTGTCTCCCCTTTTCTGCCACCTTTCAGCCTCTCCTTGCTTTCCTGCTGTCTCAGCTGCCTTTCAGGCTCCCGTGCCATCTACTGCCTTTTCCCTGTGACTTTCTGCTGCCTTTTTCTGCTTTCCCGCTGCCCTGCTGCCTTTCAGTCTCTCCTCCTGCTTTTTCTGTGATTTTCTGCTGTCCATCTCTCTGCTTTCAGGCTTCCCCCGCACCTTCTGTTGTCATCCCCCCTGCAGCTTCCCAGCTCCTCATGGCTGTCCTGCAGTTTTATCCAATAGCTGGAGACTTTCACCAGCTTCCAGCACCTACTGCCACTCCCTGCAACTTCTCTAGCTGCTCCGGAGCCACCCTCTGGCTCCCCACACCCAGAGCCCCTCTTTAACACCCACACTTTCCCTTAGTCCCATTTTCCGTCTCCCCACCTACGTTTTCAGCTCCCCTGTAGCTCTGGCTCCAGTCCCAGCCTCTGTGCCGGCATGCTCCCCTGTTCTGCAGGCTTTGGGCATTGTCTTTTAATCAATTAAGATCAATTAACCTGAAGTTACCCCCAAACCTCATTTCTTCAGCCTAGGCCTGGCTAGTCTACCGGTTCTAATCCTGATCCTGCTAACTTTCACTCCCTATG
>NW_017729000.1:27685759-27696255 GCF_001723915.1 Gavialis gangeticus
CACTAGGGTCACACAAGGTCTGCCCCTATAAAAAGGGGCAGTGAAGACAGACCCAGTGGGAATGTCATTTCCATCTGAACCAGAGCAGCTTCATGTCACCTACCCACCCCAGAGGCCCTGCTGGTGACCTGCTCTGGACAACACCGAGCTGAAGGAGACCCCAACTGGCCATCGAGGATCAACTTCCAGCCTGGGATAGGTAGATACTACCTGCACACCTCCTCCTACAATTTAGACTCCGTCTCTCTATCTCTTCCTGGACTTCAGTGGACTTCAGCCCCTGCACCAAACCTCTCTAACCCCTGCTGCCATTGTGTGTATGTGTGTGTGTGTGTGTGTTTGTGGGTAGGTGCAAGGGAACCAGTAAGACATTGTGTCACCATCTCCCCGTTCAATAAAACCACTGTCATTTGCAACCCCGAGTTGGGTCATGTTTTATTGAATCCCAGTCCCTTCCCTATCTTAAATTCCAGCCTCATTCTCTCTCTCTCTCTCTCAGCTCCAGCCCCCGCCTATCCGCTTCTTTCCCGATCTCCTCCCAATTCTGTCTCCCCTTTTCTGCCACCTTTCAGCCTCTCCTTGCTTTCCTGCTGTCCCAGCTGCCTTTCAGGCTCCCGTGCCATCTACTGCCTTTTCCCTGTGACTTTCTGCTGCCTTTTTCTGCTTTCCCGCTGCCCTGCTGCCTTTCAGTCTCTCCTCCTGCTTTTTCTGTGATTTTCTGCTGTCCATCTCTCTGCTTTCAGGCTTCCCCCGCACCTTCTGTTGTCATCCCCCCTGCAGCTTCCCAGCTCCTCATGGCTGTCCTGCAGTTTTATCCAATAGCTGGAGACTTTCACCAGCTTCCAGCACCTACTGCCACTCCCTGCAACTTCTCTAGCTGCTCCGGAGCCACCCTCTGGCTCCCCACACCCAGAGCCCCTCTTTAACACCCACACTTTCCCTTAGTCCCATTTTCCGTCTCCCCACCTACGTTTTCAGCTCCCCTGTAGCTCTGGCTCCAGTCCCAGCCTCTGTGCCGGCATGCTCCCCTGTTCTGCAGGCTTTGGGCATTGTCTTTTAATCAATTAAGATCAATTAACCTGAAGTTACCCCCAAACCTCATTTCTTCAGCCTAGGCCTGGCTAGTCTACCGGTTCTAATCCTGATCCTGCTAACTTTCACTCCCTATGCTTCTATTTTCTTACCTTAACCTTTCCCCAGGTATCCCAAGTACACCAAGCACATACATACATACATACATACATACACATCACAACACCCAATTTAGGAACTCACCTGTGTGTATTTGTAGATGGGTGGTATGTGTGTGAATTAGTGAATACACACACACACACACACAAATATAGATATCATTGTGTGTGTGTGGTATATGAATTAGTAATCCACGTATGTGTTTTGGATATGCAGGTGTTGGTAACTGATTCTGTCTAGATTTGGTGTGTGTAGTGTATATGGGCTTAAACTGGTGATAGGTGTGCATGAACCTAGACTGGTTATTTTGAACGTGTGTGTTTCTGAGTTGCTAGTGTGAGTGTGTATGCCTAGTAGGGGTATATGCACCTAGTGAGTGTATGTGTGCTTAATTGATTTTTATGTGTGCATGTGCAATTGTACACCACTCCCTCCTGTCTAACAGTGCAATATTGAGATCCTGAGCGTTGGCCTGACCCCTCCGGGCAACAACTTCACAGTAAACTATGCCAATGTTCAGTTAAGTGTCTCGTGTAGATGTGCCCACTATGTAATCTAGTTTAGGTTGCTTAAATATCCCAGAACACCACTCAACAATTTGCTGAAGGACAAAATGAAAGTATGTGTACAGAGCAGAAATGCCTGTTATTTTCCTCTGCAGAATATCGTTAGTACCAGCTATGAGGAAAAGCCAGGCAGCAGCAGCCATGACAGTCCTCAGAGGAGCAGCAACAGGCACCGCTGGAGTAGCTGGGGCAGGTACAGGGTGTCGGATGGAGAAGGAGTCACACAGGGGGAAGCTCACAGCACATTTATGTTGGTCTTGCAGCACACTACTGTGCTGCAGCACAGACTTGGGAATCACTGCATTAATGAAACAGCCCTGTTAAAAATCTGTCTGTATCTCCTACTATGATCTTTGACCACTTAGTTTGAATGGCTTGTTCTGTTTCTTTAATAAGCAATATAAGTTTGTTAAAAAGCCTGTAATATTATTAAGAACAATATTCAGTTATGTTACTTAAGAGTGAAAAATAGATGTGTTTTATGTATTAAACGTGATTTGTTATTAAGAAGACAATGCTTTTTGATTGTGTTACAATGGTCAACCATTTCCCCTTACCTAAACCAACCATCATCATAATAGAGGATCATAATATAGGATCATAGGAAAGTAGTGTTGAAGGGACCTCAAAAATCATCTTGTCCAACCTCCTACTCAAGAAATCGTTCCAGCCAAGTGTCTGTCTAGGTTAATACTGAAAATTTCCAAGGATGGAAATTCCAGATTTTTTTTTTTTTAGGTAGCCTGTTCCAATGGTTGACCACCCTCAGAGTCACAAAGTTCCTGTTTATCTCCAACCTAAGGTTCCCGTGCTGAAGCTTGATGCCATTGCTCCTAGTTTTGTCCCCCATGGCCACAGAGAAAAGCCCATTTCTATGTGTTCAAGTTACTTGGACATATATGTTCAATAGGCAGGGATTATGAATAAAATATATTGTTATTTGTAAGCATACTTATAATTTGTTAAATCCATACATCTAGGTTCTAAAACAGAATACAAGCAAACATTGTCTCATCATAACTTCATCAATTTATTGTGGAAATAATTCTCAATCATTTCAAACAAAAATACCAGCATCCTTTTTTGAAAACATCTTTGTCTGTAGGAAGTTGGTTACTTATGAAAATACAAAGGTAATGAATTTGTAGACATCTCTGATGGATTTAAAAGGGTGTCACTTCCAAGGAACTGTTTCTGATGGATTAGATAGGTTAAAGCTATACAGGCTCCCATCTTTCATTAATATGAATGAAGCTGAAGAGCTTGGTCCTTCAGACTAGACAGATTAAGTCTCAGGAGATGACAAATTAATAGTGGTAACTATTTTTTGGGAGTCTATCATAACTCTATACTGCCAGGGGTGACCATTGTGAAAAGATGCCCCATGCATTTGCTCCACTCTAGGCATGTTAAATGCCAAAAACGTTATAGCTCCTGTTTGGCATATGCCAAGGATACACCCAGCACTATTCTCAGGCTCTTGGCCATTGGCATATTTATTACCATGCAGTGAGTGTTGCTTCAATGGCAGGTATATTACATTTCTTCAGAGATTGCCTGCAGAGACTGGGAGTGAGCAAACAGGGAGAATTTTCATAGTGCTGTTCTTTATCATAGTCAAAGGCAGCATGGACATAACTTTAGCTGTCACATTTTAATGCATTTATTTTGCTTACTTAAAGCCATTTAATGTTGTGAGAATGCCTCCTATGAACTGTGTGTGCAAAACTTTGGTACTATCAGTTAAAATTAGACAGGGCTCCCTGAGATGGAATGTCCACCAGGAAGAAAGTTATTCATTTTTGTACTAAATGATAGAAACTGGAGAGGCTCTGGGAATAGGATCAGACATCCATAATCTATGCCAGAGCATGTAAAAAAAAGAATAAAGCAACAACAGCGGAAATTGGAACCAACATGCCATCTAATATGGACTGAACCAAACAGGTGAGCGGGGGACATCCTAGCCAGACTCCTTAATCAGCTATTTCATATTTCTTCAATTCTCAGCATATTCTGCTGGAAAAAGCCAAAGAGTCTGGTAAAGATAGTTGTCACATATTGGAATAAACAGTGCTTTGGGAGGAACTTAAGGTGGAGAATGTGTGAGAGCTTCTGCAGGTTACTGAGCTTCTGCAGGTCCAGAGGATTTCAAGTTAACATGTACCATTTGCACAAGCTGTAGATTTGGCACAGCCGCTGGCTTTTAACACGTGAAATAATTAACACTTCTGAAGTGATTCATGTATATAGACACTGTGATATGATACATGCATCTCCTTTCCAAGATGCACTCAGCACCTTATAAAATATAGCCATCCAAGACAAATTTGGAGTCTTAGGAGTCTATTTTCAAAAGCGCCCCTATCAAGAGCATAAGTCCTATAGACTAGTAATGCATTTTTAAACACATCTTACCTGATTGTCTGTGTAATAAAACTATCTGGAAAAGATTGGTTTGGAAATTTAAATTGGCCAGTGCCTGATCCATTTCAAATGGTCTTCATTGTACTAAATTCTAACTTTTTATCACAAACCAGAGAAACATCTCTCCCTATCAAAAATCAATTAGGTGTTAAGTTCCAACTTTCACATCAGACTGTCTTTATTTTATGAATTCAAAAAACAGACTTTCAAATAGAAAAAGTACAATAGTTGATACTCCTTCAGTACAAGATGACTTTAACAGTTTTCCTTCTGCTTTTTGGACTGAAACAAAGTGTAGAAGAACTCCATCTGAAAGAATGAATTTATAAGAAAGTTATCTGTATTTGAAAATAGGGTAGCAAGCAAAATCAGACATCATTCTAAGCTTTCATTTGAAGTGCAAGCTATATTATGTAAAAATATGGTAATTAAAGTGTATTTAATAAATGATCTTACATAGGAAAAATAAATTTTCATGCCCTTAGGTTTCTATCTCTAAATGCACACATACCAGGGAAATTTATCTAAGGAAAGAGTATCTATTACTAGAATGATGATCTGTTATGTATGCACTTGAATTACTTGTCAAACATTATCTTGCCCTGTCTCATATCTTTCCTGAGTATGCTTTATCTTTACATTATGCATACATAATATACAGTAAATATGGAGAAAAAATATGTGTTTCTGCAGATTTCTATGTTTTATAACCAAATTAGGATTCCTTGATTCTCATTGCCAAATCAGGAGTAAGAAAATAAATATACTGCATTTCTTTCATGGGTGTGTATGTGAGGTTTTTTTTCCTAAAGGAAGTGGTAGGAAAGACTGACCTCAAGAAAGCATTGATTTTGAGGTCTGAAAATTGTGGTTTGTTTTTTTTTTTTACTCTGAAATGTGGTGGCAGACTGCAGTGGCTGGCTAAAATCCTTGGTAGGAGCTGCACAGTATAGTGAAGATGACAGACAGAAAAACTTTAAGGATTAATATGATGTTTTGTTTTTTGCCAAATACAGTTTCTGGACAGTGCTGAAGGAAATCCACAGCTCACGGCTACAATGAAGCTACTAGGGCCTCCCAAATCAGTCCCTGCCCTTGTAAATCATTGGTGATGAGGAAAGATTTCTCTTTCACCTAGTGCTGGGCTTACACTGATGCCTTCATTAAAAAAAAGTCTGTAGATAAAAATCCATGTGGGGAACCTGCTTCTGTGTGTCTTATGTGAAGCACAAGTCAGCCAAAAAATTAAGATCTGTTTTCCTGCATAACCATACAAGTTGGAGCTGTGTGTCTGCAAATGCATATGCATGTGTAATTTCCTATCCTTTGATGAAAACTTCTCATATATTGAGAATTGCACTGACAGTCACACATGGAAAACTTGCTTCTTTTGGATGCTGTATCTCAGGGGTGGGCAAAATATGGTTTGCAAGCCAGATTTGACCCACCAAGGGATATTATCCAGCCCATAAGAGGTCCCTTGGCCCTGCTTGGCCTAGACACAGGGGGCAGCCAAGGCTGTGGTATGGGCATCCAGTTCTGCCAGACCTGGGTGTGCAGCAGGGCTGGAGTAGCGCTGTGGTTGGACTCTCCTGCCTGGCAGCCCCAGCAGCAGTGGCTCCTTCTGGCTGCTGCTGCCCAGTATTGCTGCCACTGCCAGCCCCACTGCCTGGGTACCAATGCCCATCTGTCCTGTACCCACTGCTGGCAGTGCCACATGGAGTGGGTGGGCAGGCAGGGTCTCCAAGGAGACTGGCTTGGGATCCTCACAGGCAGGGTGTGCTCGGGTGGGTGGATGGGATGGGACAACAGACAGCAGGGAGCAGCATCTGGGAGCAGGACAGGCAGGAAGGGGCAGAGATGGGGCTGGAGCCAGGATGGCATGGTGGCGGCTGTGTGGTCCCATGCTGGGAACAGATTGCGACTGTGCTCTTGACCACCGCCCCGTGATCCCAACCCTGGCCTACTCCTAGACACTATTCCCCATCCCCCTGCAGCCCCTTCCCATCCACTCAGCTGCATGCACCCTGCCTGCAGGGGTCCTGGGCCAATCTCCATAGAAACCTTGCCCACTAGTGCCCCCAGACTACTGGACTAATCCATCACTTAGGGACATTTGGGGAGCTCTTGCAGGCCAGGGGAGGGGTGCTGATCCAGCCCAGTGCTGGAAGCGGGGGAGGGTGCTGACCTGGCCTGCAACAGCTCACCAAAACTCCCTAAGTGACCCTCCAGCCTAAATAATTGCCCACCCCGATGTAGCCGCTAGCCAGTACCACTATGGACAACTTTGTTTTGGGTCAGGAGGAACTAGAAAACATGATGGGAAACCAACATTTTCTTTCTGTTCTGATCTGTCATGATTCATTGGTCATTTCTCATTAAGCTTTCCTGTAAAATACTCAGAGTATAAACGTTTTAATCTGAATCTGAATCTTAATAGTGAAGAGCTGTGTAAAGTCATTATATTGTGAAATAATAAAACTTACAACACGTAGCAAAGTAAATGTAGCTGGATCAGGTTTTTGCTTTTAATATTACCTCACTGTTGCATTGAAAGAGGAAGCATACCAGATCTCTCTCTGTCATCCTTGCTAACTCAGAAATTGTTTAATAATTTTGGGTACCCAAAAGGTCTTCCAACAAAATTTAGGCTAACTTTGAAAGGAAGCAAATTTTTACCCACTAGAGGCGTGCATGCATTTCCCATTACTACCCCTTTCATGGTAATATGATCATTCATCCACCACCTACCATTTAATAGTTATATTCTCAGCAAACCCTTGAAGAAAAAGGGTTACTCAGGCAAAGAGCATCTAAAGGTGTTAATGTTTCTTCCAAAGTAGTATTAATTTACTGCCCCCCTAATGACTTTTCTTTCTTTTCAATATTCATGGAGGGAAACAGGAGCTGACATTTAGCTAAGAGGCTTTTGTTTTTGCAGATGGTCCAACTTCACAAGAAAACAGTTTGCAAGAACTGAAGAGTAACTTGTGTAACTTTCTCTCTCTCTCTTTTTTGTGGCTTCTCCCGGGTCACTATCTGCAATTGTTCACCAGAGAATGCAGCAGGCAGCCCCGGGTGCCATTTTCTTAAGCTATCTATTGATGGCAGGATAGACAAATGATCACATTGCTCCAGAGGTGGCTGTCAGCTCCCACAGCAGCATTCGTAAACACCTACTGCATTTCTCAGGAAGGGCTCAGTCATTATAATGCCCAAATAAATCATTCATACGGTAAAAATTGAGAAAACCAGGCAACGATTCTTTCACTGCATTGTGCAGCACATCAGTTGCATTGGTTGTTCCTAATGTCACAGGTGTCTCTGATGTCATTAGGATGAAAACTGCTAAATGAGGAGAAGTCAGTCCTCTGTCCTTCAAAAATGTGTAATGAGCAATTTAATTTGCTTCACAGAAGTGTCTGCCAAAAGAGGTGTCTTTCTCCTCCGAGGAAATATTTACTCTGAATTTCACATTGAACAATGTTTTCAAACCCGCCTGAGATTTGTCTTCTGCCAGTTTGGACCTTTGATTCTGCTGGATGTAAAACAAAATCTATAGCTCGGTCTTTTGTGAACTAAGACTCAATATCTGAGCATTTTTCGTAAAAAGATAGGAAATTACACATATATGTACATTTGCAGACACATAGCTCCAACTTGTATGGAAAACAGATCTTAATTTTTGGCTGAGTTGTGCTTCACACAAGACACACAATCTACTTTTATGCTTGTTGAGTCCTCAAGACAACTCTGCTTTGTGCCAGCTACCCACAGTGCTGATATGGCACTGGTGCAAGAATGAGTCATCCATGCTGTCTGCACTGAGGGCTAAGAAAAAGGTGACATAAGATGGTACTATATATCACTCTGAGTTTGCCCCAGACCAACCCTGAAGGGCAGTTAAGTTAGTTATAAAGGTTGCTTTGTAGCATAAAGGTATGATGGTAGGGACACGATTCGGGACATTTTTTGCACACCACTCATATATGCAGAGCTTTACAAGTGTGAACCTCAATCTTTAGTATAGTTTCCCTTGCGTAGCAAGAGGTAGATGGAGTTCTTTTTCCTAGAAAATAATGGTAAAAAGATCTGAAGTCTCAAAGGGTTTGAACACAGAAAAATGGACAGTTCATGAAAAAGTTTGTTCATTTTTAATTCAGCATCAGAAATAAATTATTTCTTTGACCTTAAAAAAATATCCCACCTCTTCCCCTTACATAAGATAGCTACATAGGCCATTTCTCTGCAAGATAAATGTAGGGAGTGGGAGGTGGGTAGGGGGAAGATAGGCACCTTTTATCTTGAGAAGATAACAGTTTCCACATTAGCCACCTTTAGCATTTTAGTATCTGCAAATATTGGATACCTAACAGGAATTCTGTAGGCACACTGTATTCAGAGAGGTGCTCTGGAAAGACTAGCCTAAACATATTTTCAAATAGGGGTCTTGTTCCAAAAAGTCCCTCTCACGAAACGTTCTGCAAACATTTAAGCATCTCATGCACTTTCAGTAGGTAGACAAAGAAATCATCGCCTCTCAGTAGTATTCCCTAAATGACTGAGAAGCATTATCTTTCATTGCCATGTTAATGGCATTCCATTAAGCAACAGAATTAGTAGTTTCACTCTTTAACTTTGCTATCCAAAAGCTTCACATTTAGACCATGTAGAGTAGACCATTTAAAACCATTTCTCAGCGTCAATTCATTTCTTCTTACCAAATTTCCAAAGTGTTTGTCTAGTTATGCACAGAGAGCTTGTGCTGCCAACAAAACCTTTCCAAGATCAATACTTTCATTACTCTCATGAGATCCTTCTCATCCCAGGGAAATTCATTTCTTGACTCTATGCCTAGCTCTTTTTCCTAACCCTGGCCCAAGTCAGTTAAAGCTATCATCCTAATGAATTGTCCATTCAGAGGCCATTTTCATTTAGAACACAATTGTTTACAAACTTCAGTCTTCAAAATCCAGAATCTGGTGGCCTAAAGCCTGGCTCTTATTTTCTTGAGAGGGGAGGAAATGCTTTTTGACAGAAAACTTCCACCTACTATTACTAATAAAAAGAATCATCTGCTTCAAAGTTTTGAGACCCACAGAGCAAAGGGGCACTCCACTTCCTTCTTGGAAATTCCAGGTCGAAAGGTTAACAGAACACAAGGAGAAAAAAAGATTTGAAACTTTAACAGGATCCAGGTGAAAATCTGCCCCCAGGACTTTTCCATAGCTCATGTAGGGGTGAACACAGAAACAGGGGCTCCACATCTTCATTGCCTATTATAGTTCATGAAACTTTCTCTTCCCCTTCTTCTGCATGCAAATAATGCATTTATAGATTTTTTAAGTGAGAGATCACCTAACTGCTCTGAACACTCCGCTCACATACAAGTCCTCTATGCAAATACCTTGCAAAGAACTTGGTCAAATTATTTTGCTTCTAGGAACTCTAAAACAAGAATCATTTGCAGCATTGTGACGAGGGATGTTATTTAGCTTGCTATATATAGCGGCAGACCTGGGAGAAGGGTTAGGGATATGGTTGCACCCTCCTTTGGATTCCAGCTCCACTGACAGTCGTGTTTGTATTCAGGTGGAGCTGAGGGAATTAACTGACTTCATGGTTCATTATTCCCTACTCTATTTCTGCTGATCTCTGCACTCCATAGGTGTTAAATCCTTTGATCTTCCTCTGAACTACAACTATCCCACCTGTTACCCACATGTAATGTTTCTCTGTTCACCCCACAGGATGCCCAGTAAAGGTGGGCTGCTATCTAGGAACCTGTTCCTAGGGGCAAAGACATAAGTTACTGCACTGACCCTTTCCTAGGTTATTCACTGCAGCAGATGACAATCAGTGGAAGAGAGGAGTTGGTTTTCCTGGGCCTGGGCACTGCCAGCAGCTGAAGCAAGTTCTCCCCAACTGGCTGTTTCTGTGTTGGAGGTGGAGGGTAGTGGAAGCCACTTACGGACATGCTGTGATGAGGGCAGGGGAGAAGCAATCGGGGCAGAGCTGTAACTGCCCCCTGCCGCCCTTGCTCTTCCCCTCCTCACATCAGGGAGAAGATTCCCAGAGGTCCTGAGGGGGTGAATGGAAGTCATGAGCACGAGAGGCCTGTGGGAGCATGAACGGCAGATGATATTTGGGGCTGAGCAGGGTGGTGGGGATCTGTGGGGGTGAAATGGAGTGTAAGAGGATTGTGAGAAAAAGGGATCATGGGCAAAGGAGGCCTGGGGGCTAGAGGGGTGGTGTAAGGAGCTCTGAGGTTTGGATGCTCAGGAGGGCAGGGGAAGGGGGGGGGGGGGGGGG
>NW_017729000.1:27696345-27709562 GCF_001723915.1 Gavialis gangeticus
GGGGGGGGGGGGCGGTGGCTCACTATGGTGTAAGTGGGGTGAGAAAGGGTCCAGGGGCTGGGGCATGGTAGGAACAAATCTTTGCAGGGTGCACTGGATTTGTGGGAGCAGTTAGGGGACAGAGTAGGAGTGGGGCTCAGCATAAGGATATATGGGACAACAGGGAACAGAGTTAACCAAGGGACATTTGACGTGGCCAGAGCAACCCATAGAAGGAGCACTTTGGGGCTATGGTGAAGTGTCAGGGTGACTCGTAGGGGGTACAGGGAGCAGTTGTGTTCATGGCCAGGCTGGTGGGGGGTGAATAACAGCTATACCTTACTGGTATCAGGTGCCGGCCCCTCCCTGGAGGTAGCACTTACCCCTGCAGATTCAGTTATACTAGTTTTTGCTTTGCTCACAAACTGAACAATACAGTCCTAGGCCCCTAACATATTAGTTAAGTTTCTAGTTTCTTTTTAATTGGAGAAAAATATGGCTTGTGTTATGGGAGAATGTACCATACTACCTGCATCCCTCTTTCCAAAACCTTAGATCCACCCATGGGCATGTACATGGTATTCCTGAAAATGTTAAGATCCTGGCTTCCTCTCTCACCTTTCCATTTATCTTATAATTTCTGCAAGTGCAAGTAGTGCACTTAAGCACTTCAACTTTTGTTCTGTAACAACAATTTCCTTTTCTTATTCAAAAGGTGAAAGGACACCATTTTAGTCAAGGATATATATAGTTCTGTAAGGAGTGTAATAAAGGATGAAAAAATTAAGACACACACATTACATGTTTACTAGTAATGGATATATATTTGCCAACGGTGCTGACCCCAGCACCCTTTCCTGCCTAGGCAGGGAGTCGGACTCAATGATCTGTTGAGGTCCCTTCCGAGCTTAGCATCTAGCATCTGTAAGAAATGGTATTAGTGGTGTTAAAAGTGTATATGCCATTAATGTCAATTAGACCACCTGTGCACAGAAGCTGCCAAAAATGTATCAGTACAATCAAGTTGTATCTGAGAAATGGAGGCAGAGTTTCAGAATGGTGGGCCTGGAATCCCAAACCAAATCCAAATGATGGAATATGACCTGTGGCATGACTGTTTTAATTTTCTGTTTTTTCCTGGCCACATAGTTTAATACTGAATAGCCTCTTAATTTTGTAAATTAAGTAGTGCAATTCTTGCTTGGTAATTTCATGCAAAAAAGAGTCTTGATATTGTTAGAAGTCATTATTTTTACTCCACAGCCCAAAGGCCCCTGAAGATATCAACTCATGTTGGAAAGCCACAGGAAGCCAGAACCATGGCCATATGCCACCAGGTATGGCCATGCAGATTATACAACATGGTTGTGATGATATCAGGAAACTGGACTCAATGGCATAGAAGATCCCTGCTGGTCATATGCTTGTAACCATGTTATCTGTGTTTAATAGGATTTTCCCATTGTGTTGAAGCCAAAACTTCAGAGGAAAGAACTTGACAACATTCAAATGAACACTCACTCCCAACTCATGGAATCTCAATGCATTTTGTGCCTCTCAAGGGGAACTTAAACATAATTGCTCAGAGCTTGGTGACATAGGTTTATTTTATGCAAATAAAATTTTACAGAAAAAATAAGCTCCTTTGGTCCAACAACCTGTTCTCCTGTCTATTACTATTAGCAAAGAAAACACATTCAATAGTTTTGTTTACAGAAGAGCTAAAATGGCATGGACCCTGAACAATTAATTGGCTTTACAGGGAACAATTTTGTTACTAAAAGACCTCCAGAGGCCTGATCTTGCTTTCCTTTTGGGCTAGTTATATTAAGGCATTTACTGAAGGGTGTGATCCTAATGATCCAGTTAGTACTTATCATTACAAAATTAGTACTGATATACTGGCAGATAATAGCACATAAGTCCAATTATAGCAGAAGTGGCATGCTTGCCAGTGCCCTGGCTTCAAGTCCCAGAAACTTTTTCTATGCAGTTCACTAACATAAAGGTAAGTATTTATTTTTTAAAGCCCTCTGAAACATGTTCAAGACTGTGGGCTTCTAAAGCCCCATGTCGTAGTTTTAAATCTGTTGGGAAAGGTCAGAAACCAGCTAAGTGAAAAATGGTAGACTTCTTAAGGTTCTAATGATGCATGAGTTGCATAGTCATAGCTGTGAACCACAAAAATAGCACAAGCTGAGGCTATTCCTAACATAATCTCTATCAGCAAGATGCCAGCGCGCTTCCAGATTTCCTAATGGGGCCCTGCTAACTCCATGCCAAAACTAGCAGTGGCTTGCTTCCTTTTAATCTCCCCTAATGCCTTATTTGATTATTGTCACTGCTCTCCGACTGTGCCCATCTTTTCAAACTCTAATTCTCCAAATGAACCAGTCAGATGAGGCTGGAACTCAGAAGAGGAATCAACTCCACACGCCCACACATACAAGAGGAGGGGGAGGAAGAGAAGCAGAGGAGAGGAAGAACCACGACACTCTACCTGCACTTTTAGATCATCAAACGCTGGACTTGCTGGGGAAAGAGAGGGGGGAGGGGCAGAAAATGGGTTTGAAACTTGCCCCAGGTGACTAGGACATTTCGGAGGCTGGAACCAAGGTATGGATTTACTGATCTCTTGGATCTGCATCACTCTGTGGTGAGTAAATTTGTCCAGGGGACTAGTCCCCTGAATGTCTGGGTCAGGGAAGGGAGATGGTGCACGCTGTGCTCTTCCCATGCATGGGGTAGTGACTTGTGAGGTCACCCACAAGCAAAGAACCTGCGGACTGATGGCAGTTACTCCTCTGTCTGCAGTGTAGACGAGGCACTGGGGAGCCACAGTGAGGACAACAACGTGTACTCAGAAAACATCACCCGCATTCTGGACAAGCTCTTGGATGGCTATGACAACAGGCTCCGACCTGGATTTGGAGGTAGAGGAAAACCCATGGCCCTAGCTACTGCTCTCCTCTTTTCCCCTGCCTCCTCCTGAATGTTAACACCACTGCATTTATGAAGCAGTGGGGTGTGGGAAACCAGGTGTGGGTGTCTTGCTTCTCCTATCCCAAGGGAGATTTGAACACAAAGCAGCTCTGCAGAAAGGCAGCAACTTGCTGGCTCTTCTGCAACACTTTAATGGGGCTGTTTGCAGGGGGACACATGTATCCAGTCATGAAATGGTGCCCCCACCACCTCTACCCCCTTGACTTGGCACAAACTGCCTGGTGGGCAATCTAAGTTGTTTGATTTGACATGTTTGCTTTGTAATACACTGGGTGATGCAGATCCAAGTAGGAAGGCTTGTCTTCTGAAGCCTGGCTCTGCCTAGGGGTGAACTTGTAAAATCCACAAGCCAGAACACATGCCCCCTGCTTCTGGTTCTGCCCCGGCCATGCTTATCTCTGTTCTGGTTATCTTCTAGGGGTTGTGACTGAAGTCAAAACGGACATCTATGTGACCAGCTTTGGTCCTGTGTCAGATGTGGAAATGGTAAGACTTATCCAGACTTCTTCCCACTGGGAGATCAAGAACATGCAAATTCCTGCCCCCTTCTCTGCCTACAAGCCATGGAATAGCCCCAGCACAGGGTGCTCACTTTCCCTCAGCTTTACGGTGCTAAGTTTACTGAGCTGAGGAGTTTACTAGGTTTAATCTTGCCAATCTCAGCAAGACTTTGGGGTTACCTCAAGCTCTTGTCACAACTTAAATCAGTCCAGAGCCAGGTAATGTGGACAGGTGCAACTAAGAAAGCCTGGATGGTTTTGCAAAGAAGGTGGAAGAAGTTATTTCTGTGTTGGTTTGCAATATGTTCAGTATGGATGGAATAGGCATATATGTAAAGATGCACTGATTTAGAATGGGGCTGAGTGTTAGGCAGCGCACTGATAGGCATGCTGTAGTAAAACAACATGGTCAGTGATTCAGAAAGACTAAAGCAGTCACCCAGTTCTTTTTCTCAACAAGAGCCCATGCTATATTTGACAGCATCCAAACACAGGTAGCTGCAGACCTGAAAAACTGACTTGCCATAATGCAGGGAGAAATGTACAGCAAGGGTTTAGATCATCTGAGAAAACATACTGCCAAATAATCATGAAGCGTCTTTTCGTTCTGGGGACTGTATTCAGTTTCTGGTTATGTGTCTGTTTTGTTACTTGATCACATTAGCTGACTATTTTCCAGTGTGGGTGTATCAAGTTAGGCATTTGAAGCTCCAGCTGGACTCCTGAGTAACAGTGCCTAACTATGGTACGCCTTTGTGAATGTTTTGGTTAATACTACCAAAAAGCTCCTTGCAAAAATCAGTTTGGAGTATTAGGAAGTCATTTAATAAATGTTGTGTAATTTTGCTACCTAGAATGTTTCTGCCATTAGTCCACTGTGAGATGTTTGTTCTGGGTATGCACAGTAAGCTCCATGAGATGTACTGTACCAAAGGATGCTTTCAGTAAGTGAGCACTGTGGACTTGTTTTAGCAGAGTTGTAAAACATACAAAATTAGATACTTGTGTTTCTTTGAACCTCAGTCATTTGACTTCAATCAATGTCTTGTGAGAGCATAATGAACATTCTTTTTATTCACATCAAATTATCTATTCACTGATGAATCTACAACTATTCCTTAGGACAGTAAGAACCTAGGATATTTTTGTAATGAGTAGCTTTCCCCCTAACTATTTAATAGTAATAAGATTAAATGATTAAGTGGTAAATACAAAGTAGCTAGCAGGTCTCTTAGCACCTGCTCCCCACCCCCCCAACAGAGATACTGTGTATACAGTAGCTCACCATTGCTGACCCTCACCCATAATGGGTTTATTTTCCTACAGGAATACACAATGGATGTTTTCTTTCGACAGACATGGATTGATGAGAGGTTGAAGTTTGGTGGGCCAACAGAAATCCTTAAACTGAACAATCTGATGGTCAGTAAGATTTGGACACCGGACACCTTTTTTAGAAATGGAAAAAAGTCAATTGCTCATAACATGACTACCCCTAACAAACTTTTCAGAATTATGCAGAATGGAACTATTCTCTATACAATGAGGTAAGTCCCTATTTTGTTTCCTATTTAACTTGTTTTCACCTGATAATCATGTAACCAAGTACCAGGTAATTTTAATGTGATTTACTATATTTTAGACTGACGATTAATGCTGATTGTCCTATGCGACTGGTAAACTTCCCTATGGATGGACATGCTTGTCCATTGAAGTTTGGGAGCTGTAAGTTTTGGCTTTTAAAATTTATATTTGGGTTAAAAAAAATAGTATTTTCTGCTTGTTACCATTATGAAAACAAATGAAATTAAGGTTGTAGTTATATAAGCTCCTATGTGACTGATCTGTACATAGGCATGGGGTACGATACTGGCAGCTCTCATGGTATACCTTAGATAGTATTGTTTGGTCTTCTCATAGATTCAAGTCTGTATGAGAAGATGTTACATGAATGAATTTCATGTAGCCTAGGAAGTTTGTCGACATTATACATCTTCACTTAAGGAACCTGAATGCAGAAATAAGCTAAAGGATGTTGTGATCAATGTGGTCATGTCATGAGGACTAAGGTTGAAATTCACAAGCAATTGCTAAGATGTTATCCTCATCATATATATCCCCTTCCGCTTATTGTTTATATTTGGCCTTTAATTAGATTAGATGCCCTTTTGGGCAGGGCTCAGGTCTCCTTGTGTACTTGAGCAGCAGGACAGTTATAATATAGCCAATAGCTGTTACTGAACAATTAATAATACCCATTCTTTCTTCCATAAATTAGATGCCTATCCAAAAAGTGAAATCATTTACACATGGAAAAAGGGACCTCTTTATTCAGTAGAAGTACCACAAGAGTCTTCTAGTCTCCTCCAGTATGATCTTATAGGACAAACAGTGTCTAGTGAAACAATAAAATCCAACACAGGTAAGATGTAGCCTCATGCAGAATGCTTACATACAACAAACTCTTCCTCGGTTAGCCCCAAATCTAAAATTGCTGAAAACATAGAATTTTAAAAGAGGCAGAGAAATGGTATTTAAAGATGCAAAGTGTAAATAACTTTCAAAAACAATGCTTTTCATAGAACAACATTAAAACAATACTGACAACACCCCTTTTCTCTCTCTTTCTGTTGATTCAGTTTAGCTTTTATTGATCACTTAAGTTTTATCATATAGAAGGAAGTCAATTATTGCTTTCGTCAAAAGACAGCATATTATAGTTTAAGCCCTTCTGAGGTTTACTACAGTAATATTCTTTCATATGTTGTCAAAAATAATGCTGAGATACTTATCTTCTAACAGGTGAATACGTAATAATGACAGTTTATTTCCACTTGCAAAGGAAGATGGGCTACTTCATGATACAGATATATACTCCCTGCATTATGACAGTCATTCTCTCTCAGGTGTCTTTCTGGATTAATAAGGAGTCTGTTCCAGCCAGAACAGTTTTCGGTATGACAATTAAAATTTCTACACTAGCTCAGCATCATGTTCCATTTATCCATTTGTTTTAGGCAAATACACACTTCAGGTGCCATTTCTTTCTGTAAGGGGAAAAAGGCGACTCTTACTCACTCATGTGTTCCAGGTATCATAACAGGAGCCCTGTCTAGCTGTGTTTTAGATCAGCAAAGGATCTGATCCAGTCAGAACCATGACTGGCAAGCAGATCTTATTTTAAGCATGAACTTCATTTATTGTGTTGAATACACTTTACTGTAGAGCTGCTGGAGTCCAATGGGGATTATTTTGATGTAGAAAAGGAGAAAGCTTAGAGGTCCCAAGGAGCAAAAATAAATCAAGTCAAATAAATAATGTAAAACAAAAAAATCCCACTAGGACCAAAGTTTATTCTCAGAAAATGTGCAAGGCCAGTCTTGACTGTTATTTTGTGCTTCCCATGCTTAACGTTTGTAGACATTCCATGGACGCAAGAAAGGAGAATTTCAAAGTTAAGGTCCATCAGTCAGATGTAAGGGAAGTTTGCTTTGATTTGTATTCTGCTGAAACCAACATTTTGATTAAAAAAAAGTTTAAAAAAAAGAAAAAGAATCTATGGCATTAACTTAGAAAACTCTATTAAAAATCATACGCAAAGTCTGACAAAAACAGGTCTTAGTATTCCTTTCGGCCTATATTTCGTGTCACTGGACTGTTTTCTTTCCAGAGGTTTGGGTTAAGGGTGCACCTTCAAACTGTACATTTTGCCTCAACTCTGACTTTAACTGTAGTCAATTAGACTCTTCTTTTTACTGAGCTGGGGTCCATGCTGCATTCAATATCAAAGGCAAAAACTCCCACTGATTAGTTTGTTAAATTAGGCAGGAGTATGCTGATAGCTACAGTTTGGGAAAAAATTGCAATGAAAAATTGAGAAAAAAAGTTTCTCATAACTTTTTTGTGAGATCCACCTCACCCGACACACTTAATCACCTCCATGTAAAGTGCTATAATGTCATTTGAGCTAGTCCTGAAGTCTTTGTACAGAGCATATTCTGATTGTGAAATTTGTACCACAACTGCAGAAATGCTTGCTGTGCTTAAATGATTAGTCAAATAGACAGAAAGAAGCATATATTTCTAGTTACCCAGCCTCAGGAAAGGGACCAACATGCTCACCTACCTTGATTTCAGTAAGAAGTGTTGAAATGTGTAAAGATATTCATGGATGTCTTTCTGGAAGTGGGCTGTTGGACGCTTTTTACCAAATCTTCACAAGTGCTGAATACAAAGCACTAGTGCTTGTTTATTCTTGCATTCCCGACTGCAGTTGGCCATCATAAGACATCATAGTACTTGCCAGGTGAAATGCCATATTTTAAAGGTTAGAAATTACTTGTAAAGCATTCAGATGAATATGAAAAGGTTAATCATGGAATTTTATATAGGGCATCGTATTGGAATGGCTCCAGACTGTTATTCATAATATGCTGTTTGGTTAAATCAATATTATTTACCCAATGTTTTGGACCTGTTTGGTCTACTCAACAAGTCTGGCTTTAAATTTGTTTTTATGTTTACAAAATTCCCCTCTTTGGATGCTTTTTATGACCTCTCACCTCCCCCCTCCCTTCACCCCCCTCCTTAAAACCCCCAAAGTAAAATTCTTTGGGAAACACTAAAAATGCAGGTTGGAGCCATGTTGGTTTGCAGGCAAAACTAATCATAACTCTTGGGGAGATTATATCTTTTATTAGACCAACTAGACAGTTGCAAAAAACTCCTGTATCTCTGAAACATGGAAGATATCACAAATGAGCCATTCTGAAATGAAAACTTCATAATTTTACAAGAAAGAAGCAAAATACAACACCTTGACACTTGAAAACTGACACCCTTGCTCCAGCCTTCTGTTTCGAGCCATATTTGCATGCTCACAGAGCAGTCTCATCACAAGAGAAATTCTTTACCCAGGAGAGCCTTCCATCACCCATCCCTCCTGTGAAATATGAAACATCATAACAAAAAAGAAGTGTAATTCAATGTCTTGCTTGCCATCAGATAACTCTGAGGTAAATAGACTTCTCAAACTTTCATCTGAGCCTATTTTGCATAAAATGAACTTTCCCAACTGGGAAATCTTACACTACTTTGGCTTTCCTGTGAACTATGAATTTTCATTTCCACCTGAGAGAAATTTTACAATCTTTGCACTCTCTTATGCCTGAGGAATGGCACATATGCCCAAAAGCTTGCAAATAAAGATTTTTTTTGCAACTAGCTAGTTGCTCTAATAAAAGATATCACCTCCCCAAGAATTCCAATTATTAAAAGTCAGAGCACTCTTCCTGGTTTTGCTGAAAATGAATAATGCTAATCCTAAACTCTTTTAAGAAAAGGACTAAGTCCATCTCCTACCCCATATTCAGATGCCTCAATCTAATAAATTCAGTGGAGTTTGGGAGCTTCAAGAGAGTAAGGAGGATTTTTCTCAGTTACTGTGTTGCCCTACACTTTCATTCAGAGAAAATTCCATAGACTCTACAGTGTTTTACATGCTACAGAAAATGCCATGGGCCTATGATGGAACTGAATCAAGGGTCCTAAGGATATTGCAAGTGAAACAGAGTGCATCTACTAGGGCTATGAGAAGCTTTGGTCCCCAATTCGACTGGGTGGAGATTCAGCCCGATTCAGTGGCTAAATCTTCAAATCTGAATCAAATCTGAGGATCATGTAATCTCTCCAAATCAAAGTGGAACCCTCTGAATCAATTCGGAGATTCAGACATAGAAACAGCTTCAAATGTTTTTTCTATATACCTCTAGGTAGCAGTGGCTAGTGAGTGCTGTGATGTTGGGGTGCGTGGAGTGTCCCACAGAAGGACAGGTGGCTCCCCAGCGTGCTTGGCAGCAGACCCGGAAGTGGACCAAAAGCGTTTCCAGTCCACTTCTGGGTTGGCCGGGGAATACACTGGGGAGCCCCCCGCACCCACACCCAGCTCAGCGACTGGTGCCTCCTGGGCCCGGGGGGAGCACCCAGGGCCCCCCTGCGTGCTCTCCGGCAGACCTGGAAGTGGACTAGAAGTACTTCTGGGCCACTTCTGGGTTCACCGCTGAGCATGTGGAGGGCCCCCCCCGCACTCCTGTGGGACACTCCATGTGCTCCAGCATTGCAGCAATCATGAGCCTCGCCTGCTACCTCAAGGTATGTAGAAAAAAAACTTTTAAAGCTGTATCTACATCTGAATTGCTGATTCTCTTCATGTTCAGATTCGGATGAATCTAATCAAGGACAGTGATCCAAATCAACTAACTGAACTGCTGTCCCCGATTCAGGCTGAATCCGAATCATATAGGGCCCACTTTGCACATCCTGTGCAATTAATGCATAGCAATAAACTCAAGCACAGTTTGTCCCAAAGTTTATTGCTCCTGGGTGCAGTGTTTACATGGGCACCCAGAACCCCAGCACAGTGAGCCAGGGCAGAGGAGCCCTGGTTGACAGCATCCTGGGGAGTCAGCCTGCCATCCCGGGGCTGCTCTGCCCCAGCTTAACATGCTGTGGAGGGGCTGGCTAGGCATGAGGAGTCTACAGTGCAGGGCTCACCAGCAGGTAGTCCCCGTACTGTAGCACCCTAATGCCCCAGCCAACCCTAGTCACTGTCTACACATGTGTTTTGGTGCACTAGACTCCATTGTAGAATAATACTCATCCAAGACAGTACTATCCTAAAGCAGAGTTCATTAATTTACTGAGCCCTAATAGGGCTACATATGTAGACGGTGACACTTTACTATGGAGCTAATTAGCCAAATCCACAAGAAAGCGTACATATAGATACACCCACAGAGTAGTAGATAGAAATAACTCTGGGAAAGTAGTATTCCCTTGGGTTTATACCTGGGTATTCTAAAAAAAAAAAACTACTGGATTACCTATGTGCCCTTCACCATCTATGTTACCCTCAGACTTGAGTGGACCAAGAGGCTTAAATCTAAATGTGCTCCATTAAAGGTCATATGCAAAGTTGTTTTACTCTTGCTCTTATTTATGTGCTATGTCTTGCCTCCAAACCCTGCCAAGCAGTCCCTCTTTTGAATATTTAAGTAACAGATGCAGGGATAGATATGCTCAGATTGTTTCCTTGCTTGCATAGCCCATTGAGAACCAGCATTTACTGTTGATCCAGTATATTTATTAAAATCTTAGATGTAGGAAGCAAGGGTTTTTGTGGGCGATATCTTTAATTGTATCAATTGCATGGGCAGGATAGACTTAGACAAGCTTTGGAACGTAGTGCATTCTTCAGGTCAGGATGCATTTTTTTAATATGACATTATCCAGAAAAAAAAAAAAACAACAAATTTCCTGGACTATCTTGGCTACAACATCACTCTAACACTGCCAAAACTTAAGTATGGGAAGATTTTTATGGTGCAGTTAATAGAGGCCAATTCACTTTAAACAGGAATGTTAACTGACATCTCTAAAAATTACCGAAAAGTAATTCAAACTTAAAGGCAAAGATAAGCAGGCATTGATTATACTTTTCCCCAACTATATTTTAGCATTTTGTTAGATAAGAAAGGTTTCAGCAATCCAAAACATAGAATAATGAATTTTCTTACAATCATAATTCATTCCTTCCCAACAGGGATCCAGAAGATTCCCAAGTTTAAATTCTAGTCATGGTATCCTTTTATTCAGATACTGAATACATCTTTTTATTACTAAATAGCACATGGCCTTGTTCTAATCTCATCATCTCAAAAACTTCAGCAGGCAAGTTTAGCCTTAAAATGTAACAAGTACAAATAAGCTTGGCGTACAAAAGTATATGCAAGATTTGGGGAACTGGAGGTACTATTATTTTCTGGCATCTTGTATTTACATTTTTATTAAAGCATGTTAGATGATGATATTGGAATAGCAACTCTTATCTTCAGACAGCTGGCAAGCCACATCATGTGACAGCTGCAAAGAAATCCTTAAAATAATCAAGTCATGCTGTCCTGATGGTTCAGCGAGATATTAACATCAGTATGCAGTGACACTGCACTCTGCATCTGTAGAGAATGCATACGAGCAGTACTATACATTCACCTCAAATAAAATGAAAATGAAAAAAAAGCTTAGGAGGCATACGTTATTAAGAAAGAGGTGAAAGGTTCCTGATCCACATGTCCTGTTAGAATAGATGTAGTCTTTAAAGGCTTTGGGGGTATTTTCCATCCTTACTTCTCTGGAATGTGTGGGATGTGGGGCACTTAATCACATAAAATATGTCATTAATCCATTTTACAAACACTTTAAAAAGCCCCAGTTTCCTACAACATTAAAAATTCTGTGTCTGGGGCCATCCCTCAGGCTCTTCCTGTTTTTAGCTGAAGATGTTCAGACCACTAGTACTGACTTCCATGAAAATTCCCCATGGATTTCACTAAAATTTCTGTAATGACCAGTTTTGTTTTACTGAAGTAAACCCAAGAGAAAAAGAGATAAAATGATATGGTGCTAGACCACAGCATGTTAACATAGGCTTTTGTTATAGATGGCACTTATAAAGTCTTAGGTAAAAGTAGGTGTTTTTGAATCTTTAGACAGAATATTATATGCCTGTGTTTCAACATTACCAAGAAAGTATCACTGTTCAGTAGATGAGTGTCTTCAGTTTTAATATGTCCAACATTTATGAAAATCCATTCTGCAAATTAGGGCAGTTTATTCAGAACTGCTAGATTTATAAAGAATGATTTTAAGCATAAGCAGTATTTAGCAATTTTATAAAATTAGCAGGTTGGAAGGGTGGTAGTGAAACAATAGGAAGTTAAAACCCTGTATTTATATGGATTTTAAAGCAATACAGGTTAGTAATTTCTAATTGCTTTTTTTGTTTTTGTTATTGTAAAGGGATAACTACAGTTCTAACAATGACCACTTTAAGCATCAGTGCCCGCCATTCTTTGCCCAAGGTATCTTATGCTACTGCCATGGATTGGTTCATAGCTGTGTGCTTTGCCTTTGTCTTCTCTGCACTTATCGAGTTTGCAGCTGTCAACTACTTTACCAATCTTCAGACTCAGCGAGCAATGAGGAAGGCAGCCAGGGCAACAACACTAGCAGCAGCAACTGTACCGGCAGAGGACGAGATTGTCTTGGTAATTGCTCACTTTTCTGATAATAAGCATCATACAGGAAGAGACAGCCAAAGTAGTGAATGCAAAACAATTGAACAATATTAAAGTGATCTTAGTCTGCAGAGGTTATATAACCAAGTCACATCAACTCAAAAATCAAGGAAGTTAGTGTACTACCTTCAGAAAGTGAAAGCAGTTCATTTGTTGTTGTTGGGTTTAAATTGAGATATTATTCTTTAGTCATTCAGATTTGAATTTCATAAAATATAAAAGGAAATATTAGGCTGTTAACCATAAATTCGTGCTCTAAGCAATTTTATAGGTACTATGCTGAGGCAATAATAAATGTGGACCTAATCATAGCGAGAATTGGTAGAGCACCATTCAAAAGAATGAGAGCAGGTATTGCACAGATGATTACAGGAGCATAAGAGAAGTGGGTCATCTGGTGGAAGAAGAATTAAACTTTGAGTAAACTCGGCATCTGTTACTTCCATAAAAACGGTCTTGGTGAGAACATGGGGAAGGAGCAACAGAACTAGAGTTTTAAGAAAGGGATTCAACAAGGGGCAGAGATGCTTTTTCTTCTCATTAAAAAAAACTGATTTATAAGTATTTTCATTACATCCCAGACTTGTTAATGATCCCATAT